>NC_041384.1:744726783-744749652 GCF_002162155.2 Triticum dicoccoides
CCTCGCGCTCCCCCGCCATGACCGACGCCACCATCGCCGTGCCTTCGTCGTAGCCGTGCTCCCCGTCGTCCGTGCGTCCTCTCATCATGTCCAGGAGCTCCGCCGCTGTCCACTCCATTGAGCACGCCGAGCCCCGAGCGCTCGCAACGCCCGAGTCCACCGCAACGACCTCGCCCGAACCGTCGTCGCCGGAGATCCCCTTCAACGCCGCCGTCGCTCCGGTCCATCTCCGGCCGCACCAAGGGCTTCGTCGCACTCACTGTGAGCTTAGCCATCTTTCCCCCTCCTTTTCTTGCTCCCGAGCCGTGTAGCGACCTCCCGGAGCTCAACCGCACCCACCGCCGTGGAGCTCGTCGCCGACGTGCTCCCGGTCACCCTCCGACCACTCCACGGTGTCCATCATACTCACCGTGTCCCGTAGCACCTAGCCAGCTACTTCCCGAGCCTCACCGACCCCTCTAGCGTCAAGTTCGTCTTCGGCCGAACCCCGGTGGCCGCCAAAGTCGTCGCCGGCGCCAACTCCGGCCACCCCGACCCCAACGGACTCCACCAAGAGCTGCGGCTCGTCCTCAGCTCCACTCCGGTGGTCTCCGCGACCCATTTGGTGGCCGAAACAGCCAAAACCACTTCCGCCGCCGCGTCGGGCTCGCCGGCGGCTAAACGCCGGTGCAGCCGACCCGGGTTTGACCATGGGTGGGCCCTGGTTGACTCTCCTGAGTCAATGATAGGTGGGGCCCAGCCCTGTTAATTAAGCAGGTTTAGTTTTATTAAACTTTAATTAAATTAATCACACTGACACGCGGGACCCACTGTCAGGTTTGACCCAGACGTATTCCGTTGACCTGCTGACGTCACACTGACGTCAGACTGACGCAATAATTGATTTTCTGGAATTAATCTAATATAGGAAATTCCAGAATATAGTTTAAACTTCAAAAATTCATAACTTTTATTCTGTAACTCCAAATCAGACAAATTATATATGAAAAATGATCAGAAAAATCCAATCTATCCATCTGTACCATTTTCATGCATGATTAAACAAGTTAACCTGATGATTAATGCAGAACAAGGAAAAACACTTTAAAGGGCCATGTTTGAGTTTGAAATTTGAATCTTTGATTCAAATTGGTTCAAACCCTTCTGGTCTTAGTTGCATTAGCCCAACACACTCATATTGCTTTGTTTCATGCATGCATCATATTGTTGCACATTGTTTGGTGATGGTTGTGTATCGGTGTTCTTGCAGCAGGTTCTGCCTCCGAGGAGTACCGTGATTACCCTAACGAAGAACCGTATCAGTGCATCAAACCATCAGGCAAGCAACCAACCATTTGATCATATCGATACAATCCCATGTTCTCGCTCCTGCTCTCTTTTACTGCATTAACACAACGCGTTTCAAACTGCTGTGTGCTACGGTAGTTGAACCCTTTTCCTCTGCATGACCTGGCATTGCCACAGTAACTAGATGAAACCCACTAGCATGTGTAGGAGTTGATTGAGCCATATGTATGTGTTGTTCCTACCTTGCTATGCCTGCTATGCTTAGAGTCGTGTCAGGTCCGGTTCATCTGGGTGATGGGCTAGAGTGAAATGATTATGTCGGTAATGAGAGTGGTGTGGTGAACACGATTTGGTAAAGGTATCGATGAGAGGCCATGTAGGAGTACATGGTGGGTTGTTTCATTGAAGCCGACCTTAAGCATTGAGATCTGTATGTGTGATTTAAGATACAGCTACTACCATGCATTGGGCCCTGAAATATGACCCCGCTCGACTTCTTATTCACCCTAGCTCTCTGTCCAGGAGTTGAAAGTAGTTTCTGGTGTTTGTAGCCTACTGGAGGCCGTGGACAGCGCTGACCGTAGGGGTGGGCTGTGATGCGGTAGGTACGTGGCCGGGTGTACCGAATACCCGTTAGGTATCTCGGGAACCCTGTTCACATCGTTCGGGGCCGTATGGGAAACCTCGGCCGGACTCCCTGCGGATGGAACCTGGATAGGCGATAAACCTGGACTAGAGGCTTAGGTGTTTAGGTAGGTCGTGGTCTACACCCACGTCGGCTTTCGCTTGAAGTCTGCCGAGCACATGTCGTGTGCAGACGCTAAGTGGTGGAAACATGTATGAAGAAGTACACCCCTGCAGGGTTATCATGATCTATTCGAATAGCCGCGTCCGCGGTAAAGGACTACTTGGTTGCCTATACAGTTCCTAGACAAGTAAATGGAAACTACTAAAAGCCTCAAGATAAGTGTGAGTGCCGAGGATGGCTCTTCCGTAGGAAGACGGAGGCGGATCCTCGGTAGTGTAGTGAAGTGGTGAGTAGTGGACTCGTGTGCGCAAAACCATTTCAAGTTGGAGTCTCGTAGGTTAGCCTAGCCAAGAGTCAAAGCTGGCTTGCTGCAATAACTCCACCAACCCTTCTTGATAATATGCATGTATGTAGGATCTGATGTAAGTCTTGCTGAGTACCTTTGTACTCATGTTGCTATAATTTACATTTTTACAGAAGACGCTGCAACCCCTTCTGATGGGTTCTACGTAGACGTTGACATCAATGAGTAGGCTAAGGCCCAGGTGGTGATCCTAAGCTTGTGAGGGACCACGTAGTATAGCTAGGCTTTCCAAGCCTCTTTTATTTTACTAGTTGTCTGTACCCAGACAAGCTACTTCCGCTGCTGGTTTGTATGACTGTATGACTTGAATGCTGGGTCGTGTGACCGTACCTTTGTGTATGTTATGTATGGCTCCCTGAGCCTTAAATAAAGTACTTGTGTCATAGAGTCATGTTGTGGTGCCTTGTTGTGTTTGCACATATCGAGCATATTGTGTGCATGATTGAAATGCTTGGTATGTGTGGGATCTGACTATCTAGTTGTTTATCTTTAGTAGACTCTCTTACCGGGAAATGTCTCCTAGTGTTACCGCTGAGCCATGGTAGCTTGCTACTGCTCTGGAACACTTAGGCTGGCCGGCATGTGTCCTTCTTCGTTCCGGTGTCTGTCCCTTCGGGGAAATGTCACGCATTGAGTACCGGAGTCCTGTTAGCCCGCTACAGCCCGGTTTACCGGAGTCCTGCTAGCCCAGTGCTACAGCCCGGACCCACTTGCTGATGACCGACACGTTCGAAGCTGGGTCATGGATGCCTGTCCCTGTAAGTCTGTGCCACTTTGGGTTTACGACTAGTCATGTCAGCCCGGGCTCCTTATCATATGGATGCTAGCGACACTATCATATACGTGAGCTAAAAGGCGCAAACGGTCCCGGGCAAAGGTAAGGCGACACCGTGGGGATACCGTGCGTGAGGCCGCAAAGTGATATGAGGTGTTACCGGCTAGATCGATGTGACATCGAGTCGGGGTCCTGACAGCGTTGGCATCAGAGCCGGACTGCCTGTAGGTTCTCCAAGCCAAACTGGTCGATGTTGAGTCTAGAAATTTTTTAGTTATATGTAGGGGAATTGTTTGTGGGTTGGAACGTAAGGCTCTTTTTACTCCTTTATCTTATGACATTCTGATCTGAGTCGGTCTATTCTTCCACCGGGGGTTAAGGAATTAGGATCTTTCTCTCTATCAGGTTCACGTGTTACTAATCAGTAGTACCTTATAGGTTTGATGGATAGAAGCCTAGTTCAGTTCTACTACCACATTATGTTGCTAGGATGGACTCAGAACTTTGATATGATGATGTTGAGTATGTATGAAATCCTTTGTCAAATGTCTCAAAATCCTTCTTGAGCATTTACAGCTATTATGCTGCCGAAATTTTGCTAGAAATTCTAATGCCTTTGCATTATGATTGTGCTTTCAGATGGCCACTCGCGACCTCAATCAAGTGGTTCGCCTGACTCGATGCCTAGATGTACCCGGCCATACTGCCATGTTAGTCAGGGTAATGACTGAGGCTGGATACCGTTGGTATCCTGAGTACACGGTCGAAGAGCAATTCCGAGACTTTAATCAAAGCCAGTATCTCTGCACTGTCAGGATATTTCCATCTTATCCTGGGTCCACCGAACCCCTTCACTGCTCCTATGGACTCGGGGTTACTATTGAGATGGCTGTGCAGGACGCCGCCTACTCTATGATGACCATCATGCGAGTCAGGTCTGGCCTATTTCGGGACTCTGATTTCCGGTATATGCCAGGATCACTTCCGGGAGCACAAGGGTATCTCCAGGCTATCTATGCTGACCCCACCCAGGAGGATTCACGGACTCGAACCACTGCTGAGATGCTCGAGGATAAGGACCGTGAAAATCGGGCCTTGAGGTTAGAGCTCTTCAATACCCGTGCTGACCACTGGGCCACATTGACTCGGTTTGCACCGGCGGTGCAAGCTGGATATTCGGATATGCGCGATCTCTATCCTGTGAGATCTGCTCTGCCAGACGTGATGGGTTGGCGTGATGTAGGAGGCATCACCCCGCCTCGCGGTCCCCGCAGGCCACCGTCTGTTGGTCCAAGACCTCATCCTAGCCCCTATGGTCCACAAGCTCCGCGAGATCGTCTGTTTCCGGATGATCATATTGAGCTTCCAGGCTATGGAGGTGACTTCTACGAGGACTACTACGGATCGGTCTGAGTTAGTGGTAGTATCACTAGTTCGTGTTAGCTGGGTCGTTTATCGTCCTGCGTGACTCGTGGGATATGACCTAACTGTATCGCCTTCTGGAGGTGTAGAAAAATAATGTATAGGAGCTTGGGATGCCTCCGATGAGATGTAATCCTCTTTTCACCGTAATAGTACTTTGTTTGGTCTTGTACTAAACCCTGTATGGTGTGTATGACGATGGAATAAAGAAGCAGTTTCTGTATCTACCATGTCATACGGATGATCATCTTGCATTCCGAGTTATTCCTTACATTCTGTATCCTATGTCGGAATTTTATCATCCTGACTAAATCATTGTCTTGTTTACCTAGGATGGTCAACACGCGCACTAACCCTGCTCCTCAAGAGCAGGCCGAAGGCAGTGAAGTCAGGAATGCAAATCTGCCTCATCCTCCTTCCCTAGCCGAGATTATGATGGAAGCCGAAAGAAACAAGCGGGAGACCAACCGTTTGTTGGAACGTATTGAACAGAACACAGCACACCATCAGAGGACTAACATGGTGTCACTCAGTGATTTCATCAAGTTACATCCACCCACGTTCCACCACTCCGTCGAGCCTCTCGACGCTGATGACTGGCTTCGCAGTATTTCTCACAAACTGTGTTCCGCGCTGGTGGCTGAGGCTGACAAGGTCACCTTTGCTGCATATCATCTTGAAGGCCCCGCCAGTCTATGGTGGGAGAATTATGGAGCTATGCGCCCAGCGGGCCATGTCACCACTTGGGCTGAATTCAGCGAGGCTTTCTGTGAACATCACATTCCGGAAGGTCTCATGGACCGTAAACGTGAGGAATTTTGCAGTTTCACTCAGGGCCGACTCTCTGTGGATGCTTACAGCAGGGAGTTCGGTAACCTCGCGCGATATGCAACTGAGGAAGTTTCTACTGATGCCAAGAAGCAAGCAAGGTTCCGTAAGGGACTTAGTCCTGAGCTTCGCCGCGACCTCCGTCTGCATGAGTGCACATCTTTTCAGAAGCTTGTTAACAAGGCCATCAGTGCTGAGACTGGTCAAACTGATTATGACGCAACACGCAAGCATGGCCGTGACATGGGTTCTTCATCCGGTGCTGGTCCTCAGAAGCGCCACGTGTGGGTGCCCAACACTGCCCTTCCACCTAGGTTCACACCGAGGCCATCCTTCCAGGCGCCTCGCCCCGTTCAACAGTCTGCACCAGCCAAGCCCTATGGGGTTCCAACCAACAATGCTCCTCCACGTACCTGTTCCGTGACTTGTTTCAAGTGTGGGGAATCTGGCCACTATATGCGTGAGTGTCCCCAGACCAACCCCAACCAATCTGCTAAAGCTGTTGGCCGTGGCAAGCCGACAGGGAAGGTGTTCCACGCCAAGCCGGCCACCGCTACACGTGGCCATGTCAACTGTATCTCTGCCGAAGAAGCTCAAGAGGATCCCAACGTCGTTCTCGGTACGCTCCTTGTTAATTGCCACCCGGCATCTGTTCTTTTCGATACAGGAGCCTCTCATTCATTTATATCCGAGAACTATGCCCGTCTGCATAACACCGCATTCTGTGACATGCCATCCACTATGGAAATTTCAACTCCCGGTTCTAGATGGCAGACCTCCCGGGTAAGTTATGGAAATGAAATCCGAGTCGACAGACTTGTTTTCCTTGCATCTTTGATAGCTCTCAAATTTTCAGATATTAATATCATTTTGGGTATGGACTGGATGTCAGCTCATCATGCCAAAATTGATTGCTTCTCTAGGACTGTCCAACTCACTCATCCTTCGGGCAAGATAGTCAATGTCTTGACCCGGTTAGCCGAGCGACAATTATATTCGCTTAACGCCAGCCCGTTGCCAGACCTTGAGGACGTTCCGGTAGTCCGTGACTTCCCAGATGTCTTCCCAGAGGAATTGCCAGGTGTTCCACCTGACAGGGATGTTGAGTTCGTAATAGACCTCATTCCAGGAACCGTTCCGATTGCTAGAAGACCCTATAAGATGGCACCACTAGAACTAGCCGAGCTTAAGAAACAACTCGATGAGTCCTTGAAAAAGGGTTTCATCCGACCTAGTTCATCTCCGTGGGCTTGCCCCGTCCTATTTGTCAAGAAGAAGGATGGTACGGACCAGATGGTTGTAGATTATCGACCTGTCAATTTGGTCGCAATCAAGAACAAATATCCGCTCCCCAGGATCAACGACCTGTATGATCAGCTCGCTGGATCCTCAGTCTTCTCCAAGATGGATTTGAGGTTGGGCTACCATCAAATCAAAATCAGGAACGGGGACATTCCTAAAACGGCCTTTGTTACTCGTTATGGCCAATACGAGTACACCGTTATGTCCTTCGGATTAACCAACGCTCTAGCCACCTTTTCTCGGTTAATGAACTCAATCTTCATGGAGTATTTGGACAAATTCGTCGTGGTTTACCTCGATGATATACTCATCTACTCCAAGAACGAGGAAGAACATGCCGAACACCTAGAGCTAGTGTTGAAGAAACTTCAAGAGCATCGCCTTTATGCCAAGTTTTCCAAATGTGAATTTTGGTTGTCAGAAGTGACCTATCCGGGTCATGTAATATCTGGTAAAGGTATTGCTGTTAACCCCGAGTGAGTTCAAGCCGTCCTTAATTGGACTCCACCTGAATCGGTCAAGCAAGTTCGGAGTTTTCTGGGCTTAGCGAGCTATTGTCATCGCTTTGTCGAGAACTTCTCCAAAGTTGCTAAACCTCTAACCGAACTCCTCAAGAAAGGTAAAAAGTTCGAATGGACTCCACAATGTGAGCACAGCTTTCAGGAACTGAAAAGACGCCTGACATCTGCTCCCATATTGGTACCGCCAGATTTCTCTAAGGACTTTGTTATCTACTGCGACGCCTCACGACAAGGACTAGGTTGCATTCTCATGCAAGATCGATACGTAATTGCTTACGCTTCACGGTAATTGCACCCACATGAGGAGAATTATCCTACTCATGATCTAGAGCTTGCAGCCGTAGTCTGTGCACTTAAAACCTGGCGACATTACCTTCTTGGTAATCGTTGCGAAATATTCACCGATCACCAAAGTCTGAAGTACATCTTCACCCAACCGGATTTGAATCTCAGGCAAAGACGTTGGGTCGAGTTGATCACAGATTTCGACTTAGGAATAACTTACACTCCAGGGAAAGCCAACGTCATGGCTGATGCGCTAAGTCGTAAATCTTATTGTAACAACCTAATGTTACAACAAAGTCAACAGCTCCTCCATGAGGAATTTCGGAAGCTTAACCTTCACCTTGTTCCTCAAGGATTTCTTTTCACCTTGGTAGCGAAACCTACCCTTACGGATCAAATCATCGCTGCCCAAAAGCGAGATAAGGGAATATCTAAAATCAAAGAGAACATTGCTAGCGGAGGTGCTAGTTGTTTCTCTACAAATGATCATGGTGTTGTGTACTTTGAGAACCGTCTAGTGGTTCCCAAGAACCAGCATCTACGGCAGTTAATCCTTAAGGAGGCTCATGAATCCCCTCTCACCATTCATCCTGGTAGTACCAAGATGTATCAGGACCTACGCCAGAGGTTCTGGTGGACTAGGATGAAGAGAGAAATTGCTCAGTATATTGCTAATTGCGACGTCTGTCATCGTGTAAAAGCAGAGCATCAACGGCCTGCTGGCACCCTTCAACCCTTAGCTATTCCTGAATGGAAATGGGATAAAATTGGTATGGATTTCATTACCGGTTTTCCCAGGACCAAGAGAGGGAATAATGCTATTTTCGTCGTTGTCGATCGTCTTTCCAAAGTAGCCCATTTCCTACCTGTTCGTGAGAGTATAACCGCTAGTCAATTGGCAGACCTATACATCTCCCGGATAGTGTCTCTCCATGGTGTTCCTTTGGAAATTAACTCGGATCGAGGAAGTCTTTTCACCTCTCGATTTTGGGAAAGTTTCCAAAATGCTATGGGAACCCGTCTCTCCTTTAGCACCGCTTTCCACCCTCAGTCGAGTGGTCAAGTGGAACGCGTCAACCAGATTCTAGAAGACATGCTTCGAGCCTTTGTTATCTCATTTGGAATGGATTGGGAGAAGTGCCTTCCATTTGCCGAATTCGCTTACAACAACAGCTATCAATCTAGCTTGGGTAAAGCCCCTTTCGAAGTTCTCTATGGACGACGGTGTCGAACACCCCTTAACTGGTCAGAGACCGGGGAAAGACAATTCTTTGGCCCGGATATGATTCAGGAAGCAGAAGAGCAAGTTCGCATCGTTCGTGAAAAGTTGAAAACAGCCCAATCTCGTCAAAAGAGTCAATATGACCGAAAACATAAGGCTATGACTTTCGAGGTTGACGAGAAGGCTTACCTTCGGGTTACCCCTCTGAAGGGAACCCAACGTTTCGGCATCAAAGGCAAATTGGCTCCTCGTTACATTGGACCTTTTCGCATTCTCGCTAAACGAGGAGAAGTTGCCTACCAGTTGGAACTACCTCCGCACCTCTCCAGAGTCCACGATGTCTTCCACGTTTCTCAACTCAGGCGTTGCTTCTCGGATCCTATCCGTGGAGTGGACCACGAAACGCTTGATCTCCAAGATAATCTCACATATCGAGAATACCCCATTCGTATCCTCGATCAGGCCAAGCGTACCACTCGACGTCATAATATCAAGTTTCTCAAAGTTCAATGGTCGCACCATTCTGAGGATGAAGCAACTTGGGAAAGGGAGGATCGTCTTCGACTTGAGTATCCCGCCTTCCTCCCGGAGGAACCCAAATCTCGGGACGAGATTCTTTGAGTGGGGGTGAGTTGTCACACCCTAGCTAGCCATGCATTAGAGTGTTGCATCATGTTTACTCTTTCATCAGAAACCTGAAATGGGGATGACAGAACCCCCAGTCCCCTCTGAAACCAATTAGGGTTTACTAAAAAACTTTTTCAATGAACCTGAAATGCCCTTCTAAAATGCCCATCATTTTTGTCTTGGCTCAGAACCTCTGCCAAAAGTGATGCACATTTTCCTAGGCCATCTTAGGGTTTTTGAATTAAATCATAAATATTTGAATTTGGGCATTTAAAATTATATAAAATATTTAAATGCTCAAATATCTCCAAACTAAAATGTTTCATGTTGGAAATAATCCAACTATGGACCAGGAGTAGTTTGGTGATTTTAGGAGTTGCCTAAGTATTTTATTTAATTCAACAAAGTTGCAGAAGTATTAAAAAAACAGAAAACAGAAAGAAATGGAAAAACTTACCTGACGCCTGCTCCCGATCCACCTGCCGGCCCAGCCCAGCGCCGCTCCAGCGAGCTGCTTGCCGGCCAGGCAGGCAGGCAGGTGCCGACGGCGACCGCAGCGCGCGCCACGCACCTGCTCGCTGCCTCGCCGCTCCCCGCGCCCGGTGACGTCGTGGATCAGCCTCCCTCGCTCCCCCGAACCCCCCAGACACCCCCTCTCCTCTCCATCTCCTCCCCCTCGCGCTCCCCCGCCATGACCGACGCCACCATCGTCGTGCCTTCGTCGTAGCCGTGCTCCCCGTCGTCCTGCGTCCTCTCATCGTGTCCAGGAGCTCCGCCGCTGTCCACTCCATTGAGCACGCCGAGCCCCGAGCGCTCGCAACGCCCGAGTCCACCGCAACGACCTCGCCCGAACCGCCATCGCCGGAGATCCCCTTCAACGCCGCCGTCGCTCCGGTCCATCTCCGGCCGCACCAAGGGCTTCGTCGCACTCACTGTGAGCTTAGCCATCTTTCCCCCCCTCCTTTTCTTGCTCCCGAGCCGTGTAGCGACCTCCCGGAGCTCAACCGCACCCACCGCCGTGGAGCTCGTCGCCGACGTGCTCCCGGTCACCCTCCGACCACTCCACGGTGTCCATCATACTCACCGTGTCCCGTAGCACCTAGCCAGCTACTTCCCGAGCCTCACCGACACCTCTAGCGTCAAGTTCGTCTTCGGCCGAACCCCGGTGGCCGCCAAAGTCGTCGCCGGCGCCAACTCCGGCCACCCCGACCCCAACGGACTCCACCAAGAGCTGCGGCTCGTCCTCAACTCCACTCTGGTGGTCTCCGCGACCCATTTGGTGGCCGAAACAGCCAAAACCACTTCCGCCGCCGCGTCGGGCTCGCCGGCGGCTAAACGCCGGTGCAGCCGACCCGGGTTTGACCACGGGTGGGCCCTGGTTGACTCTCCTGAGTCAATGACAGGTGGGGCCCAGCCCTGTTAATTAAACAGGTTTAGTTTTATTAAACTTTAATTAAATTAATCACACTGACACGCGGGACCCACTGTAAGGTTTGACCCGGACGTATTCCGTTGACCTGCTGACGTCACACTGACGTCAGACTGACGCAATAATTGATTTTCTGGAATTAATCTAATATAGGAAATTCCAGAATATAGTTTAAACTTCAAAAATTCATAACTTTTATTCTGTAACTCCAAATCAGACAAATTATATATGAAAAATGATCAGAAAAATCCAATCTATCCATCTGTACCATTTTCATGCATGATTAAACAAGTTAACCTGATGATTAATGCAGAACAAGGAAAAACACTTTAAAGGGCCATGTTTGAGTTTGAAATTTGAATCTTTGATTCAAATTGGTTCAAACCCTTCTGGTCTTAGTTGCATTAGCCCAACACACTCATATTGCTTTGTTTCATGCATGCATCATATTGTTGCACATTGTTTGGTGATGGTTGTGTATCGGTGTTCTTGCGGCAGGTTCTGCCTCCGAGGAGTACCGTGATTACCCTAACGAAGAACCGTATCAGTGCATCGAACCATCAGGCAAGCAACCAACCATTTGATCATATCGATACAATCCCATGTTCTCGCTCCTGCTCTCTTTTACTGCATTAAGACAACGCGTTTCAAACTGCTGTGTGCTACGGTAGTTGAACCCTTTTCCTCTGCATGACCTGTCATTGCCACAGTAACTAGATGAAACCCACTAGCATGTGTAGGAGTTGATTGAGCCATATGTATGTGTTGTTCCTACCTTGCTATGCCTGCTATGCTTAGAGTCGTGTCAGGTCTGGTTCATCTGGGTGATGGGCTAGAGTGAAATGATTATGTCGGTAATGAGAGTGGTGTGGTGAACACGATTTGGTAAAGGTATCGATGAGAGGCCATGTAGGAGTACATGGTGGGTTGTTTCATTGAAGCCGACCTTAAGCACTGAGATCTGTATGTGTGATTTAAGATACAACTACTACCATGCATTGGGCCCTGAAATATGACCCCGCTCAACTTCTTATTCACCCTAGCTCTCTGTCCAGGAGTTGCAAGTAGTTTCTGGTGTTTGTAGCCTACTGGAGGCCGTGGACAGCGCTGACCGTAGGGGTGGGCTGTGATGCGGTAGGTACGTGGCCGGGTGTACCGAATACCCGTTAGGTATCTCGGGAACCCTGTTCACATCGTTCGGGGCCGTATGGGAAACCTCGGCCGGACTCCCTGCGGATGGAACCTGGATAGGCGATAAACCTGGACTAGAGGCTTAGGTGTTTAGGTAGGTCGTGGTCTACACCCACGTCGGCTTTCGCTTGAAGTCTGCCGAGCACATGTCGTTTGCAGACGCTAAGTGGTGGAAACATGTATGAAGAAGTACACCCCTGCAGGGTTATCATGATCTATTCGAATAGCCGCGTCCGCAGTAAAGGACTACTTGGTTGCCTATACAGTTCGTAGACAAGTAAATGGAAACTACTAAAAGCCTCAAGATAAGTGTGAGTGCCGAGGATGGCTCTTCCGTAGGAAGACGGAGGCGGATCCTCGGTAGTGTATTGAAGTGGTGAGTAGTGGACTCGTGTGTGCAAAACCATTTCAAGTTGGAGTCTCGTAGGTTAGCCTAGCCAAGAGTCAAAGCTGGCTTGCTGCAATAACTCCACCAACCCTTCTTGATAATATGCATGTATGTAGGATCTGATGTAAGTCTTGCTGAGTACCTTTGTACTCATGTTGCTATAATGTACATTTTTACAGAAGATGCTGCAACCCCTTCTGATGGGTTCTACGTAGACGTTGACATCAATGAGTAGGCTAAGGCCCAGGTGGTGATCCTGAGCTTGTGAGGGACCACGTAGTATAGCTAGGCTTTCCAAGCCTCTTTTATTTTACTAGTTGTCTGTACCCAGACAAGCTACTTCCGCTGCTGGTTTGTATGACTGTATGACTTGAATGCTGGGTCGTGTGACCATACCTTTGTGTATGTTATGTATGGCTCCCTGAGCCTTAAATAAAGTACTTGTGTCATAGAGTCATGTTGTGGTGCCTTGTTGTGTTTGCACATATCGAGCATATTGTGTGTATGATTGAAATGCTTGGTATGTGTGGGATCTGACTATCTAGTTGTTTATCTTTAGTAGCCTCTCTTACCGGGAAATGTCTCCTAGTGTTACTGCTGAGCCATGGTAGCTTGCTACTGCTCTGGAACACTTAGGCTGGCCGGCATGTGTCCTTCTTCGTTCCGGTGTCTGTCCCTTCGGGGAAATGTCACGCATTGAGTACCGGAGTCCTGTTAGCCCGCTACAGCCCGGTTTACCGGAGTCCTGCTAGCCCAGTGCTACAGCCCGGACCCACTTGCTGATGACTGACACGTTCGAAGCTGGGTCATGGATGCCTGTCCCTGTAAGTCTGTGCCACTTTGGGTTTATGACTAGTCATGTCAGCCCGGGCTCCTTATCATATGGATGCTAGCGACACTATCATATACGTGAGCTAAAAGGCGCAAACGGTCCCGGGCAAAGGTAAGGCGACACCGTGGGGATACCGTGCGTGAGGCCGCAAAGTGATATGAGGTGTTACCGGCTAGATCGATGTGACATCGAGTCGGGGTCCTGACATATGTGCAACCTACTATGTATGTATGGATGGATATATATGTGCTGGGTATTTATTATGTTGGATATATATGTGTTGGATATTTATGTGCTGTGAAATATTTGTTGTGATAATTGTTGGATATAAGAAAAATAGAACAAAAAAGAGGCAGTGCAGGCTCTTTGTCGTCCGCGGCGAACGGCAAAGACCCCTTTGCCGTCGGTGGCAGACGGCAAAGGGGGCACATGGCGCCCACCTGTGCTTCCTGGGGATGGACCATTTGGCCAATTTGCCTACCGTGGCGGACGGCAAAGCCAAGCTGATGGCAAAGACTTTGCCTTTGCTATCCGCCGGGCGGACAGCAAAAAAGAGCGGGCACTGACGTATAGCTGACGTTGTCTGGCGGACGGCAAAGAGGCGCTCAAATTTGCCGTCCGCTGACGGACGACAAAGGCCGCCGTTAGCCGCCTAACGGAGTAACGCTAGCGGACATGCAGCATTTTGCCGTCAGCCGCTGTAGGCAAAGGGCTCTTTGTCGTCCGCCATAAAAAGCAGACGGCAAAGGACCTGTTTGCCGACCCTATCTTTGCCGTCACTGTTTGCCGTCCGCCGCGGACGACAAAGTGCTTTGCCGTCCGCCATGGCAGACGACAAAGTACTGGATTCCTGTAGTGAATGTCGTTGCGGCCTTGGATGAGCACTGGCATCATAATGAACTTCCGCTTCATGCACAACCAAGGAAGAAGGTTATACATACATAGAGTCACAGGCCATGTGCTATGGTTGCTGCTCTGCTCCCCAAAAGGATTAATGCCATCTATGCTTAGACCAAACCATACATTTCTTGCGTCACCTGCAAACTCCTCCCTGTACGTTCTCTCGATTTTTCTTCACTCCGACCCGTCAGTGGGTACTCTCAACTTTCCATCTTTCTTACGGTCTTCTCTGTGCCATCGCATCGCCTTGGCATGCTCTTCGTTTTGGAAGAAACGTTTCAACCGTGGTATTATAGGAGCATACCACATCACCTTGGCAGGAATCTTTTTCCTGGGGCGCTTGCCCTCGACATCACCAGGGTAATCGCGGCTGATCATATAGCGAATGCACCGCATACCGGGCACGCGTTCAAATCCTCGTACTCACCGCGGTAGTAGATGCAGTCATTAGGGCATGCATGTATCTTCCGCACCTCTAACCCTGAAGGGTAGACAGCCTTCTTTGCTTCGTACATACTCTCGGGCAATTCGTTGTCCTTTGGAAGCATATTCTTTATCATTACCAGCAACTTTCCAAATACCTTGTTAGATACACCATTCTCCACCTTCCATTGCAGCAATTCCAGTGTGGTGCCCAACTTTTTCTTGCCAGCCTCGCAATTCGGGTACAAAAGTTTCTTGTGATCCTCTAACATGCGTTGCAACTTGTTTTTCTCCTTTTCACTTGCGTAGTTTCTCTTTGCATCGGCAATGGCCCAACCTAGATCATCAGCGGGCTCATCTGTGCCTCTTCTTCAGCTTCTTCCCGCATTGTCGGCTCAACTTCTTCCCTCATTGCCGGCTCAGCTTCTTCCCCCATTGTTGTATCATCGTATTCAGGGAACCCATGGCCAAGATAGCTATCGTCGTCCTCTTCTTCTTCATTGTCTTCATCATAACCCCTCTTTCTCCGTGCTTGGTCCAAACATTATAGTGGGGCATGAAACCAGACTCAAACAGGTGGATGTGAATGGTTATTGAGTTAGAGTAATTGTGATCATTCTTACAACCAGCACATGGACAAGGCATAAACCATCAGCCTGCTTGTTTGCGTCAGCCGCAAGCAGAAAAGTATGCACGCCATTAATGAACTCAGGAGAGCATCGGTCATCGTACATCCATTGTCGGCTCACCTTCATTACACAACACCGAAAAGACCAAATTAATACAAGTTCATACATAAAGTTCATACAACACTTAAATGCAACAAACAAATAACTCTCTAGCTAAAGCATTTAAATGCAACAACAAATCCGATCAATATCGCAACTCAGGTAACAATTGATCCAACAACATAATGATACCAAGCCTAACTATCAATGGCATATTTTCTAATCTTTCTAATCTTCAAGCGCATTTTCTCCATCTTGATCTTGTGATCATCGACGACATCGTCAACATGCAACTCCAATTCCATCTTCTCCCCCTCAATTCTTTTCAATTTTTCTTTCAAATACTCATTTTCTCTTTCAACTAAATTTAACCTCTCGACAATAGGGTCGGTTGGAATTTCCAGTTCACATACCTCCTAGATAAAAAATCTATGTCATAAACACGAAATGCAACAAATAGTTTTAAAAGAGAATATAACACATCCGAATCATAACACGGACGAGGGCTGACGGGGATGGATATCAAAACCATGCCACTATGTATAACAAACAACGTACGGGTAAGATAATTATACGAGTAACTATATATCCAAATCACAAACAAACATGAATTCTTTATATATAAAAGATAAGAACAAGAGGCTCACCACAAGGTGGTGCCAGCGACGGGACGGTGCGGGAGATCGACGGTGGTTACGATGGAGATTTAGAAGGCACTAAGTAAACCACAACTACATATACAAACTAAGTGTTATTTTGACCTCAAATTGCATATAAATCAAATACTACCACATATAATTCCTCCCAAATTACTAAAACCCACAAATTAATTACTATATAAACCATTGCAAGAGCTAATCTAGCAATGAGAGATGAAAGGACAAAGTTGCTAACCTTTGTGATCATTTGAATGGATGGGGGCCTTCAAATCTTGACAAAATTTGGGCAAAATGTGTGATGAGCTCGAGGAAGAAGGGAAGAACAGAGAGGAGAGGGGAAAGAGGGGAGAACAAAGCGCAGGTGGACAAAGGGTTTATATAGGATGACCTTTAGTACCGGTTTGAGGCACGAACCAGTACTAAAGTGTTGGAGGGGCCCCAGACTGATAACATCCCGCCACCACTCTCTTTAGTACTGGCTCATGGCACGAACCGGTGCTAAAAGTTCGGCACGAACCGGTACTAATGAGAGCGGCCCGCCTAGCCGTTGGAACTGGCACTAATGGTCACTGAGGGAGTCCTGGATTAGGGGGTGTTCGGGTAGCCGTACTATACCTTCAGCCGGACTCCAGGACTATGAAGATACAAGATTGAAGACTTCGTCCCGTGTCCGGATGGGACTTTCCTTGGCGTGGAAGGCGAGCTTGGCGATACGGATATTCAAGATCTCCTACCATTGTAACCGACTTTGTGTAACCCTAACCCTATCCGGTGTCTATATAAACCGGAGGGTTGTAGTCCGTAGGACATCAACTCCATATACAACAATCATACCATAGGCTAGCTTCTAGGGTTTAGCCTCCTTGATCTCGTGGTAGATCTACTCTTGTACTACCCATATCATCAATATTAATCAAGCAGGAGTAGGGTATTACCTCCATCGAGAGGGCCCGAACCTGGGTAAAAACATCGTGTCCCTTGTCTCCTATTACCATCCGGCCTTGACGCACAGTTCGGGACCCCCTACCCGAGATCCACCGGTTTTGACACCGACATTGGTGCTTTCATTGAGAGTTCCTCTGTGTCGTCACCTTTAGGCCCGATGGCTCCCTTGATCATCAACAACGATGAGGTCCAGGGTGAGACTTTTCTCCCTGGACAGATCTTCATCCTCGGCGGCTTCGCACTGCGGGCCAATTCGCTTGGCCACCTGGAGCAGATCGAAAGCTATGCCCCTGGCCATCAAGTCAGGTTTGGAAGCTTAAACTACACGGCTGACATCCGCGGAGACTTGATCTTCGACGGGTTTGAGCCACGGCCAAGCGCGCCGCACTATCTCGAGGGGCATGATCTAGCTCTGCCTCCCAACAATGTCCTGGAGGCCGCACACGCACCGGTTCCGACCCTTAACTCGGAGCCTATTGCGCCAATCGAGGATGAGCGGTTGGACTTCACCTCGGGGGCTGCGATCTCAAAGGCGATCGAGCCGAGCGCCAGCCCCGCACTCTGCATGACCCGTGACTCCGAGGATCTGGACTCCTCCCCAGACTCCGAACCCCCCGTGCCCCTGCCTGTCGAATCCGATTGGGCGCCGATAATGAATTTCACCGCCGCGGACATCTTTCAGCACTCGCCTTTTGGCGACATCCTGAATTCTCTCAAGTCTCTCTCTTTATCAGGAGAGCCCTGGCCGGATTATGGTCGGCGATGATGGGATACGGACGATGAAGAAGTTCAAAGCCCACCCACCACCCACTTTGTAGCCACTGTCGACGATTTAACTGACATGCTTGACTTCGGCTCCGAAGACATCAACGGTATGGACGACGATGTAGGAGACGAACAGGAACCAGCACCTGTAGGGCGCTGGAAGGCCACCTCGTAATATGACATATATATGGTGGATAATCCAAAAGATGGAGAGGGCGATGGAACAGCGAGGGATGACACCTCCAAGAAACAGCCAAAGCGCCGGCGTCAGCGGTGCCGCTCTAAATCCCGCCAAAGCAAAAATGGTGATTCCCGTACGGGAGATAATACTACCTCGGATAGCGCCGAAGAACACGCACCCCAGCAGGATTCGGCACAGGAAGATGGAGAAGCTAGCCCTCATGAGAGAGCGGCAGACCGAGAGGTCGAGGATGATAACTATATGCCTCCCTCCGAAGACGAGGCAAGCCTCGATGACGACGAATTCGTCGTACCATCAGACCCTGCCGAACAAGAGCGTTTCGAACGCAGGCTTTTAGCAACGGCAAGCAGCCTCAAGAAAAAGCAGCAACAACTTAGAGCTGACCAAGATTTGCTAGCTGACTGATGGACTGAAGTCCTTGCGGCCGAAGAGTATGAACTCGAACGCCCCTCCAAGAGTTACCCAAAGCGCAGGCCGCTACCCCGATTAGAGGAGGAAGCACCTACATCACCAGCGCACGACATGACAGACCGGCCACCTCGCGGCCGCGACAGAGAGGCCTCTCGGCCCTCCACCCAAGCCATGTCCCGACGCCGCTCAACTAAGGCACGGGAAAATGCGCCAGACCTGCGAGACGTATTGGAGGATAAGGCAAGACAAACAAGATCGATGTACGGAGCCAAAAATTGTCATTTGCATAATCCGAAGCCTCGGTACAATGCTGACGAGCCTAAAAAGGGTGGATCCAACCTCAGCCTATTCAAAGGGAATCTCGCACCAGCTAGTGTTTCACATCCAGTATCTTTGGATAACGAAGAATGGCGTACCATTTCGTTGTATATCTTCAACAACCTGATAGAAGTGCGGCCGTACATCGAGTAAGTTCTCGGTGCATTGTTTCGCAACTTCTATTTCCTTTGAACTGCTCTTATTCCTGGATATGTCATACAGTCGATACGTCGCCATATTCTCGTATGGAGTGGAGATCCAAAAGGATTCCGTCGAAGAGTATGAGCTTCTCGCAAAGCAAGGAGGCGGCTATCCCGGTTTCATCTCTTGGTTCAAACAAACGGTAATTTCTATTAGACAATTTCATTCCATTCGCTAATTTGTGCATAATGCAACAATCCTTTCATATTAAACTTGTAGGCTATGGGACGCCGAATTGAGACAAGTCGCTAATGGTTTTGACTATAAGGTCCGTTCATTTGACAAGTACGACATCAACGGGTATCGCTTTCGTACCTATGGCAAAGAGCTATCTATGGTCGACCGAAAGTCTACAAATTGTTGTGTATCTGCTATCGGCGAAGGAGGTACCGAGTATTATGGGAGAGTTGAAGCAATTTATGAACTTCTGTTCTATGGTGAAAACCCACCGAATGTCGTAGTCTTCAAATGTTATTGGTTTCAGCCGAAGGAGACTAGAAGGACTCATGAACATATAGGGCTAGTTGAAATCAACCAAAGCACCCATTTAGAAGTTCCTGATGTCTATATTACGGCTCAACAGGCGACCCAAGTATTCTATCTACCGTGGGCCTGCCAAACTAATCCAAATCTGAAAGGTTGGGATGTCGTTTATGAAGTGTCGCCACGTGCTAGACTTTCTCCCCCAAAGGAAGAGGATTATGAACCTCACATTAACCCAGACACATATGAAGGAGAATTCTTCCAAGAGACACGTCTTTCCAAAAAGCGTTTCAAGAACCGCTATACTTCACCCCAAAACATTGAAGTAGACAGCGACAATGAATCCGACATCACCCCAGAGGAGGAACAAGAAGAGCCGGAACAAGAAGAGGTTACTGCAGCGGATGACCTGTCAATGCTTGACCGATTACGTCAAGGTGGCCTTGCACATGTTGATGCCAATGAACCCTATGAGCCCATCATTGATTATAGTGATGATGATGATTATGCATTTATTGATGATACTGATCGAGATTATTAGTAGTGTCAAGTATTCAATTTTTTTATGTTGTACTTGATGATGATACACTTAAGTGATATACATATTATTATTCATGTCGGTACTTTTTTATGTTGTACTAATTTCGTTTATTCTTTGTCATGGCAGGTGTTGAAAGATGGTGGGCGCTGGTCGGGAGCGCGCCGAGGCCCCTTCTTCGTTGGCGCGTGGTGCGAGGTCTTCCATTCCACACGCACCTCTCCGCCGAGCGTTGCTGGATAGTATGGCGACACTGCCGGGCCCTTCTTCGTCGACCGCGGTGCCCAGCAGGGGACGAGGTAAGACGAAGAGAGGAGGTGGAGCACGCGGTCGCGGGAGAGGAGGTAGGGTGACTCTTACGGCGCCTTCCGCGTTGCCGCCCCCAGCTGTTTCACCCGAGCACGTGACTGCTAGGGTGGACTCGTCTGAGGAGGAGGCTGCACGGACTTCGGTCCACGAGCCTCTGGTCCACGGGTCTTCGGCCCACGAACCTCGGGTCGACGGGCCTTCGGCCCACGAGACCCTGGACGAGCACACGTCTGGATGGGGTACCTGGTCGGGTCAGCCTGAGGATCCGAGTGGCCACGCTGATGATGGTGGGGAGCCGAGTGGCCATGCTGATGATGGCGGGGAGCCGACTGATGAGGAGGGGGAGGAGGGGGGCAACGTCTACCAGCGTGGTGCTACACGGCTCCCGTCCGTGCCGGCGACCCGCGAGCAGAGGTGGTTGATTTTCCCTGATGGGGAGAGGTAAGTGCATTTAATCTTTTTGTACCTTCTACATTCACGTTTCTTCAAATAACTGATGTGTTGGCCTTGTCATGCTGCAGGGGTTGGGACCACATGGAAAGTGTCTGCCGGCCCAACTCCGTCCTTGGAGTTCTGATTGGGCAAAACTTCCCGGGGTTTGTCACGTTGCCTGGTGAGGGTCGGCTTCCAGAGGTTGGATTGAGTTGGGATCACTACTTGGGTGCCCTGGCCCCGCCGGGTGAGATTATCGACGGTGTCTTGTGCAAGACGAGGGCAGACGTTGTGATAAGAAAGTTCTGGGTAATTGCTCCTTTACACAATTAAAAATCTTCAACTAGCTAGTTATTAATTGTACTAATCAATATTGTCTCATTTGATTGCAGACATTCTACAGGTGTGAGGAGGGATACGAGGAGGAGGCGGATCATGTTATCCACAAGGAGTGCAAACGCCTACTTCAGAACTTATGGCATGAGGTTCGGGTGCAGGCTGTTCGAGACTACTACGCCGGGCGTGGTATCAAGAAGCCCAAGCAGGAGTGCCGCGATAAGTTCTTGAGTAAGGAGAAGTACATGAAGGTAACTCTTAAGGCCTTGTACTTACTTCCTTCATTTAGTAATTCATAGCCATAGCGCTCAAGTTTCTATTTGCTAACTTAGGCCCCTCCGAGATGGTGTGCGGATCGGATGGATTGTTGGGAGGTGTTGGCCAATGCGTGGTGCTCAAAAGAATGGCTGGCCACCCACAAAGAGGCCAAGGACAAACGTGCCCAAATGGAAGGTGTGCCACACCACCAAGGCAGCTCCAACTTATTTCAGTACGGGCGGAACTGGGTATGTGGTTTGCTTCATGATTCATGCAATTCATTCATCATGCTAGCTTTAGCCCTTTAATTACTAATTTACTTTGTTTCTCTCTTTCAGGCAAGCTACAATAAGGCGGATAAGGTGCCAGAGGTGTACGACCTGTATGCCATGGCCCACACTAGCCCTTACAAGAAAGTTAAGGCATTCTCTGCATCTGACCTCGATGATCCAAAGAACTTGACCAACATCTCCGCCCACGACAAGCTCGTGCAATATAGAGATCAGGGGAAGGCGAGGAAAGGGGAGGACTTTAACCCGAGCCAGGGTCCCATTGATACAGAGCTGCTCATGATATCTGGTGGCGGGAGGTCCCATGGCTCCATAGCCATGGGAGATGGACTTATCTGTTGTCCTAGCTGTCGGCGTTCTGAGAACGGGGGTCCCCAGACTTGCCTGCCTGCAGCCTGCGGCGTGGCTCAAAGGGGGGCCCAGCGCAGCCCATCTTCATCAACACAAGACTCAAGACCCTCGCGAGGGGCCAAGCCTCGTGGGGCGAACGACGTGGAGCTTCCTCAGGCGTGGCCTCGTCAGGCTGTCTCACGAGGAGGCGGAGAGATCAAGGCGGGGTACCTCGCGAGGTGCCCGTGACGCAAGCCGTGACGACTCAGGGCGCCAGGCGGGTGCCAGCCCGTGCAGCGTCCTCCTTTCCTCTTTGGTGCAAAGGGGGCAAGCGCAGCCGCGGAGTACCGAGGCATCAGGCAAAGGTTGCCATTTTGGTGCAACGAGACCAAGACCAGGAGGACTACGAGACGGAGGTCACCGTGGAGCCCAAGACGGCGTCATCACCAGAGCTTTGCACAGGTGAAGACTGCTTTTGTCAGGATAGCTGATACTTGCTGTCCCCCTTCAAATTAGCCCGCCATTGTTGGCTCCCTTCCCGCTCGATATTTGGGAAGAGGACCAGGGCCTCTATAAATAGGACCAGCCACCCACAAGGTAGGGGGATCAGATCGAATCGATCGAAATCAGAGAGAGAGAAGGGTGACTGAACTCCTCCTAACAGTTCATCGCCCCAGCTAAGAGCAGACCCTCGCGAGGCTGTTCTTCCTTGTATTGTACATCATCATAAGCCCCAAGAGGCAATCCACCCACCACACACTGGAGTAGGGTATTACACCACAACGGTGGCCCGAACCAGTATAAACCTTGTGTCTCTTGCGCAGTTCTTTCAGTAGTCTAGATCTTTGCGAGATGGAGAGGTAGAAGGCGTAATCTTCACGTGCACCCTAGAGTTCGAAACTTAAGGGTCTGCCGGAACACGAAATCTGACATTTGGCGCGCCAGGTAGGGGTGCGCCGAAATTCGTCTTCCACCGCCCCGTTCTCCTCCGACCGTCACGTCCATGTCCGACGCTCGTCGGGCCCGCGCCGAGCGCCGGGCCGCCATCGCTTCCTGCATCGCCCAGACGGCGCCCGTCGGCGGATGTCCTCGTCGTTCCCCGTCACCCGCCATCAACGCC
>NC_041384.1:744749997-744774124 GCF_002162155.2 Triticum dicoccoides
TCTCAGCATCCATCCGTGCGGCAAGACGGCCGCACCGCTACTCCATCGCTCACACCAGCTGGTTCTTCGTCCCGCGCGCTCCGCGCACCCTTGCAGGCTCGAGCTGCGCTCATCGCGGCAAACGAGCTCCTGCGCTACCGTCCCGTCGACGACGTCTACGAAGAGTGGCTCGACCGCGTCGCCGAGCTCGTCCGCGCCGCAGGGGGCTCTCCCGCGCCGTCCGTTCCACTGCGCCGCACCTTGCCCCGCGCAGGCAACGAAGCTCCGGGGGCGTACCAGCCGCCTCCTCTCCCAGAAGACGCCATGGCTCCAAGGCACGTGGCCCCTGGGCGGAACCCACTCCGCCAGGTGCCAGCGCAGCAAGAACGGAGCTGCCAAGAAGTCCCTCGCCCGCAAGGAGCTGCCCGGGCGCTCCCTGCTCCGGCACGCCGCGACCCTGCTCCAGCTCCGGCACGCCAAGACCCCGCGCTTCTCCTAGCTGCAGCGCGTGGGGACCCTCAAGATCGAGCTCTCCACCAGCCGAAGCCTTTCGTGGGCACCGCAGGCTGCCGTGCCTACACCACCGAGCTGCGTAGCGTCGCGTGGCCCGGCAAGTTCAAGCCAGACCTGCCTCCTCGTTACGACGGCATGACTGACCCTGCGGAGTTCCTCCAGCTCTATGAGCTGGGTATCGAAGCTGCCAGTGGGGACGAGAAGGTCATGGTGAACTGGTTCCCCATGGCGCTCAAGGAAGGAGCTCGCACCTGGCTCCTGAATCTGGCTCCAGGCACGATCTCTTCCTGGGACCAGATGCGCACCTGCTTCATCGCCAACTTCCAAGGTACTCGCGACCGGCCACCCGCCGTGAGCGACATGCGCCGCATCAAGCAACAACCCGGAGAGACCCTGCAAAAGTACATCCAGCGCTTCAACAGCGCGTGCCTCAAGATCCCCAAGGTGTCCGAGGAGGCCATCATCTCAGCCTTCTCCGATGGTGTGCGCGACGTCAAGATGAAGGAGGAGTTGGTGATGCATGAAGACCTGTGCACCTCCTTGGAGCTGTTCAACTTGGCGACCAAATGCGCCAGGGCTGAGGAGGGACGCCTCTCCCTCCTCGAGCTGCCTGCCACAGACCCAGAAGAGAAGAAGCCCAAGGCCAAGGACGTGAAGCGCAAGGGGGCTGTCGTGCTCGCGGCGGAACCAGACACCAAGCGTGGTAAAGATCTGCCTGAGTCCTCCAGGGGCAGTGGCACCACGGATCGATGACGTCGGCATAGGCCGTCGGCGTAGCTATGCCGACGGCCACCGTTAGCCCGTCGGCGTAGCCTGACGCCATCAAACTGACGTCGTCGCCCGGGTAGACGGGCCCATGCGATATGCCGACGGCCTACTCTATGCCGACGGCCGCCGTAGGTATATTCGAAGCAACGCCAATGGCCCCCGTCGGCATAGAGGGTCATACGCCGATGCCCTTTCTACGCCGACGACTTTAGCTGGGCCGTCGGGGCATGCCCATCTATGCCGACGGGGGCTATCGGCATAGATTTGGCCATCGGCCACACAAGTTTTTCTGGTAGTGTTAGACATTGTTTGTTTTCGAAAGCGATCTTCTGAGCACGAGCACAGGTGGTCATGGTATCGCCCCCGCTCGCAGGCCTCGTGATCCACAAACACACGTGTATAGGCCCAGGTATTATTCATGTATAGCGTTTTTTGAACAGTTAACATGGCCCACGTCTGCCCGCACGGCCTTTCAACGCCGTGAGACACCTGGGCTCTGGCTCAGACGTACGCAAACGGGGCGGCCGTTTTCACGCCGATTCTGGGACCACGGTGGTTGCTGCTCTTTTACTGCTGTGCAGCTTCCCTCTCGCTCAATCTACTCTGCAATTAATCCTGTGCAATCTTTGCTCCATATCCACCTCCACGTCCAATGGATTTGACGACGAGATGCCGTCGCTCATTCCATGCCCTGAATGTGGTGACCAGGTGATCACCTGGATTGCTCAGGGCGGCGACAACACCGGCAACCGCTTTTACAAGTGCGCTAGGAAAGATGCAAGTTATTTCTCAAGTCTGATCTAGATTGATATTTTAGCGGTCTCGTACTCAGTAGCCCCAGATCTGTATTTCTTGGTGCAGGTTGGTCTTTGTGGCTTCATCAGATCGAACCGGACCTACTGTCCCGATCTGAATCGCTACTTCAGAGTTCACCATTACCCAGCTCTATCTCTTCATCGATAGGCAGTACAGATCCGCAATAGAGTTCGGTCTCAGCAGGTAGCCGACAAGGTCATAGCTGGGCTTGGCGAGGCTAACAGCGCCCTGTTGCAGATGCAGAATAATCACCCGACACTGGCGATCTGTGGCAATCACTCTCGCTGCTGCTCGGAGATGCAGCGGCTAGTTGTTATTCTGGCGGGGCCGAACCTAGTCGTAGCAGCACTGATCGGGCTAGGGATGCTGCTCCTCGTCCTCCCGCTCTTGGAGTTTGAAATTCGAAAGGGATCACCACAACACCGGGCGTCCGGCCTCCCAGAGGCATGCACCTGTCTACAATGCACACTGCTACGTGTCACTCACCTGTGTGGAATATCCCAATAGGCAAGCATACCAAAATTTATCTCAAAATTGATTTTCCAATCAACGCAAACCATGCTCACGATGGGTAATGCAGTTCTGATAATATATTAATCCACACCAGGTATAAAATACATGCACCAGCTTGGATGCATTGCGATTATATTCAGGAATTCAGAATGCACTCCAAGATCTTTGGGAAAATTCAGACTTTAATGGCTGTGATGTAGAAAAATCTAGAGTGCACGCAATGTTCTACAAAAATTTAGAAACCAAGAGACGTTTCACAGTCATCAAAGTTTCATAATGCATCATCACATTGGAACAAAATTCAAAAATATAGACACCATCATAGTGCTCACAAATTTAGAATGCATCAGCATGGTGTACAACGGTTCACAAAATCCAGACATTCATTATGTGAACCCTCATACGTCGAGTTTCAGACCGCATCAACCATACATTATTTTCAGACAATACATAATTTGATTTTGCCATGCATAACATCAGCTGACTACACCCAGCAAGCATGAAAATAGAGAAGTTCTACTGATGGAACTACCAACGCACACATGAAGTTCTACAGATTTATAGTCTAAACAAACAGATTTTTGCAACTTCTCTCAGTCCAATCATCCGTAGAGCACCCACTTTGTGGCAGTTGTTTCGCCTGTGTCCTTCGATTCCACAATTTTTGCACCTCGCTGGTTTGCGAACAGGCTTCGGGGCATCACCCCGGTCCGGGCACGTAGTCCTCTTGTGTCCCTGCTGCCGACATATGCTGCTTTGCTGAGTCCCTCGTACGGTGCCTTCTTGGAACTGGTGGTTCTGTCAAAAATATGTACACCAGTCTATAGGCATGTTGATTATGTCAAAAATTCAGAATGCACTACCATACAGCCGGAAAATTCAGACTGGACGTGTGTACTGTCGAAAAATTTAGAATGCATGACCATATTGTCAAAAACTTCAGAAAACAAGACACCATTCCGCGGGGAGACATACAGAATGCATACTAATTAACTTGAAATCAGTTCAAATATGCATGCAGAGGGGTTTCTTTTTTATTTTGAAACAAGCCATATTGCTATTGCCACACTTAACATCATGCCGGTACATTCACGTATGCATGAAACAAGAAAAGTTCTACCAACTGAATATGCTCATTTTTATGTGGGATATCAGAATAGTGTGAACAATTAGAGATTTAGTTGGACACTAAAAGTGTTTGGGGACACAAAGTGTTGGTTCAGTAATTTACAGTTTTGGTAGGCGCTGGTAAACATTGGGTGCCGAAGAAAATGAGCTCTTTACTAACGAATGTGACGATTAAGAGTTGTTTGTCAGAGTGAAGAAGCAATGTATTTTTTATAAGAGTGCTGCAGGATTGCATTCTTTTATACTATGTGGATTAGAGTTGAAAATTCCTGCAGGAATTGTAGGCAGTACTGAACTTACAAAGTCATCAAACGCATGACTACAATGGATAAAATTAAGTAGGCAGTCATTGGATGAAGGGGAAAAACCTATATTTTGTTTGTGGATAAATTGTCACTGTACTGACATCCGCGTGTGCAGGCTGACTTCAGGGTTAGCATTGGTGCTGCCGACCAGGGAGAACACCATGGGATAAGACAAGAGTCTGCACACAAAATGATGAAACATTATCAGGAGGCTCTTGTGTATGGGATGGCAGTAGTACTTTGAGCATCATGTAAGATATTCCTCATCGAAATTCAGGTTTGATTCGTTGCCTCCATGTGAGATAGGGCGATTTCTGGTTTGATTGGTTCCATGTCAGGCTGTGAGTAGTGGCACGAGATTATGGACATCAATTCATGATCCATAAGCATGTTCCCGGCAAGCTGTTCCTTCAAAGCAACACCTCTGATCCTTATGAAGTTATGAATCTATGCATTTCGTGAACAAGGAAATTCCTGTAAAGCATATGGATGAGTATGAGAAACACATGTGTGCTAGAGAGAAGATGGAATTAGATACATGTGTAAGGTATCTAGCCCGGGTATTTCATTAGTGGATGCAGAACAGAAGAATTGCAGTGAAAATTTAGAGACGCTTGCTTCAAGCGGGTAGGGAACAACACATGTGTTACATGGGTTAGTCTGGAAACCAGGGCGGAAGACATATTTTCGCCCGTGAAGTTGGTCTTGCCATTGACCAAACACATTTCTCCGATTTGGGTTCGAGCTTATCAGGTTGAAGCTTTTTCACATAAGCATCGCAGCCCCAAACTTTCAGAAACGACAACTTTGGTTTCTTACCAAACCACAGTTCATAAGGCGTCGTCTCAATGGATTTCAATGGTTCCCTATTTAACGTGAATGCGGCCGTCTCTAAAGCATAACCCCAAAACGATAGCGGTAAATATGTAAGAGACATCATAGATCGCACCATATCTAGTAAAGTACGATTACGACGTTCGGACACACCATTACGCTGTGGTGTTCCGGGTGGCGTGAGTTGCGAAACTATTCCGCATTGTTTCAAATGTAGACCAAACTCGTAACTCAAATATTCTCCTCTACGATCAAATCGTAGAAATTTTATTTTCTTGTTACGATGATTTTCAACTTCACTCTGAAATTTTTCGAACTTTCCAAATGTTTCAGACTTATATATGCTTCATTAAGTAGATATACCCATATCTGCTTAAATCATCTGTGAAGGTGAGAAAATAACGATATCCGCCACGAGCCCCAACATTCATCGGACCACATACATCTGTATGTATGATTTCCAACAAATCTGTTGCTCTCTCCATAGTTCCGGAGAACAGCGTTTTAGTCATCTTGCCCATGAGGCACGGTTCGCAAGTACCAAGTGATTCATAATCAAGTGGTTCCAAAAGTCCATCAGTATGGAGTTTCTTCATGCGCTTTACACTGATATGACCTAAATAGCAGTGCCACAAATAAGTTGCACTATCATTATCAACTCTGCATCTTTTGGCTTCAACATTATGAATATATGTGTCACTACTATCGAGATTCAATAAGAATAGACCATTCTTCACGGGTGCATGACCATAAAAGATATTACTCATATAAATAGAACAACCATTATTCTTTGATTTAAATGAATAACCATCTCGCATCAAACAAGATCCAGATATAATGTTCATGCTCAATACTGGCACCAAATAACAATTATTTAGGTCTAATACTAATCCCGAAGGTAGATGTAGAGGTAGTGTGCCGACCGTGATCACATCGACTTTGGAACCATTTCCCGCGCGCATCGTCACCTCGTCCTTAGCCAATCTTCGCTTAATCCGTAGCCCCTGTTTCGAGTTGCAAATATTAGCAACAGAACCAGTATCAAATACCCATGTGCTACTGCGAGCATTAGTAAGGTACACATCAATAACATGTATATCACATATACCTTTGTTCACCTTGCCATCCTTCTTATCCGCCAAATACTTGGGGCAGTTCTGCTTCTAGTGACTAGTCTGCTTGCAGTAGAAGTACTCAATTTCAGGCTTAGGTCCAGACTTGGGTTTCTTCTCTTGAGCAGAAACTTGCTTGCTGTTCTTCTTGAAGTTCCCCTTCTTCTTCCCTTTGCCCTTTTTCTTGAAACTAGTGGTCTTCTTGACCATCAACACTTGATGCTCCTTCTTGATTTCTACCTACGCAGCCTTTAGCATTGTGAAGAGCTCACGAAGCTCTTGTAGCTTGGTGGCAGTGATTGAAGAACTCTGTCAATGACACTATCAACAGGAAGATTAACTCCCAGCTGAGTCAAGTGATTATGGTACCCAGACATTCTGAGTATATGTTCACTGGCAAAACTATTCTCCTCCATCTTGCAACTATAGAACTTATTGGAGACTTCGTATCGCTCACTCCGGGAATTTACTTGAAATATTAACTTCAACTCCTGGAACATCTCATATGCTCCATGACGTTCAAAACGTCGTTGAAGTCCCGGTTCTAAGCCGTAAAGCATGGCACACTGAACTATCGAGTAGTCATCAGCTTTGCTCTGCCAGACGTTCTTAGCGTCGTTAGTTGCATCAGTAGCAGGCCTGGCACTCAGCGGTGCTTCCAGGACGTAATTCTTCTGTGCAGCAATGAGGATAATCCTCAAGTTACGGACCCAGTCCGTGTAATTGCTACCATCATCTTTCAACTTTGCTTTCTCAAGGAACGCATTAAAATTCAACGGAACAACAGCACGGGCCATCTATCTACAATCAACATAGACAAGCAAGATACTATCATGCACTAAGTTCATGATAAATTTAAGTTCAATTAATCATATTACTTAAGAACTCCCACTTAGATAGACATCCCTCTAATCCTCTAAGTGATCACGTGATCCAAATCAACTAAACCATGTCCGATCATCACGTGAGATGGAGTAGTTTCAAGGGTGAACATCACTATGTTGATCATATCTACTATATGATTCACGCTTGACCTTTCGGTCTCCGTGTTCCGAGGCCATATCTGTTATATGCTAGGCTCGTCAAGTTTAACCTGAGTATTCCGCGTGTGCAACTGTTTTGCACCCGTTGTATTTGAATGTAGAGCCTATCACACCCGATCATCACGTGGTGTCTCAGCACGAAGAACTTTCGCAATGGTGCATACTCTGGGAGAACATTTATACTTTGATAATTTAGTAAGGGATCATCTTATAATGCTACCGTCAATCAAAGCAAGATAAGATGCATAAAAGATAAACATCACATGCAATCAATATAAGTGATATGATATGGCCATCATCATCTTGTGCTTGTGATCTCCATCTCCGAAGCACCATCATGATCACCATCGTCACCGGCGCGACACCTTGATTTCCATCGTAGCATCATTGTCGTCTCGCTAATCTTATGCTTCCACGACTATCGCTACCGCTTAGTGATAAAGTAAAGCATTACAGGGCGATTGTATTGCATACAATAAAGTGACAACCATATGGCTCCTGCCAGTTGCCGATAACTCGGTTACAAAACATGATCATCTCATACAATATAGCATCACGTCTTGACCATATCACATCACAACATGCCCTGCAAAAACAAGTTAGACGTCCTCTACTTTGTTGTTGCAAGTTTTACGTGGCTGCTACGGGCTTACCAAGAAGTGTTCTTACCTACGCATCAAAACCACAACGATAGTTTGTCAAGATGGTGTTGTTTTAACCTTCGCAAGGACCGGGCGTAGCCACACTCGGTTTAACTAAAGTTGGAGAAACTGACACCCGCCAGCCACCTATGTGCAAAGCACGTCGGTAGAACCAGTCTCGCGTAAGCATATGCGTAATGTTGGTCCGGGCCGCTTCATCCAACAGTACGCAGAACCAAGGTATGACATGTTGGTAAGCAGTATGACTTATATCGCCCACAGCTCACTTGTGTTCTACTCGTGCATATAACATCAACGCATAAAACCTGGCTCAGATGCCACCGTTGGGAAACATAGTAATTTCAAAAAGTTCCTATGCACACGCAAGATCATGGTGATGCATAGCAACGAGAGGGAAGAATGTTTTCCACGTACCCTCGTAGACTGAAAGCGAAAGCGTTAGCACAACGCGGTTGATGTAGTCGTACGTCTTCACAATCCGACCGATGAAGTACCGAACGCACGGCACCTCTGAGTTCAGCACACGTTCAGCCCGATTTAACTAAAGTTGGAGAAACTGACACCCGCCAGCCACCTATGTGCAAAGCACGTCGGTAGAACCAGTCTCGCGTAAGCGTATGCGTAATGTTGGTCCGGGCCGCTTCATCCAACAGTACGCAGAACCAAGGTATGACATGTTGGTAAGCAGTATGACTTATATCGCCCACAGCTCACTTGTGTTCTACTCGTGCATATAACATCAACGCATAAAACCTGGCTCAGATGCCACCGTTGGGAAACATAGTAATTTCAAAAAGTTCCTATGCACACGCAAGATCATGGTGATGCATAGCAACGAGAGGGGAGAATGTTTTCCACGTACCCTCGTAGACTGAAAGCGAAAGCGTTAGCACAACGCGGTTGATGTAGTCGTACGTCTTCATAATCCGACCGATGAAGTACCGAACGCACGGCACCTCTGAGTTCAGCACACGTTCAGCCCGATGATGTCACCACTAGGAAAAGGCCTACTAGTGGCGCACCAGTTTTGCCTACTAATGGCGCACTACTGGTGCGCAACAAGTACCACGCCACTAGTATTTTTTACTAATGGCGCACCACTGGTGCGCCATTAGTATACCATACTAATGATTAGTATACCATACTAATGGTGCACCTGTAGTTCGCCATTAGTATGCCTAGAGGTGCGCCATTACTGTCTGACTTAGTAATGGCGCACCACATAGAAGTGCGCCATTAGTAATAAAAAAATCAATTTTTAAAAAAAATCAATTTTTTTCTTAATCTCAAGTCACTATGGCTTAATCTCGGGTCAAACTTCCCGAAAGGTCACCCATCCTCACACTACTCCAGCCCGATGATGTAACCACTAGGAAAAGGCCTACTAGTGGCGCACCAGTTTTGCCTACTAATGGCGCACTACTGGTGCGCCACAAGTACCACGCCACTAGTATTTTTTACTAATGGCGCACCACTGGTGCGCCATTAGTATACCAGATACTAATGGCGCACTACAGGTGCGCCATTAGTATGCCTAGAGGTGCGCCATTACTATCTGACTTAGTAATGGCGCACCACATAGAAGTGCGCCATTAGTAATAAAAAAATCAATTTTTTTCTTAATCTCAAGTCACTATGGCTTAATCTCGGGTCAAACTTCCCGAAAGGTCACCCATCCTCACACTACTCCAGCCCAAGCACGCTTAACTTCAAAGTTCTATCCAACCCTAGCAACAGCTCACTTCACAAGCACTTGTTGATATATCTAGCATATCAATCCTATTAAACCTTGTTGATGTTTAGGACTTTGTTCATGTTCATGAGTGTGATGAAAATTTTGAAAAAATATTTCAAACTTCCATTCATATTACGTATCATATTTTGAAAAAAAATTCCCATAAAAAAGCTCGAAACTATTTTTTTTTCTGTTACTAGTGGCGCACCTAGCATACGGTCCGCCAGGCGGTAATTTTGAATTTTTTTAATTTTTTTGCCTCCAGACATTAAAAGCCCCGTAACTTTTTTTCTGTTAGGTTTTTTAGGATTTTGAAAATGTTTAACGGGGATCCCCCGTTAAATTCGGATGTAACTTTTCGAGTGGATGATTTTTCATATAGAAAACTTTTTAATCCGAGTTTATATGCAAAAGTTATGCCCATTTTGCAAATTCCAGAGAGATTTTGCAAATAAAGTCGAAATTCATATTTGTAAATTTCCCCAACAACTAGACCACATATCACATTGGAAATTTATTTTCTTTTATTTTTTTGGCATTTTCGTTATTTTCTTTTATTTTTTTAAACTGAAAAGGCGGTCCACGAGGGGGGGGGTGCATGCGAGGGAATTTTTGGGCCAAGTGAGTAATGGCGCACCGTGGATGTGGTGCGCCATTACTAGTTTAACTAGTAATGGCGCAGTATCCCCTGATGCGCCATTACTGGTTTTGAAAAAAAAATTGAAAAAAAATTACTAATGGCGCACCGTGGATGTGGTGCGCCATTATTAGTTTAACTAGTAATGGCGCACTATCCCCTGGTGCGCCATTACTAGTTTTGAAAAAAAAAATACTAATGGCGCACCGTGGATGTGGTGCGCCGTTAGTATTTGGACACTAATGGTGCACCAACACATGGTGCGCCATTAGTATATAGTAGTGGCGCACCACATGTCTGGTGCTCCATTAGTGTCAATTTCATCTATAGCCCTTTTCCTAGTAGTGCGTCCCTCTAACTCCGATCCAGCCGAGTGTTGAGGGAGAGTTTTGTCAGCACGACGACGTGGTGACGATGTTGATGTTCTACCGACGCAGGGCTTCGCCTAAGCACCGCTACAGTATTATCGAGGTGGACTATGGTGGAAGGGGGCACCGCACACGGCTAAGAGACGATCAACTTGATCAACTTGTGTCTAGAGGTGCCCCCCTGCCCCTGTATATAAAGGAGCAAGGGGGTGCGGCCGGCCAAGGGGAGAGGCGCGCCGTAGGAGTCCTACTCCCACTGGGAATAGGACTCCCCCCCTTTTCCTAGTTGGATTAGGACTTGGGAGGAGGGAAGAAGGAAAGAGGGGGGGGCGGCCCCCTTTGCCCTAAACCAATTCGGTTTGGGCCTTTGGGGGGTGCGCCCCACACTTCCCTTGCTTCCCTCCTTTTCCACTAAGGCCCATTAAGCCCTCGGGGGGGGGGGGGGTCCGGTAACCCCCTGGTACTCCGGTAAAATCCTGATTTCACCCGAAACACTTCCGATATCCAAACATAGGCTTCCAATATATCAATGTTCATGTCTCGACCATTTCGAGACTCCTTGTCATGTCTGTGATCACATCCGGGCTCTGAACAACCTTCGGTACATCAAAACATAAAACTCATAATATAACTGTCATCGTAGCGTTAAGCGTGCGGACCCTACGGGTTCGAGAACTATGTAGACATGACCGAGACACGTCTCCGGTCAATAACCAATAGCGGAACCTGGATGCTCATATTGGCTCCTACATATTCTACGAAGATCTTTATCGGTCAGACCGCATAACAACATATGTTGTTCCCTTTGTCATCGGTATGTTACTTGCCCGAGATTTGATCGTCGGTATCTCAATACCTAGTTCCATCTCATTACCGGCAAGTCTCTTTACTCGTTCCCTAATACATCATCCCGCAACTAACTCATTAGTTGCAATGCTTGCTAGGCTTAAGTGATGTGCATTACTGAGAAGGCCCTGCTACGTCTTGAGCTTGCGTTGGTTTTCCCCGAAGAGGAAGGGATGATGCAGCAGAGTAGCGTAAGTATTTCCCTCAGTTTTTGAGAACCATGGTATCAATCCAGTAGGAGGCCACGCGCAAATCCCTCGTACCTACACAACACAAAGAGCTCAACGCAACCAACGCGATTAGGGGTTGTCAATCCCTTCACAGTCACTTACGGAAGTGAGATCCGATATATAATATTTTTGATATTTTTGATATAAAGATGCAAAATTAAAAGTAAAAGGCAAAGTAAAAACAAAACAAGATTAAAGTGAAGGAGATTGATATGACGAGAATAGACCCGGGGGCCATAGGTTTCACTAGTGGCTTCTCTCGAGAGCATAAGTTTTGTACGGTGGGTGAACAAATTACTGTTGAGCAATTGACAGAATTGAGCATAGTTATGAGAATATCTTGGCATGATCATGTATGTAGGCATCACGTCCATGACAAGTAGATCGAAACGATTCTGCATCTACTACTATTACTCCACTCATCGACCGCTATCTAGCATGCATCTAGAGTATTAAGTTAAAAACAGAGTAACGCTTTAAGCAAGATGACATGATGTAGAGAGATAAATTCATGCAATTTGAAATAAACCCCATCTTGTTATCCTCGATGGCAATGATACAATACATGTCTTGCTCCCCCTTCTGTCACTGGGAAAGAACACCGCAAGATCGAACCCTTAGCTAAGCACTTCTCCCATGGCAAGAACTACTAATCTAGTTCGCCAAACCAAACGGATAATTCGAAGAGACTTGCAAAGATAACCAATCATACATAAAAGAATTCAAAGAAGATTCAAATATTGTTCATAGATAGACTTGATCATAAACCCACAATTCATCGGTCTCAACAAACACACCGCAAAAGAAGAAGATTACGTCGAATATATCTCCACGAGAGAGGGGGAGAACATTGTATTGAGATCCAAAAAGAGATAAGAAGCCATCTAGCTACTAACTATGGACCCGAAGGTCTGAGGTAAACTACTCACACTTCATCGGAGGGGCTATGATGATGTAGAAGCCCTCCGTGATGACGGCCCTCTTCGGCGGAACTCCAGAACAGGCCCCAAGATGGGATCTCGTGGATACAGAAAGTTGCGGCGGTGGAATTAGGTTTTTGGCTCATGTTTTGATCGTTTGGGGGTACGTGGGTATATATAGGAGGAAGGAGTACATCGGTGGAGCACCGAGGGGCCCACGAGGCAGGGGGCGCGCCCTGTAGGGGGGGCGCGCGCCCTACCCTCGTGACCGGCTCCGGTACTTCTTGGAGTAGGGTCCAAGTCTCCTGGGTCTTATCCGAGAAGAAAATCACGTTCCAAAAAGGATTTTTCTGTTTGGACTCCGTTTGATATTCTGTTTCTTCGAAACACTGAAATAGGCAAAAAACAGCAATTCTGGGCTGGGCCTCCGGTTAATAGGTTAGTCCCAAAAATAATATAAAAGTGGAAAATAAAGCCCAATATAGTCCAAAACAGTAGATAATATAGCATGGAGCAATCAAAAATTATAGATACATTGGAGACGTATCTGGCATCCCCAAGCTTAATTCCTGCTCATCCTCGAGTAGGTAAATGATAAAAAGAGAAATTTTTGATGCGGAGTGCTACTTGGCATAATTTCAATGCAAAATTTCTTAATTGTGGTATGGTATTCAGATTAGAAAGATTCAAGACAAAAGTTCATATTGACATAAAGAATAATAACACTTCAAGCATACTAATAAAGTAATTATGTCTCCTCAAAATAGCATGGCCAAAGAAAGTTATCCCTACAAAATCATATAGTGTGGCTATGCTCTATCTTCACCACACAAAGTATTTAAATCATGCACAACCCCGATGACAAGCCAAGCAATTGTTTCATACTCTAACTTTTTCAAAACTTTTTCAATATTCACGACATTCCTTGAGCGTGAGCCATGGACATAGCACTATGTGGAATAGAAGGGTGGTTGTGGAGAAGACAAAAAGAGGGGAAGATAGTCTCACATCAACTAGGAGTATCAACAGGCTATGGAGATGCCCATCAATAGATATCAATGTGAGTGAGTAGGGATTGCCATGCAACGGATGCACTAGAGCTATAAGTATATGAAAGCTCATCAAAAGAAACTAAGTGGGTGTGCATCAAACTCGCTTGCTCACGAAGACCTAGGGCAATTTGAGGAAGCCCATCATTGGAATATACAAGCCAAGTTCTACAATGAAAAATTCCCACTAGTATATGAAAGTGACATAACGAGAGACTCTCTATCATGAAGATCATGGTGCTACTTTGAAGCAAAAGTGTGGTAAAAGGATAGTAACATTGTCCCTTCTCTCTTTTTCTCTCATTTTTTTATTTGGGTCTTTTCTCTCTTTTTTTATGGCCTCTTTTTTTCCGTCCGGAGTCTCATCCCGACTAATTGGGGAATGATAGTCTCCATCATCCTTTCCTCACTTGGGACAATGCTCTAGAAAATGATGATCATCACACTTTTATTTTTCTTACAAATCAACAATTACAACTCGATACTTAGAACAAATATGACTCTATATGAATGCCTCCAACGATGTACCGGGATATGCAATGAATCAAGAGTGACATGTATGAAAGAATTATGAATGGTGGCTTTGCCACAAATACGATGTCAACTACATGATCATGCTAGCTATATGACAATGATGGAGCGTGTCATAATAAATGGAACGGTGGAAAGTTGCATGGCAATATATCTCGGAATGGCTATGGAAATGCCATGATAGGTAGGTATGGTGGCTGTTTTGAGGAAGGTATATGCTGGGTGTATGATACTGGCGAAAGGTGCGCGGTATTAGAGAGGCTAGCAATGGTGGAAGGATGGGAAAAAGTGCATATAATCCATGGACTCAACATTAGTCATAAAGAACTCATATACTTATTGCAAAAATCTAGAAGTTATCAAAGCAAAGTATTATGTGCATGCTCCTAGGGGGATAGATTGGTAGGAAAAGACCATCGCTCGTCCCCGACCGCCACTCATAAGGAAGACAATCAATAAATAAATTATGCTCCGACTTCATCACATAACGGTTCACCATACGTGCATGCTACGGGAATCACAAACTTTAACACAAGTATTCTTTAAATTCACAACTATTAAACTAGCATAACTCTAATATTATCACCTCCATATCTCAAAACAATTATCATGCTTCAATCTTCTCTTAGTATTCAACGCACTCAAAAGAAAATTTCACATATCTTGAACACCAAGCATATTTATATTAAGCAAATTACCATGCTATTAAGACTCTCAAAATAATTTAAGTGAGGCATGAGAGATCAATAGTTTATTTAAAACAAACCACCACCGTGCTCTAAAAGAGCAAAATTATAACGCTCAAAAGATATAAGTGAAGCACCTAGAGCAAAACTACATAGCTCAAAAGATTTAAGTGAAGCACATAGAGTATTCTATCAAATTTCAATTCAAGTATGGCTATCTCAAAAGGTCTGTACAGCAAGGATGATTGTGGCATACTAACAAAAAAAGACACAAATAATACAAGATGCTCCAAGCAAAACACATATCATGTTGGTGAATAAAAATATAGCTCCAAGTAAATTACTGATGGAAGTGGACGAAAGAGGGGATGCCTTCCGGGGCATCCCCAAGCTTTGACTTTTTGGTGTCCTTGGATTATCTTGGGGGTGCCATGGGCATCCCCAAGATTAGGCTCTTGCCACTCCTTGTTCCATAATCCATCAAAAGAACTCACCCAAAACTTGAAAACTTCACAACACAAAACTCAATAGAAATCTCGTGAGCTCCGTTAGAGAAAGAAAACATAAAACCACTTCAAGGTACTGTAATGAACTCATTCTTTATTTATTTTTGTGTTAAACCTACTGTATTCCAACTTCTCTATGGATTATAAACTATTTTACTAACCATAGATTCATCAAAATAAGCAAACAACACACGAAAAACAGAATCTGTCAAAAACAGAACAGTCTGTAGTAATCTATAACTAATGCAAACTTATGGAACTCCAAAAAATCTACCAAAATTAGAAGTCCTAGATAATTTGTTTATTGATTAGCAGAAATTGGAATCAGTATTTTATCACGTGCTGATGAGTTTTAGTAATTCGGTCACTGAACGCAGAGTTTCTGGAAATTACAGCAAGATCAAATAACTATCATCCAAGAAGATCCAATAGGTCTAGCTTGGCACAAACACTAATTAAAACACAAAACCACATCCAAACAGAGGGTAGATGGGTTATTTATTCCCTAACAGAAGAAAAACACAAAAAACAAAAAATAAAATTGGGTTGCCTCCCAATAAGCGCTATCGTTTAACGCCCCTAGCTAGGCATAAAAGCGAGGATAGATCTAGGTATTGCCATCTTTGGAAGGCAATCCATAAGTGGATCTCGTGATGGTTTCATATGGAAATTTTATTTTATTTCTTGGAAAGTGTTCCATGCCCTTTTTTAATGGAAATTGGAATCTAATATTCCCTTCCTTCATATCAATAATCGCACCAACCGTTCTAAGGAAAGGTCTACCAAGAATAATAGGGCAAGAAGGATTGCAATCTATATCAAGAACAATGAAATCTACAGGCACATAATTCCCATTTGCAACAATAAGAACATCATTAATTCTTACCATAGGTTTCTTAATAGTGGAATCTGCAAGATGCATGTTTAGAGAGCAATCATCAAGATCGCGGAAATCTAGCAAATCACACAAAGTTTTGGGGATAGTGGAGACACTAGCACCCAAATCACACAAAGCATAAAACTCATGATCTTTAATTTTAATTTTGATAGTTGGTTCCCACTCATCATAGAGTTTTCTAGGGATAGAGACTTTCAACTCAAGTTTTTCTTCATAAGATTGCATCAAGGCATCAACAATATGTTCGGCGAAGGCTTTCTTATGACTATAAGCACGCGGAGAATTTAGCACGGATTGCAACAAAGAAATACAATCAATCAAAGAGCAACTTTCATAAGTAAATTCCTTGAAATCCAATATAGTGGGTTTAGCAACATCTAGATTTTTATTTCTTTCAATCCCACTTTCGTCAATTTCATCATAAAGATCTAAATACTCCAAATTTTTGGAACGCCTTCTAGGTAAAGTAAGAGCATATTCAGTTTCATCAAGATTGATATTGCAAAACAAAGATTTGATAGGGGACACATCAATAACTTTTAGATCTTCATCTTGATTTTCATAAGAATTAGAAGAACACGCTTTAATAAAGGCATCTTTGGAAGCACGCATCCTAGCGGTTCTTTCTTTACACTCATCAATTGAAATTCTCATGGCTTTTAGAGACTCATTAATATCATGCTTAGGTGGAATAGATCTAAGTTTCAAAGCATCAACATCAAGAGCAATTTATCAACATTCCTACCCAAATCATCAATCTTAAGCAATTTTTCTTCAATCACAGCATTAAAATTCTTTTGCAAAGAAATAAATTCTGTAATATTAGATTCAAAATCAGAGGGCATCTTATTATAATTTCCATAAGAGTTGTTGTAGGAATTCCCATAATTATTACAAGGATTACTAGGATAAAGCCTAGGATTAAAATTCCCTCTATAAGCATTGTTACCAAAATTATTCCTACCAACAAAATTCACATCCATAGATTCATTTTTATTCTCAATAAAGGTAGACAAAGGCATATCATTAGGATCAGAAGAAACACTCTTAGTAGCAAATAATTTCATAAGTTCATCCATCTTTCCGCTCAAAACATTGATTTCTTCTATCGCATGCACTTTTTTATTAGAAGATCTTTCAGTATGCCATTGAGAATAATTAACCATAATATTATCTAGGAGTTTAGTAGCATCTCCTAAAGTGATTTCCATAAAAGTGCCTCCCGCGGCCGAATCTAAAAGATTTCTAGAAGGAAAATTCAATCCGGCATAAAAATTTTGTATAATCATCCACAAATTTAAACCATGAGTAGGGCAATTACGTATCATTAATTTCATTCTCTCCCAAGCTTGTGCAACATGTTCATGACCAAGTTTCTTAAAATTCATAATATCGTTTCTAAGAGAGATGATCTTAGCGGGAGGAAAATACTTAGAGATAAAAGCATCTTTGCACTTGTTCCAAGAATCAATACTTTTAGGCAAAGATGAAAACCAAGCTTTAGCACGATCTCTAAGCGAAAAAGGAAATAGCTTCAATTTAACGACATCATTATCGACATCTTTTTTCTTTTGCATATCACATAAATCAACGAAGCTATTCAGATGAGTTGCAGCATCTTCACTAGGAAGGCCGGCGAATTGATCTTTCATAACAAGATTCAACAAAGTAGTATTGATTTCACAAGATTCAGTATTGGCAAGAGGAGCAATCGGGGTGCTAAGAAAATCATTATTGTTGGTATTGGTGAAGTCACACAATTTGGTAGTATCTTGAGCCATTGCGACAAACAAGAAATCTAACACACGAGCAAACAAAAGCAAATGGGCAAAAAGAGGCAAATAGAGAGGGAGGATAGGGAGAGAGAGGGCAAATAAAATGGCAAGGGTGAATTGGGGGGAGAGGAAAACGAGAGGCAGATGGCATATAATGTAATGCGGGAGATAGAGATTATGATGGGTACTTGGTATGTTGACTTTTTGCGCAGACTCCCCGGCAACGGCGCCAGAAATCCTTCTTGCTACGTCTTGAGCTTGCGTTGGTTTTCCCCAAAGAGGAAGGGATGATGCAGCAGAGTAGCGTAAGTATTTCCCTCAGTTTTTGAGAACCAAGGTATCAATCGAGTAGGAGGCCACGCGCAAGTCCCTCGTACCTACACAACACAAAGAGATCAACGCAACCAATGTGATTAGGGGTTGTCAATCCCTTCACGATCACTTACGGAAGTGAGATTCAATAGATAATATTTTTGGTATTTTTGATATAAAGATGCAAAGTGAAAAGTAAAAGGCAAAGTAAAAGCAAAACAAGATTAAAGTGATGGAGATTGATATGATGAGAATAGACCCGGGGGGCATAGGTTTCACTAGTGGCTTCTCTCGAGAGCATAAGTTTTCTACGGTGGGTGAACAAATTACTGTTGAGCAATTGATAGAATTGAGCATAGTTATGAGAATATCTAGGCATGATCATGTATATAGGCATCACGTCCGTGACAAGTAGATGAAACGATTCTGCATCTACTACTATTACTCCACTCATCGACCGCTATCCAGCATGCATCTAGAGTATTAAGTTAAAAACAGAGTAACACTTTTAGCAAGATGAAATGATGTAGAGAGATAAATTCATGCAATATGAAATAAACCCCATCTTGTTATCCTCGATGGCAACGATACAATACGTGTCTTGCTCCCCCTTCTATCACTGGGAAAGAACACCGCAAGATCGAACCCTTAGCTAAGCACATCTCCCATGGCGAGAACTACCAATCTAGTTCGCCAAACCAAACGGATAATTCGAAGAGACTTGCAAAGATAACCAATCATACATAAATGAATTCAGAGAAGATTCAAATATTGTTCATAGATAGACTTGATCATAAACCCACAATTCATCGATCTCAACAAACACACCGCAAAAGAAGAAGATTACATCGAATAGATCTCCACGAGAGAGGGCGAGAACATTGTATTGAGATCCAAAAAGAGAGAAGAAGCCATCTAGCTACTAACTATGGACCCGAAGGTCTGAGGTAAACTACTCACACTTCATCGGAGGGGCTATGATGATGTAGAAGCCCTCCGTGATGACGGCCCTCTCCGGCGGAGCTCCGGAACAGGCCCCAAGATGGGATCTCGTGGATACAGAAAGTTGCGGCGGTGGAATTAGGTTTTTGGCTCCTGTTCTGATTGTTTGGGGGTATGTGGGTATATATAGGAGGAAGGAGTATGTCGGTGGAGCACCGAGGGGCCCACGAGGCAGGGTGCGTGCCCTATAGGGGGGGGGGGGCGCCCCCTACCCTTGTGACCGCCTCCGGTACTTCTTGGAGTAGGGTCCAAGTCTCCTGGGTCTTATCCAAGAAGAAAATCACGTTCCAAAAAGGATTTTTCTGTTTGGACTCCATTTGATATTCTGTTTCTTCGAAACACTGAAATAGGCAAAAAAATAGCAATTCTGAGTTGGGCCTCCGGTTAATAGGTTAGTCCCAAAAATAATATAAAAGTGGAAAATAAAGCCCAATATAGTCCAAAACAGTAGATAATATAGCATGGAGCAATCAAAGATTATAGATACGTTGGAGACGTATCAGGCCCAGAGATACCTCTCCGACAATCGGAGTGACAAATCCTAATCTCGAAAACGCCAACCCAAAAAGTACCTTCGGAGACACCTGTAGAGCACCTTTATAATCACCCAGTTACGTTGTGACGTTTGGTAGCACACAAAGTGTTCCTCCTGTAAACGTGAGTTGCATAATCTCATAGTCATAGGAACATGTATAAGTCATGCAGAAAGCAATAGCAACATACTTTAACGATCGTGTGCTAAGCTAACGGAATGGGTCATGTCAATCACATCATTCTCCTAATGATGTGATCCCGTTAATCAAATGACAACCCATGTCAATGGCTAGGAAACTTAACCATCTTTGATCAATGAGCTAGTTAAGTAGAGGCATACTAGTGACACTCTATTTGTCTATGTATTCACACATGTATTATGTTTCCGGTTAATACAATTCTAGCATGAATAATAAACATTTATCATGATATAAGGAAACAAATAACAACTTTATTATTGCCTCTAGAGCATATTTCCTTCAGACCGGGGGTGAGGGAGAGGGGGGGAGAGCTCACAGCGGGGCGACGGCGACGGCGAGGCGAGACGACGGGGGCGGAGACGGGGGCGGCGACGTGCCGGGGCGCGACAGGCGCGCCGACGCGGGGATGGTGCGACAGGGACGGGGTGGGGGCGGTGGCGGAGATGAGGGCGGCGACGGGGACGGGGGCGGCGACGGCAACGGCGCGCGACGGGGCGGCGCCGGACAGGGGCGGCGACGGCGTCGATCGAGCGAGGCAGGCGGTGCGTCGCCGATGGAGAAATAGGGGAAGAAACAGAGGGAGAATGAAATTTTTCCAAGTGTTTTTTATATAGGAGGGATCTTTAGTCCCGGTTGGAGCCACCAACCGGTACTAAAGGTCTATTTCGGACAGGTGGAGCGGCAGGAAGGGTAGGCCTTTAGTACCGGGTCGTGGATCCAACCGGTACTAAAAGGGGGTGCGCTGGTGCAGGTGTGGTCTGGCAAGTTTAGTCCCACCTTGCTAGTTGAGGAGCGCCATGACCTGTTTATAAGCCCCGGTGGGGCCATTGGATTGAGCTCCTCTCTAATGCAGGCCTTCTCGGCCTACCTCTCCTACTCTGCCCTGTGGGGCTTGCGGACCTGCATCTTGGTCCAACCATAGGTTAGGTTTCTAGTCGTATGCAGGCCGTTGTGGCCCAGTAGGTGGGCTTTTTTATTTAGTTTTTTCTCTTTTCTGCTTTATTTGATTTCTTTTATTTCTTTTTGAGTTGTTTTTTGCTGTATTTAGAGTTTCTTTGTGAATATTTTTGCTTTAGGTATAAAAAATTACAAACTTTCTGTTAGTGCCAGTAGTTTTCAAATTTGAATTATTTGAAATTTGTGTGAATCACTAGTTTGTGAATAACTTCACTTTAAAAATAGATTTTTTAGTGATTCTTTTTCTTATGTTTTAATACTAGTGTGTTTTATCATTATATTTAATTTGGTAATACTTAGGTTATTTAAAAAATAAAATGCCTTTGTAACAGATGAGTTTTCGCCCGAAACCCTGATACTTCGAAAGAGATCGTCCATTTTGTACACGAAGTGCATCCAGTTTTTGCCGTAACCCGCTCTAATTTTGTGCACATGATATGTGGGTGAAATAATGATACCATACCAACTTTCAACCTTTTCATAGTTCATTTGTAGTGCTTTTCATTTTCAGCGTCATTTAGCTCAAAAAATTAGTAATTGCATGAAAAGTAGCAAATGATGTCAGAAATGGTTGAAAGTTGATGACGTGGCTTTGAATGGTGCATACTGAACACACAAAAAGTACATGTTTCAAATGCCAAAACACATAAGTACCTGAACTATTACAAAGATTCCCTACGATTTGTCCAAAGTGGGACTTTCCAGGTATATAAGTCTAGAAACTCACTAGAGAAGAAAGTGATGACAGTGAAGCCGATCACATCCCAGAGTGCGATCTTTGGCCCTTGTGAAACTTTTTCTTCGTGTGTGTCCCTTTGCGTCGTGACCATGGACAATCTTCAGCATTTAACTGGATGCTCGGTTCAATATTCACTGTGAATGGAGTAATTTCATCAAACTTTTCATAATCTTCTGACATGCCTGTCTTGTCATCCACTCCCATGATGTTTCTTTTCCCAGGAACTATGTGGTGCTTTGGCTCATCGTATGATGCATTTGCTACCTTATCTTTTCTTTTTCTCGGCTTGGTGGACATGTCCTTCACATAGAAAACCTGTGCCACATTATTGGCTAGGACGAATGGTTCGTCTGCATACGCAAGATTGTTGAGATCCACTATTGTCATTCCGTACTGCGAGTCTTCCATTACCGCGCCTCGTGTCATATTCACCCATTTGCACTGAAACAAAGGGACCTTCAAACCACGTCCATAGTCAAGTTCCCATATGTCCTCTATGTAACTATAATATGTTTCCTTTCCCGTCTTGATTGGTGCATCAAAGTGGACAGCACTATTTTGGTTGGTGCTCTTCTTATCTTAGGAGATCGTGTAAAATGTATTCCTATTTATCTCGTACCCTTTGAAAGTCATTATATTCGAAGATGGTAACTGGGACAACAAGTACAGGTCATCTTCAATAGCGGCGTCATGCATGGCACGTGTCTGCAACCAGTCGGCGAAAATCCCTGTTTGTTCATGGGTAATCCAGTCGTCAGACTGCTCCGGGTGTTTGGAGCGTAGAAATTCTTATGTTCGTCCATATACGTAGCCACCAAGGAAGAATTTTGTAGAACTGTGTAGTGTGTTTGAGTGAGAGAATGCTCGTCCATACATATTATTTGATCCCCTCCTAGCGTGCCTTTTCCATCCAGTCTGCCCTTATGCCGCGATTCAGGAACACCAATCGGCTTAAGGTTAGGAATAAAGTCAATATAAAACTCAATGACCTCCTCATTTTCATGGCCCTTGGAGATGCTTCCTTCTGTCCTAGCACGTTTATGAACATATTTCCTTAAGACTCCCATGAACCTCTCAAAGGGGAACATATTGTGTAGAAATACAGGACCAAGAACGTTAATCTCTTCGCATAGGTGAACTAGGACGTGCGTCATGATGTTGAAGAAGGATGGTGGGAACATCAACTCAAAACTGAAAAGACATTGCACCAAATCATTCTCTAACCTTGGTATGATTTCTGGATCGATTACCTTCTGAGAGATTGCATTGAGGAATGCACATAGCTTCACAATGGCTAATCGAACGTTTTCCGGTAGAAGCCCCCTCAATGCAACCGGAAGCAGTTGCGTCATAATCACGTGGCAGTCATGAGACTTTAGGTTCAAGAACTTTTTCTCTGCCATATTTATTATTCCCTTTATATTCAACGAGAAGCCAGATGGTACCTTAATACTGAGTAGGCATTCAAAGAAGATTTCCTTCTCTTCTTTGGTAAGAGCGTAGCTGGCATGACCCTGATGTATGTTGTATTTTCCGTGCATACGTTGCTGGTCCTCCCATGTCTCCGGTGTATCTTTTGTCTTCCCATACACGCCCAAGAAGCCAAGCAGGGTCACGCAAAGATTCTTCGTCACGTGCATGACGTCGATTATGGAGCGAACCTCTAGGTCTTTCCAATAGGGCAGGTCCCAAAATATAGATTTCTTCTTCCACATGGGTGCGTGTCCGCCAGCGTCATTCGGAACAGGTTGTCCGCCAGGACCCTTTCCAAAGACTACCTTCAAATCCTTGACCATATCATGTACATCAGCACCAGTACGGTGGTAAGGCTTCGTTCGGTGATCCGCCTCACCTTTGAAATGCTTGCCTTTCTTTCTTATGGGATGCCTGCTCGGAAGAAATCGACGATGTCCCAGGTACACATTCTTTCTACAATTATCCAAATATATATTGTCGGTATCATCCAAACAGTGCGTGCATGCGCGGTATCCCTTGTTTGTCTGTCTTGAAAGGTTACTGAGAGTAGGCCAATCATTGATGGTCACGAACAGCAACGCCTTTAGGTCAAATTCTTCCTGTCCGTGATCATCCCACGCACGTACACCTGTTCCATTCGACAACTGTAAGAGTTCTTCAACTAATGGCCTTAGGTAGACATCAATCACTACTGGAATCAGCTACTTTGCCATCTGCCAGCTCTTTGCCGTCAGCTAGCGGACGGCAAAGAAGCTCTTTGCCATCAGCTACCAAAAAGCAGACGGGAAAGAACTGGCTGATGGCAAAGACCTAATTTTCCATTAGCCAGTTCTTTGTCATCGGCTAGCAGACGGCAAAGATCCTTTGCCGTCGGCTAGCGGACGGCAAAGAGGGAGGGGCCCCACTGACGAGCTCTAAAAAAAACCAAACGGCCCCCCCTCTTTGCCGTCCGCTAGCGGACGGCAAAGAACAAAAAGGCGGATGGCAAAGGGGGGCGGACGACAAAGAGGGAGGGCCCCACTAACATTAACGGTCGCGCCCCACCCCGCCCCC
>NC_041384.1:744775367-744784557 GCF_002162155.2 Triticum dicoccoides
ACCCCGACCCCCCGACCCCGAAACAGCACCCCGACCCCGACACGGCACCCCGACACCGACAGGACACCCCGACCCCCGACACCTCCTAAAAAGGTGTTCTTTGGCCTTCCAAAGGCCGACGGGGTCATATATTTGTGAATTATTAGTTAGGTCATATATTTTTCGATTTTGTTATGAAAAACATCATATATAATTGTGTTGATCGTGTAGTTTTAAATGTGTAGTTGTTTCATCGCTGCGAAGTTTGGTGTTCGACGACCTCGCCGTGCGTTTGACGAGCTCTGCCCCTTCGTTCGTGGGTGAGCACAAATGACAAGTCCTCCTCCCCCATTAATTATTTGATCTATTCCGATGAAACTTGATAGCTAGCTATGTATGTGTCTTGAATCATCAGTATGTGTAACCAATATGTGTCTCCCGTTCGAAAGCATCATAGTTATAAATATGCATGCATTTGCATATTTATATCCTTGATTCTTTCGAATTGTCCAACGCTATCCATGGACAGCCCGAGTATATGTAGATTGGGTTCGTTTTCCCATATGCTTTGCTCCGGGTCCGATGCATAAATTTCGTCAGTGCCTCCCCTGTTGTTCTCCGGGTACACATCCTCTCTGTTTATTGCAGAGACGTGTATCACGAGAACAGCGGGGAGGTGCTGCCGAAATTTTGCGTCGGATCCGGAGCATAGCATGGGAAAATGAACCCAATCTACACATACACGGGTCGGATTAGGACCTATCATTACCTATTAGAGTGTAGGTTGCACGGACGTGATAAAATTGACAAAGTAGATCAACTGATGAATATATACATGGTGAATTACATATATAATTGTTGTGTGTCCAGTAGCTCTAAAAGTCAAGATGAGTGACCGTGCATGGATGTATACCGGTCACACTGGTCAGAACAAATGGAGCGCTGAATGGTTCACAAAAACCAAGGGGTTTTTGCAAGCCGCATTTGCAAATGGCCAAAAGAAAACCTGGTGCCCCTGTTTCCGGTGCGGCAAATGGGAAAAGAAGACAGAGGCTGAAATGGGCAAACACCTGCAGAAGAGTGGTTTTACGCCCGATTATACGGTGTGCACATTTCATGGTGAGTCTGCCCAACGTGACCGAGCTGAGGTGGGTCGTCGTCGCACCGACGAGCATGGTACCGGGATGGAAAACATGGTGCAAGACTATGATGATGCTCGGGATTCGGACGAGGAGATAGAGGAATCTGCAAAGGCCTTCAATGAAATGTTGGAGTCTTCAAAACGTCCACTCCACGAGCACACTGAGCTTTGTCAGTTGGATGCCATCTCACAAGTAATGGCTCTGAAGGCTCAGTTCAACTTGGGCAGAGAATTCTATGACGCAATTATGACAGTATTTGGACGCTTTCTACCCAAAGGCCATGTAATGCCTACAAACCTGTACCAGTCGGACAAAATCCTCCGTGCACTGAAGATGCCCTATGAGAAGATACATGCATGTGAGAAAGGATGTGCCTTATTTAGGCTTGACTATGCGGACTTGAACTATTGTCCCATTTGCAAGTCTTCCAGGTATATTGTGGTAGACAACGGTATGGGTGAGAACACACAGACCAAAATCCCCGTTAGTGTTCTTTGGTATATGCCAATCGTACCAAGACTTCAACGTCTTTTCATGGTCGAAGAGACGGCCAGACAGATGACATGGCACAAAACAGGCAAAAGAACCGAACTAGATGCAGATGGGAATCTGATGATGGTACACACATCAGATGGTGTTGCGTGGAAAAAGTTTGATGAATTACATGCTGACGGCATCCTCGAGTCGGCATCAGCACGGATGGGTTCAGTGTGTTTGGTATGACGGCAGCCCAATACAGTTGTTGGCCCGTATTTGTCTTTCCACTCCATCTCCCCCCGGACAGATTATGCAAAGAAAGAACATTTTCCTGACGTTGATAATTCCAGGACCCAACTATCTGGGGAAAAATATGAATGTGTACATCCAGCCGCTTAAGGACGAATTGCAAGAAGCCTAGGATAATGGGTTCAAGACATACGACGCCTTTAGCAAACGGAACTTCATAATGTGTGTCTGGTACATGTACTCGACACATGGCTTGCCGGCATATGCGCTATTCGTTGGCTGGTGTGTGCATGAAAGGTTCCCGTGCCCCACATGCAAGGGAGCTCTTGAGTTTTGTTGGCTTCAGGCCGGTCGCAAGTTTTCTTGCTTCGACATGCATAGACAGTTCCTGGATCCTCGCCATAAGTTCAGGAAAGACAAGAAGAACTTCATCAGGGGTAGAGTTGTCAAAAACTCTGCACCACCTGCATTGACAGGCCAATAGACCCTGGATCAGTTAAACGCTTTCGAGCCAGATCCACAACATCCAGGGTACTTCAAGGGGTATAATACTAAGCACGCGTGGACTCACAAAACATGCTTACGGGATCTGCCTTACTTCAAAGACCTCCTTTGCCCACACAACATCGACGTGATGCACACTGAGAAGAATATCGCCGAGGCACTTTTTGGTACATTGTTCGACATAGATGGGAAGTCAAAGGATAATACTAAGGCTAGAGTCGATCTGGAGGTGCTATGTGATAGGCCGTTACAAAACATGAAAGAACCGAAAGGAAAGCAGAACTGGACGAAGCCAAAGGCATGGTTCAATCTTGGAAGGCCAGCTATGAGGGAAATTCTCTTGTGGGTGCAACAGCAGTTGATGTTCCCCGATGGGTATGCACCGAATCTAAAGAGAGGAGTGAATCTTGATAAACTGAAGATATTTGGTCTCAAGAGTCATGATTGGCACATATGGATTGAGCGGGTAATGCCGGTGATGTTGCGTGGCTTCATCCCTGAGGATGAATGGCTAGTACTGGCAGAACTCAGCTATTTCTTCCGTGTTCTTTGTGCGAAAGAACTATCGCCTGGCGTGCTATAAGAAATGGAAGAGTTGGCGCCGGAGTTGATCTGCAAGTTAGAGAAGATCTTTCCACCGGGCTTCTTTAATCCAATGCAGCATTTGATTTTGCATCTCCCGACCGAGGCAAGATTGGGGGGGCCCGTGCAAAATCGTTGGTGCTACCCAACTGAGAGGATGCAGAAGATGCTTCAAGAAAAATGTAAAAATAAACGTAGAATTGAAGCATTGATGGCAGAGGCATTCATCACAGAGGAGGCGGCAAACTTCGTAACAGCGCACTACGAAGCCAAAAATCGTCATTTGCATAATCCGAAGCCTCGGTACAATGCTTACGAGCCTAAAAAGGGTGGATCCAACCTCAGCCTATTCAAAGGGAATCTCGCACCAGCTAGTGTTTCACATCCAGTATCTTTGGATAACAAAGAATGGCGGACCATTTCGGTGTATATCTTCAACAACCTGATGGAAGTGCGGCCGTACATCGAGTAAGTTCTCGGTACATTGTTTCGCAACTTCTATTTCCTTTGAACTGCTCTTATTCCTGGATATGTCATACAGTCGATACGTCGCCATATTCTCGCATGGAGCGGAGATCCAAAAGGATTCCGTCGAAGAGTATGAGCTTCTCGCAAAGCAAGGAGGAGGCTATCCCGGTTTAATCTCTTGGTTCAAACAAACGATAATTTCTATTAGACAATTTCATTTCATTCGTTAATTTGTGCTTAATGCAACAATCCTTTCAAATTAAACTTGTAGGCTAATTCAGAGTCTATGGACGCCGAATTGAGACAGGTCGCTAATGGTTTTGACTATAAGGTCCGTTCATTTGAAAAGTACGACATCAATGGGTATCGTTTTCGTACCTATGGCAAAGAGCTATCTATGGCCGACCGAAAGTCTACAAATTGTTGTGTATCTGCTATCGGCGAAGGAGGTACCGAGTATTATGGGAGAGTTGAAGCAATTTATGAACTTTTGTTCTATGGTGAAAACCCACCGAATGTCGTAGTCTTCAAATGTTATTGGTTTGAGCCGAAGGAGACTAGAAGGACTCATGAACATATAGGGCTAGTTGAAATCAACCAAAGCACCCATTTAGAAGTTCCTGATGTCTATATTACGGCTCAACAGGCGACCCAACTATTCTATCTACCGTGGGCCTGCCAAACTAATCCAAATCTGAAAGGTTGGGATGTCGTTTATGAAGTGCCGCCACGTGCTAGACTTTCTCCCCCAAAGGAAGAGGATTATGAACCTCACATTAACCCAGACACATATAAAGGAGAATTCTTCCAAGAGACACGTCTTTCCAAAAAGCGTTTCAAGAACCGCCATACTTCACCCCAAAACATTGAAGTAGACAGCGACAATGAATCCGACATCACCCCAGAGGAGGAACAAGAAGAGCCGGAACAAGAAGAGGTTACTGCTGGGGATGACCTGTCAATGCTTGACCGATTACGTCAAGGTGGCCTTGCACATGTTGATGCCAATGAACCCTATGAGCCCATCATTGATTATGGTGATGATGATGATTATGCATTTATTGATGATACTGATCGAGATTATTAGTAGTGTCAGGTATTCAATTTTTTTATGTTGTACTTGATGATGATACACTTAAGTGATATACATATTATTATTCATGTCGGTACTTTTTTCATGTTGTACTAATTTCGTTTATTCTTTGTCATGGCAAGTGTTGAAAGATGGTGGGCGCTGGTCGGGAGCGCGCCGAGGCCCCTTCTTTGTCGGCGCGTGGTGCGAGGTCTTCAATTCCACACGCACCTCTCCACCGAGCGTTGCTGGACAGTATGGCGACACTGCCGGGCCCTTTTTCGTCGACCGCGGTGCCCAGCAGGGGATGAGGTAACAAGAAGAGAGGAGGTGGAGCACGTGGTCGCGGGAGAGGAGGTAGGGTGACTCTTACGGCGCCTTCCTCGCTACCGCCCCCAGCTGTTTCACCCGAGCACGTGACTGCTAGGGTGGACTCGTCTGAGGAGGAGGCTGCACGGACTCCGGTCCACGAGCCTCCGGTCCACGGTCTTCGGCCCACGAGCCTCGGGTCGACGGGCCTTCGGCCCACGAGACTTGGGCCCACGAGACCCCGGAGGAGCACATGTATGGATGGGGTACCTGGTCGGGTCAGCCTGAGGAGCTGAGTAGCCATGCTGATGATGGCGGGGAGCCGAGTGGCCATGCTGATGATGGCGGGGAGCCGACTGATGAGGAGGGGGGAGGGGGGAACGTCTACCAGCGTGGTGCTACATGGCTCCCGTCCTTGCCGGCGACCCGCGAGCGGAGGTGGTTGATTTTCCCTGATGGGGAGAGGTAAGTGCATTTAATCTTTTTGTACCTTCTGCATTCACGTTTCTTCAAATAACTGATGTGTTGGCCTTGTCATGCTGCAGGGGTTGGGACCACCATGAAAGTGTCCGCCGGCCCAACTCCGTCTTGGAGTTCTGATTCGGCAAAACTTCCCGGGGTTTGTCACGTTGCCTAGTGAGGGTTGGCTTCCAGAGGTTGGATTGACTTGGGAGCACTACTTGGCTGCCTCGGCCCCGCCGGGTGAGATTATCGACGGTGTCTTGTGCAAGACGAGGGCAGACGTTGTGATCAGAAAGTTCTGGGTAATTGCTCCTTTACACAATTAAAAATCTTCAACTAGCTAGTTATTAATTGTACTAATCAATATTGTCTCATTTGATTGCAGACATTCTACAGGTCTGAGGAGGGATACGAGGAGGAGGCGGATCATGTTATCCACAAGGAGTGCAAGCGCCTACTTCAGAACTTACGGCATGAGGTTCGGGTGCAGGCTGTTCGAGACTACTACGCCGGGCGTGGTATCAAGAAGCCCAAGCAGGAGTGCCGCGATAAGTTCTTGAGTAAGGAGAAGTACATGAAGGTAATTCTTAAGGCCTTGTACTTACTTCCTTCATTTAGTAATTCATAGCCGTAGCGCTCAAGTTTCTATTTGCTAACTTAGGCCCCTCCGAGATGGTGTGCGGATCGGATGGATTGTTGGGAGGTGTTGGTCAATGTGTGGTGCTCAAAAGAATGGCTGGCCACCCACAAAGAGGCCAAGGACAAACGTGCCCAAATGGAAGGTGTGCCACACCACCAAGGTAGCTCCAATTTATTTCAGTACAGGCGGAACTGGGTATGTGCACTAGTAGAAAACAGGGCTTTCGTCCAGGCCTGTTTAGCCCATTAGTCCCGGTTCAATCCAAAACCGGGACTAATGCGAGCATTTATCCCGGTTCGTGCGGCTAAGGCATTATTCCCGGTTCACCTGTGCCCTTTAGTCCCGGTTTGTGCCTCAAACCGGGACTAAAGTGTGCGATGCCCATTATTCCCGGTTCATGCCTCAAACCGGGACTAAAGAATAGACCTTTAGTCCCGGTTTGAGGCACGAACCGGGACTAATGGGGTTGAGACCTTTAGTCCCGGTTCGTGCCACGAACCGGTACTAAAGGTCCCATTTTCAAACTCTACCCCCCCTGTGGATCGCCTTTTCAATTTTAAAAAAAAATAAAAGAAAATGATGGAAATGTCAAAAAAATAAAAGAAAATAAGTTTCCCATGTTATATGTGGTCTAGTTGTTGGGGAAATTTGCAAATGTGAATTTCGACTTTATTTGCAAAATCTCTCTGGAATTTGTAAATGTGGGCATAACTTTTGCATACTAACTCGGATGAAAAAGTTTTTTCTATGAAAAATCATCTACTCGAAAAGTTACATCCAAATTTAACTGGGGGTACCCCGTTAAACATTTTCAAAATCCTCAAAAACCTAACAGAAAAAAAGTTACGGGGCTTTTAATATCTAGAGTGGAAAAAATCGGAAAAATGACAAACTGTGGTCAAACCATGGTCAAACCATGGTCAAACTAATTATTCTAGAATATTAGTGTTAATAACTAATTTGTTCAGTTATTTTGAATTTTGGTCAAATCTGGTCAAACTGTAGTCAAACTGTGGTCAAACTATGGTCAAACCCTGGTCAAACTAATTATTCAAAATAACTATTGTTTTCTAAATAATTATTGTTTTTGAAAACAATAGTTTGAAACTCAAACAGTGAAATGTGTCAATTCATGCTCAAGCAAAATTCCTGAGGGTTAATAGGATTAACATCTTACTATTGTCAGGAAAAAAACAAGTGCAGACTTGGAAACGAGGGAGAATAGAACCCGGAAGTTAAGCGTGCTCAGGCTGGGTGAGTGGGAGGATGGGTGACCGTTCGGGAAGTTAGGTGATTTGGAATGATGAGGGTGATTAGAGAAGAGGATAAACTGAGCAGTGATGAGGGGTGCTGATTAGAGATTCACTAATGAGGGGTTAAAATAATTCAGAAATTTGAAAATAAAAAATTTCAAAAAAAAATTCAAAAAAAAATCATAAAATTTCCATTAGTCCCTGTTGGTGTTACAAACCGGGACTAAAGGTGGATTGTTGAAGGCTCCACGTGGCCGTGGCCTTTAGTCCCGGTTCTGGATTGAACCGGGACTAAAGGGGGGAGGCATTAGTACCGACCCTTTAGTCCCGGTTCACCAACCGGGACTAAAGGCCCTTACCAACCGGGACAATAGGCCCTTTTTCTACTAGTGGTGGTTTGCTTCATGATTCATGCAATTCATTCATCATGCTAGCTTTAGCCCTTTAATTACTAATTTACTTTGTTTCTCTCTTTCAGGCACGCTACAATAAGGCGGATAAGGTGCCAGAGGTGTACGACCTGTATTCCATGGCCCACACTGGCCCTTACAATAAAGTCAAGGCATTCTCTGCGTCTGACCTCGATGATCCAAAGAACTTCACCAACATCTCCGCCCACGACAAGCTTGTGCAATATAGAGATCAGGGGAAGGCGAGGAAAGGGGAGGACTTTAACCCGAGCCAGGGTCCATTGATACAGAGCTGCTGATGATATCTGGTGGCGGGAGGTCCCCTGGCTCCATAGCCATGGGAGCTGGACTTATCCGTTGTCCTAGCACTCTCCCAGAGATCAAGGCGCGCCAGTCGAGCTCCGCTCATGAGATAAGGCCTCGTGAACGGCCAGTCCAAATCGCCTTCAAGGTTAGTTATACGTACTCAGCTATCTTTCTCCATTACGTTGTGTGCGCTTCCATCAATGATTACAAATGGTCATGTGAGTGGTGTTGCAGGCTGCTATACAGAGTGAGAGAGATAGAACGGAGAACTTCTGGTGGAGGCGGCGGAGAGGCAGCGGGAGTTGGAGGAGAAGACGACAAAGATGTTGGAGCAGGAGAGGGCACGGAATGACATGCAGGCAAGGGCCATGTACGAGCTCCTTGTGGTAAGTTTCTTCTGCAGATTACTTGCTAGTCTTAACATTTGAGTCTCATTACTAACTAGTATGACTCTGTTGTGAAAACCAAATGTGCAGTCTGTGTGCGAGAAGTCCGGTCAGACCGCTCCGCCGATGCCAGTGATTGCTTCTAGGAGCACGGTGAGTTTAATTTGAATGGACATTACTTGCTAGTCTTAACATTAGAGTGTCATAATGCTAACGAGACATTGGAAATGATCTTTGGTGCAACTTAACTCCAGAAACGCATCGCACGATCCTTCTCCAGCTACCGGCGCGAGCCAGCCCGCTCCTTCTCCAGCTACCGGCGCGAGCCAGCCTGCTCCTACACCTCCGTGATCACGGTAAGTTTCTCTAGTGTTTTGCTTAACAAATGCATAAAGACCTAGATTTAGCTTTATATCCTCCAATATGCTTACCATAATGACCTAGAGTTAATTTCTTTTCCTCCCAAATGACTTAATAAGCTTACTGACCTCATAAACCATCCATTCTACCTAAGTTAGCTCTAAAATGACTCATTTTACCTTAGTTAGCTTACAAGTGATCCAATTTATCCAAGTTAGCTCCAAAATGACCCATTTTATGTAGATTAGCTCCTAAATGGTCCATTTTACCTACGTTAGCTTTAAAATGACCCATTTCACCTAGGTTAGCTCCAAAATGACCCATTTCACCTAGGTTAGCTCCAAAATGACCCATTTCACCAAAGTTAGCTCAAAAACGATCCATTTTACCTTAGCTCAAAAACGTGGCATTTCACCTTAGTTATCTCATAAACGACCCATTTCAACTAAGTTAGCTCCAAAATGATCAATTTCACCTAGGTTAGCTCATAAACGACCCATTTCACCTAGGTTACCTCATAAACGACCCATTTGACCTAGGTTAGCTCATAAATGACCCATTTCACCTAGGTTAGCTCATAAACAACCTATT
>NC_041384.1:744784781-744807917 GCF_002162155.2 Triticum dicoccoides
GACCCATTTCACCTAGGTTTGCTCATAAACGACTCATTTCACCTAACTTAGCTCATAAACGACCCATTTCACCTAGGTTTGCTCATAAACGACTCATTTCACCTAGGTTTGCTCATAAACGACCCATTTCACCTAGGTTTGCTCATAAACGACCCATTTCACCTAACTTAGCTCCAAAATGATCCATTTCACCTAGGATAGCTCATAAACTACCCATTTCACCTAGGTTAGCTCATAAACGATACATTTCACCTAAGTTAGCTAATATATGGCATATACTTCTTCTTCTAGTCTTCTTCTTCTATTCTTTTTCTTCTAGTCTAATTCTTCTTCTAGTCTTCTTTTTCTAACTTTCTTATTTGTCATTTTGCATGTTTCATTCACTTCACGGAAGCCAGCTTCCTATGATGGATTGCTTGCTTTTTCCTGTTTTTTTCCTTTGATGCACTTCTTGTATTCTGCTCGCTTGCTATGATGAAACTTTGCATATTGTAATATGTATGGATCGATGGAACTATGTGCAACCTACTATGTATGTATGGATGGATATATATGTGCTGGATATTTATTATGTTGGATATATATGTGCTGGATATTTATGTGATGGATATATATGTGCTGTGAAATATTTGTTGTGATAATTGTTGGATATAAGAAAAATAGAACAAAAAAGAGGCAGTGCAGGCTCTTTGTCATCCACGGCGGACGGCAAAGACCCCTTTGCCGTCGGTGGCAGACGGCAAAGGGGGCATGTGGAGCCCACCTGTGCTTCCTGGGGATGGACCATTTGGCCAATTTGCCTACCGTGGCGGACGGCAAAGCCAAGCTGATGGCAAAGACTTTGCCTTTGCTGTCCGCCGGGCAGACAACAAAAAAGAGCGGGCACTGACGTATAGCTGACGTCGTCTGGCGGACGGCAAAGAGGCGCTCAAATTTGCCATCCGCTGGCGGACGGCAAAGGCCGCCGTTAGCCGCCTAACGGAGTAACGCTGGCGGACGTGCAGCATTTTGCCGTCAGCTGCTGTAGGCAAAGGGCTCTTTGCCGTCCGCCATAAAAAGCAGACGGCAAAGGACCTGTTTGCCGACCCTATCTTTGCCGTCACTGTTTGCCGTCCGCCATGGCAGACGACAAAGTACTGGATTCCTGTAGTGAATGTTGTTGCGGCCTTGGATGAGCACTGGCATCATAATGAACTTCCGCTTCATGCACAACCAAGGAAGAAGGTTATACATACATTGAGTCACATGCCATGTGCTATGGTTGCTGCTCTGCTCCCCAAAAGGATTAATGCCATCTATGCTTAGACCAAACCATACATTTCTTGCGTCACCTGCAAACTCCTCCCTGTACTTTCTCTCGATTTTTCTTCACTGCGACCCGTCAGTGGGTACTCTCAACTTTCCGTCTTTCTTACGGTCTTCTCTGTGCCATCGCATTGCCTTGGCATGCTCTTAGTTTTGGAAGAAACGTTTCAACCGTGGTATTATAGGAGCATACCACATCACCTTGGCAGGAATCTTTTTCCTGGGGCGCTCGCCCTCGACATCACCAGGGTAATCACGGCTGATCATATAGCGAATGCACCGCATACCGGGCACGCGTTCAAATCCTCGTACTCACCGCGGTAGTGGATGCAGTCATTAGGGCATGCATGTATCTTCCGCACCTCTAACCCTAGAGGGTAGACAGCCTTCTTTGCTTCGTGCGTACTCTTGGGCAATTCGTTGTCCTTTGGAAGCATATTCTTTATCATTACCAGCAACTTTCCAAATCCCTTGTCAGATACACCATTCTCCGCCTTCCATTGCAGCAATTCCAGTGTGGTGCCCAACTTTTTCTTGCCAGCCTCGCAATTCGGGTACAAAAGTTTCTTGTGATCCTCTAACATGTGTTGCAACTTGTTTTTCTCCTTTTCACTTGCGTAGTTTCTCTTTGCATCGGCAATGGCCCGACCTAGATCATCAGCGGGCTCATCTGATGCCTCTTCTTCAGCTTCTTCCTGCATTGTCGGCTCAACTTCTTCCCTCATTGCCGGCTCAGCTTCTTCCCCCATTGTTGTATCATCGTATTCAGGGAACCCATGGCCAAGATAGGTATCGTCGTCCTCTTCTTCTTCATTTCTTCATCATAACCCCTCTTTCTCCGTGCTTGGTCCAAACATTATAGTGGGGCATGAAACCAGACTCAAACAGGTGGATGTGAATGGTTATTGAGTTAGAGTAATTGTGATCATTCTTACAACCAGCACATGGACAAGGCATAAACCATCAGCCTGCTTGTTTGCGTCAGCCGCAAGCAGAAAAGTATGCACGCCATTAATGAACTCGGGAGAGCATCGGTCATCATACATCCATTGTCGGCTCACCTTCATTACACAACACCGAAAAGACCAAATTAATACAAGTTCATACATAAAGTTCATACAACACTTAAATGCAACAAACAAATAACTCTCTAGCTAAAGCATTTAAATGCAACAACAAATGTGATCAATATCGCAACTCAGGTAACAATTGATCCAACAACATAATGATACCAAGCCTAACTATCAATGGCATATTTTCTAATCTTTCTAATCTTCAAGCGCATTTTCTCCATCTTGATCTTGTGATCATCGACGACATCGTCAACATGCAACTCTAATTCCATCTTCTCCCCCTCAATTCTTTTCAATTTTTCTTTCAAATACTCATTTTCTCTTTCAACTAAATTTAACCTCTTGACAATAGGGTCGGTTGGAATTTCCGGTTCACATACCTCCTAGATAAAAAATCTATGTCAACTTGATGGGCATAATTTGTCATAAACACGAAATGCAACAAATAGTTTTAAAAGAGAATATAACACATCCGAATCATAACACGGACGAGGGCTGACGGGGATGGATATCAAAACCATGCCACTATGTATAATAAACAACGTACGGGTAAGATAATTATACGAGTAACTATATATACAAATCACACACAAACATGAATTGTTTATATAAAAAAGATAAGAACAAGAGGTTCACCACAAGGTGGTGCCAGCGACGGGACAGTGCAGGAGATCGACGGTGGTTACGATGGAGATTTAGAAGGCACTAAGTAAACCACAACTACATATGCAAACTAAGTGTTATTTTGACCTCAAATTGCATATAAATCAAATACTACCACATATAATTCCTCCCAAATTACTAAAACCCACAAATTAATTACTATATAAACCATTGCAAGAGCTAATCTAGCAATGAGAGATGAATGGACAAAGTTGCTAACCTTTGTGATCATTTGAATGGATGGGGGCCTTCAAATCTTGACAAAATTTGGGCAAAATGTGTGATGAGCTCGAGGAAGAAGGGAAGAACAGAGAGGAGAGGGGAAAGAGGGGAGAACAAAGCGCAGGTGGACAAAGGGTTTATATAGGATGACCTTTAGTACCGGTTCGAGGCATGAACCAGTACTAAAGTGTTGGAGGGCCCCCAGACTGACAACATCCCGCCACCAATCTCTTTAGTACCGGCTCATGGCACGAACCGGTGCTAAAAGTTCGGCACGAACCGGTACTAATGAGAGCGGCCCGCCTAGCCGTTGGAACCGGCACTAATGGTCACTGTGGGAGTCCTGGATTAGGGGGTGTTCGGATAGCCGGACTATACCTTCAGCCGGACTCCAGGACTATGAAGATACAAGATTGAAGACTTCGTCACGTGTCCGGATGGGCCTTTCCTTGGCGTGGAAGGCAAGCTTGGCGATACGGATATTCAAGATCTCCTACCATTGTAATCGACTTTCTGTAACCCTAACCCTATCCGGTGTCTATATAAACCGGAGGGTTGTAGTCCGTAGGACATCAACTCCATATACAACAATCATACCATAGGCTAGCTTCTAGGGTTTAGCCTCCTTGATCTCGTGGTAGATCTACTCTTGTACTACCCATATCATCAATATTAATCAAGCAGGAGTAGGGTATTACCTCCATCGAGAGGGCCCGAACCTGGGTAAAAACATCGTGTCCCTTGTCTCCTGTTACCATCCGGCCTTGACGCACAGTTCGGGACCCCCTACCCGAGATCCGCCGGTTTTGACACCGACATTGGTGCTTTCATTGAGAGTTCATCTGTGTCGTCACCTTTAGGCCCGATGGCTCCCTTGATCATCAACAACGATGAGGTCCAGGGTGAGACTTTTCTCCCGGACAGATCTTCATCCTCGGCGGCTTCGCACTGTGGGCCAATTCGCTTGGTCACCTGGAGCTGATCGAAAGCTATGCCCCTGGACATCAAGTCAGGTTTGGAAGCTTAAACTACATGGCTGACATCCGCGGAGACTTGATCTTCGACGGGTTCGAGCCACGGCCAAGCGCGCCGCACTATCTCGAGGGGCATGATCTAGCTCTGCCTCCGAACAGTGTCCTGGAGGCCGCACACGCACCGGTTCCGACCCTTAACTCGGATCCTATTGCGCCAATCGAGGATGAGCGGTTGGACGTCACCTCGGGGGCTGCGATCTCAAAGGCGATCGAGCCGAGCGCCAGCCCCGCACTCTGCATGACCCGTGATTCCGAGGATCTGGACTCCTCCCCGGACTCCGAACCCCCCGCGCCCCTGCCTGTCGAATCCGATTGGGCGCCGATAATGGAGTTCACCGCCGCGGACATCTTTCAGCACTCGCCTTTTGGCGACATCCTGAATTCTCTCAAGTCTCTCTCTTTATCAGGAGAGCCCTGGCCGGATTACGGTCAGCGAGGATGGGATACGGACGATGAAGAAGTTCAAAGCCCACCCACCACACACTTTGTAGCCACTATCGACGATTTAACCGACATGCTTGACTTCGGCTCCGAAGACATCGACGGTATGGACGACGATGTAGGAGACGAATAGGAACCAGCACCTGTAGGGCGCTGGAAGGCCACCTCATCATATGACATATATATGGTGGATACTCCAAAAGATGGAGAGGGCGATGGAACAGCGGGGGATGACACCTCCAAGAAACAGCCAAAGCGTCGGCGTCAGCGGCGCCGCTCTAAATCCCGCCAAAGAAAAAACGGTGATTCCGGCACGGGAGATAATACTACCCCGGATAGCGCTGAAGAACACCCACCCCAGCAGGATTCGGCACAGGAAGATGGAGAAGCTAGCCCTCATGAGAGAGCGGCAGACCGAGAGGTCGAGGATGATAACTATATGCCTCCCTCCGAAGACAAGGCAAGCCTCGATGATGACGAATTCGTCGTACCGTCAGACCCCGCCGAACAAGAGCGTTTCGAACGCAGGCTTTTAGCCACGGCAAGCAGCCTCAAGAAAAAGCAGCAACAGCTTAGAGCTGACCAAGATTTGCTAGCTGACTGATGGACTGAAGTCCTTGCGGCCGAAGAGTATGAACTCGAACGCCCCTCCAAGAGTTACCCAAAGCGCAGGCCGCTACCCCGATCAGAGGAGGAAGCACCTACATCACCAGCGCACGACATGATAGACTGGCCACCTCACGGCCGCGACAGAGAGGCCTCTCGGCCCTCCACCCAAGCCATGTCCCGACGCCACTCAACTAAGGCACGGGAAAATGCGCCAGAACTGCGAGACGTACTGGAGGATAAGGCAAGACAAACAAGATCGATCTACGGAGCCAAAAATCGTCATTTGCATAATCCGAAGCCTCGGTACAATGCTGACGAGCCTAAAAAGGGTGGATCCAACCTCAGCCTATTCAAAGGGAATCTCGCACCAGCTAGTATTTCACATCCAGTATCTTTGGATAACGAAGAATGGCGGACCATTTCGTTGTATATCTTCAACAACCTGATAGAAGTGCGGCCGTACATTGAGTAAGTTCTCGGTGCATTGTTTCGCAACTTCTATTTCCTTTGAACTGCTCTTATTCCTGGATATGTCATACAGTCGATACGTCGCCATATTCTCGTATGGAGCGGAGATCCAAAAGGATTCCGTCGAAGAGTATGAGCTTCTCGCAAAGCAAGGAGGCGGCTATCCCGGTTTCATCTCTTGGTTCAAACAAACGGTAATTCCTATTAGACAATTTCATTTCATTCGCTAATTTGTGCATAATGCAACAATCCTTTCATATTAAACTTGTAGGCTAATTCAGAGTCTATGGACGCCGAATTGAGACAAGTCGCTAATGGTTTTTACTATAAGGTCCGTTCATTTGACAAGTACGACATCAACGGTATCGCTTTCGTATCTATGGCAAAGAGCTATCTATGGCCAACCGAAAGTCTACAAATTGTTGTGTATCTGCTATCGGCGAAGGAGGTAGCGAGTATTATGGGAGAGTTGAAGCAATTTATGAACTTCTGTTCTATGGTGAAAACCCACCGAATGTCGTAGTCTTCAAATGTTATTGGTTTCAGCCGAAGGAGACTAGAAGGACTCATGAACATATAGGGCTAGTTGAAATCAACCAAAGCACCCATTTAGATGTTCCTGATGTCTATATTACGGCTCAACAGGCGACCCAAGTATTCTATCTACCATGGGCCTGCCAAACTAATCCAAATCTGAAAGGTTAGGATGTCATTTATGAAGTGCCGCCACGTGCTAGACTTTCTCCCCCAAAGGAAGAGGATTATGAACCTCACATTAACCCAGACACATATGAAGGAGAATTCTTCCAAGAGACACGTCTTTCCAAAAAGCGTTTCAAGAACCGCTATACTTCACCCCAAAACATTGAAGTAGACAGCGACAATGAATCCGACATCACCCCAGAGGAGGAACAAGAAGAGACGGAACAAGAAGAGGTTACTGCTGCGGATGACCTGTTAATGCTTGACCGATTACGTCAAGGTGGCCTTGCACATGTTGATGCCAATGAACCCTATGAGCCCATCATTGATTATAGTGATGATGATGATTATGCATTTATTGATGATACTGATCGAGATTATTAGTAGTGTCAGGTATTCAATTTTTTTATGTTGTACTTGATGATGATACACTTTAGTGATATACATATTATTATTCATGTCGGTACTTTTTTTATGTTGTACTAATTTCGTTTATTCTTTGTCATGGCAGGTGTTGAAAGATGGTGGGCGCTGGTCGGGAGCGCGCCGAGGCCCGTTCTTCGTCGGTGCGTGGTGCGAGGTCTTCCATTCCACACGCACCTCTCCGCCGAGCATTGCTAGACAGTATGGCGACACTGCCGGGCCCTTCTTCATCGACCGCGGTGCCCAGCAGGGGACGAGGCAAGAAGAAGAGAGGAGGTGGAGCACATGGTCGCGGGAGAGGAGGTAGGGTGACTCTTACGGCGCCTTCCTCGCTGCCGCCCCCAGCTGTTTCACCCAAGCACGTGACTGCTAGGGTGGACTCGTTTGAGGAGGAGGCTGCACGGACTCCGGTCCACGAGCCTCCGGTCCACGGGTCTTCGGCCCACGAGCCTCGGGTCGACGGGCCTTCGGCCCATGAGACATGGGCCCACGAGACCCCGGAGGAGCACACGTCTGGATGGGGTACCTGGTCGGGTCAGCCTGAGGAGCCGAGTGGCCACACTGATGATGGCGGGGAGCCGAGTGGCCATGCTGATGATGACGGGGAGCCGACTGATGAGGAGGGGGAGGAGGGGGGCAACGTCTACCAGCGTGGTGCTACACGGCTCCCGTCCGTGCCGGCGACCCGCAAGTGGAGGTGGTTGATTTTCCCTGATGGGGAGAGGTAAGTGCATTTAATCTTTTTGTACCTTCTGCATTCACGTTTCTTCAAATAACTGATGTGTTGGCCTTGTCATGCTGCAGGGGTTGGGAGCACCATGAAAGTGTCTGCCGGCCCAACTCCGTCCTTGGAGTTTTGATTCGGCAAAACTTCCCGGGGTTTGTCGCGTTGCCTGGTGAGGGTCGGCTTCCAGAGGTTGGATTGAGTTGGGAGCACTACTTGGCTGCCCCGGCCCCGCCGGGTGAGATTATCGACGGTGTCTTGTGCAAGACGAGGGCAGACGTTGTGATCAGAAAGTTCTGGGTAATTGCTCCTTTGCACAATTAAAAATCTTCAACTAGCTAGTTAAGAATTGTACTAATCAATATTGTCTCATTTGATTGCAGATATTCTACAGGTGTGAGGAGGGATACGAGGAGGAGGCGGATCATGTTATCCACAAGGAGTGCAAGGGCCTACTTCAGAACTTACGGCATGAGGTTCGGGTGCAGGCTGTTCGAGACTACTACGCCGGGCGTGGTATCAAGAAGCCCAAGCAGGAGTGCCGCGATAAGTTCTTGAGTAAGGAGAAGTACATGAAGGTAATTCTTAAGGCCTTGTACTTACTTCCTTCATTTAGTAATTCACAGCCGTAGCGCTCAAGTTTCTATTTGCTAACTTAGGCCCCTCCGAGATGGTGTGCGGATCGGATGGATTGTTGGGAGGTGTTGGTCAATGCGTGGTGCTCAAAAGAATGGCTGGCCACCCACAAAGAGGCCAAGGACAAACGTGCCCAAATGGAAGGTGTGCCACACCACCAAGGCAGCTCCAACTTATTTCAGTACGGGCGGAACTGGGTATGTGGTTTGCTTCATGATTCATGCAATTCATTCATCATGATAGCTTTAGCCATTTAACTACTAATTTACTTTGTTTCTCTCTTTCAGGCATGCTACAATAAGGCGGATAAGGTGCCAGATGTGTACGACCTGTATGCCATGGCCCACACTGGCCCTTACAAGAAAGTCAAGGCATTCTCTGCGTCTGACCTTGATGATCCAAAGAACTTGACCAACATCTCCGCCCACGACAAGCTCGTGCGATATAGAGATCAGGGGAAGGCGAGGAAAGGGGAGGACTTTAACCCGAGCCAGGGTCCCATTATCTGGTGGCGGGAGGTCCCATGGCTCCATATCCATGGGAGATGGACTTATCAGTTGTCCTAGTTGTCGGTGTTCTGGGAACGGGGGTCCCCAGACTTGCCTGCCTGCGGCCTGCGGCGTGGCTCAAAGGGGGGCCCAGCACGGCCCATCTTCATCAACACAAGACTCAAGACCCTCGCGAGGGGCCAAGCCTCGTGGGGCGAACGACGTGGAGCTTCCTCAGGCGTGGCCTCGTCAGGCTGTCTCACGAGGAGGCGGAGAGATCAAGGTGGGGTACCTCGCGAGGTGCCCGTGACGCAAGCCGTGACGACTCAGGGCGCCAGGCGGGTGCCAGCCCGCGCAGCGTCCTCCTTTCCTCTTTGGTGCAAAGGGGGCAAGCGCAGCCGCGGAGTACCGAGGCATCAGGCAAAGGTTGCCATTTCGGTGCAACGAGACCAAGACCAGGAGGACTACGAGATGGAGGTCACCGTGGAGCCCAAGACGGCGTCATCACCAGAGCTTTGCGCAGGCGAAGACTGCTTTTGTCAGGATAGCTGATACTTGCTGTCCCCCTTCAAATTAGCCCACCATTGTTGGCTCCCTTCCCGCTCGATATTTGGGAAGAGGACCAGGGCCTCTATAAATAGGACCAGCCACCCACAGGGTAGGGGGATCAGATCGGATCGATCGAAATCAGAGAGAGAGAGAGAAGGGTGACTGAACTCCTCCTAACAGTTCATCGCCCCAGCCAAGAGCAGACCCTCGCGAGGCTGTTCTTCCTTATATTGTTCATCATCATCAGCCCCAAGAGGCAATCCACCCACCACACACTGGAGTAGGGTATTACACCACAATGGTGGCCCGAACCAGTATAAACCTTGTGTCTCTTGCGCAGTTCTTTCAGTAGTCTAGATCTTTGCGAGACGGAGAGGTAGAAGGCGTAATCTTCACGCGCGCCCCAGATTCCGAACCTTAAGGGTCCGTCGGAACCCGAAATCCGACATTTGGCGCGCCAGGTAGGGGTGCGCCGAAATTCGTCTTCCACCGCCCCGTTCTCCTCCGACCGTCGCGTCCATGTCCGACGCTCGTCGGGCCCGCGCCGAGCGCTGGGCCGCCATCGCTTCCCGCGTCGCCCAGACGGCGCCCATCGGCGGACGTCCTCGTCGTTCCCCGTCACCCGCCATCAACGCCGCCACCGGCCCGGCGGGGGGCGAGCAACAAGCGTCGTCTCAGCATCCATCCGTGCGGCAAGACGGCCGCACCGCTACTCCATCGCTCACACCAGCTGGTTCTTCGTCCCGCGCGCTCCGCGCACCCTTGCAGGCTCGAGCTGCGCTCATCGCGGCAAACGAGCTCCTACGCTACCGTCCCGTCGACGACGTCTATGAAGAGTGGCTCGACCACGTCGCCGAGCTCGTCCGCACCGCAGGGGGCTCTCCCGCGCCGTCCGTTCCGCTGCGCCGCACCCCGCCCCGCGCGGGCAATGAAGCTCCGGGGGCGTACCAGCCGCCTCCTCTCCAAGAAGACGCCATGGCTCCAAGGCGCGTGGCCCCTGGGCGGAATCCGCTCCGCCAGGTGCCAGCGCAGCAAGAACGGAGCTGCCAAGAAGTCCCTCGCCCGCAAGGAGCTGCCCGGGCGCTCCCTGCTCCGGCGCGCCGCGACCCTGCTCCAGCTCCGGCACGCCAAGACCCCGCGCTTCTCCTAGCTGCAGCGCGTGGGGACCCTCAAGACCGAGCTCTCCACCAGCCGAAGCCTTTCATGGTCACCGCAGGCTACCGTGCCTACACCACTGAGCTGCGTAGCGTCGCGTGGCCCGGCAATTTCAAGCCAGACCTGCCTCCTCGTTACGACGGCACGACTGACCCTGCAGAGTTCCTCCAGCTCTATGAGCTAGGCATCGAAGCTGCCAGCGGGTACGAGAAGGTCATGGTGAACTGGTTCCCCATGGCGCTCAAGGAAGGAGCTCGCACCTGGCTCCTGAATCTGGCTCCACGCACGATCTCTTCCTGGGACCAGATGCGCACCCGCTTCATCGCCAACTTCCAAGGTACTCGCGACCGGCCACCCGCCGTGAGCGACATGCGCCGCATCAAGCAACAACCCGGAGAGACCCTGCAAAAGTACATCCAGCGCTTCAACAGCGCGCGCCTCAGGATCCTCAAGGTGTCCGAGGAGGCCATCATGTCGGCCTTCTCCGATGGTGTGCGCGACGTCAAGATGAAGGAGGAGTTGGCGATGCATGAAGACCTGTGCACCTCCCTGGAGCTGTTCAACTTGGCGACCAAATGCGCTAGGGCTGAGGAGGGACGCCTCTCCCTCCTCGAGCTGCCTGCCGCAGACCCAGAAGAGAAGAAGCCCAAGGCCAAGGACGTGAAGCGCAAGGGGGCTGCCGTGCTCGCGGCGGAACCAGACACCAAGCGGAGTAAGGAGAAGTACATGAAGGTAATTCTTAAGGCCTTGTACTTACTTACTTCATTTAGTAATTCATAGCCGTAGCGCTCAAGTTTCTATTTGCTAACTTAGGCCCCTCTGAGATGGTGTGCGGATCGGATGGATTGTTGGGAGGTGTTGGTCAATGTGTGGTGCTCAAAAGAATGGCTGGCCACCCACAAAGAGGCCAAGGACAAACGTGCCCAAATGGAAGGTGTGCCACACCACCAAGGTAGCTCCAACTTATTTCAGTACAGGCGGAACTGGGTATGTGCACTAGTAGAAAACAGGGCTTTCGTCCAGGCCTGTTTAGCCCATTAGTCCCGGTTCAATCCAGAACCGGGACTAATGCGAGCATTTATCCCGGTTCGTGCGGCTAAGGCATTAGTCCCGGTTCACCTGTGCCCTTTAGTCCCGGTTTGTGCCTCAAACCGGGACTAAAGGGTGCGATGCCCATTAGTCCCGGTTCATGCCTCAAACCGGGACTAAAGAGTAGACCTTTAGTCCCGGTTTGAGGCACGAACCGGGACTAATGGGGTTGAGACCTTTAGTCCCGGTTCGTGCCACGAACCGGTACTAAAGGTCCCATTTTCAAACTCTACCCCCCACCCCCCCACCCCCGAGTCCTCCAGGCGCAAAGGGGAGGACTTTAACCCGAGCCAGGGTCCCATTGATACAGAGCTGCTCATGATATCTGGTGGCGGGAGGTCCCATGGCTCCATAGCCATGGGAGATGGACTTATCTGTTGTCCTAGTTGTCGGTGTTCTGGGAACGGGGGTCCCCAGACTTGCCTGCCTGCGGCCTGCGGCGTGGCTCAAAGGGGGGCCCAGCACGGCCCATCTTCATCAACACAAGACTCAAGACCCTCGCGAGGGGCCAAGCCTCGTGGGGCGAACGACGTGGAGCTTCCTCAGGCGTGGCCTCGTCAGGCTGTCTCACGAGGAGGCGGAGAGATCAAGGCGGGGTACCTCGCGAGGTGCCCGTGACGCAAGCCGTGACGACTCAGGGCGCCAGGCGGGTGCCAGCCCGCGCAGCGTCCTCCTTTCCTCTTTGGTGCAAAGGGGGCAAGCGCAGCCGCGGAGTACCGAGGCATCAGGCAAAGGTTGCCATTTCGGTGCAACGAGACCAAGACCAGGAGGACTACGAGATGGAGGTCACCGTGGAGCCCAAGACGGCGTCATCACCAGAGCTTTGCGCAGGCGAAGACTGCTTTTGTCAGGATAGCTGATACTTGTTGTCCCCCTTCAAATTAGCCCGCCATTGTTGGCTCCCTTCCCGCTCGATATTTGGGAAGAGGACTAGGGCCTCTATAAATAGGACCAGCCACCCACAGGGTAGGGGGATCAGATCAGATCGATCGAAATCAGAGAGAGAGAGAAGGGTGACTGAACTCCTCCTAACAGTTCATCGCCCCATCCAAGAGCAGACCCTCGCGAGGCTGTTCTTCCTTATATTGTTCATCATCATCAGCCCCAAGAGGCAATCCACCCACCACACACTGGAGTAGGGTATTACACCACAATGGTGGCCCGAACCAGTATAAACCTTGTGTCTCTTGCGCAGTTCTTTCAGTAGTCTAGATCTTTGCGAGACGGAGAGGTAGAAGGCGTAATCTTCACGCGCACCCCAGAGTTCGAACCTTAAGGGTCCGTCGGAACCCGAAATCCGACATTTGGCGCGCCAGGTAGGGGTGCGCCGAAATTCGTCTTCCACCGCCCCGTTCTCCTCCAACCGTCGCGTCCATGTCCGACGCTCGTCGGGCCCGCGCCGAGCACCGGGCCGCCATCGCTTCCCGCGTCGCCCAGACGGCGCCCATCGGCGGACGTCCTCGTCGTTCCCCGTCACCCCCCATCAACGCCGCCACCGGCCCGGCGGGGGGCGAGCAACAAGCGTCGTCTCAGCATCCATCCGTGCGGCAAGACGGCCGCACCGCTACTCCATCGCTCACACCAGCTGGTTCTTCGTCCCGCGCGCTCCGCGCACCCTTGCAGGCTCGAGCTGCGCTCATCGCGGCAAACGAGCTCCTGCGCTACCGTCCCGTCGACGACGTCTACGAAGAGTGGCTCGACCACGTCGCCGAGCTCGTCCGCACCGCAGGGGGCTCTCCCGCGCCATCCGTTCCGCTGCGCCGCACCCCGCCCCGCGCGGGCAATGAAGCTCCGGGGGCGTACCAGCTGCCTCCTCTCCAAGAAGACGCCATGGCTCCAAGGCGCGTGGCCCCTGGGCGGAATCCGCTCCGCCAGGTGCCAGCGCAGCAAGAACGGAGCTGCCAAGAAGTCCCTCGCCCGCAAGGAGCTGCCCGGGCGCTCCCTGCTCCGGCGCGCCGCGACCCTGCTCCAGCTCCGGCACGCCAAGACCCTGCGCTTCTCCTAGCTGCAGCGCGTGGGGACCCTCAAGACCGAGCTCTCCACCAGCCGAAGCCTTTTGTGGTCACCGCAGGCTACCGTGCCTACACCGCCGAGCTGCGTAGCGTCGCGTGGCCCGGCAAGTTCAAGCCAGACCTGCCTCCTCGTTACGACGGCACGACTGACCCTGCAGAGTTCCTCCAGCTCTATGAGCTAGGCATCAAAGCTGCCAGCGGGGACGAGAAGGTCATGGTGAACTGGTTCCCCATGGCGCTCAAGGAAGGAGCTCGCACCTGGCTGCTGAATCTGGCTCCACGCACAATCTCTTCCTGGGACCAGATGCGCACCCGCTTCATCGCCAACTTCCAAGGTACTCGCGACCGGCCACCCACCGTGAGCGACATGCGCCGCATCAAGCAACAACCCGGAGAGACCCTGCAAAAGTACATCCAGCGCTTCAACAGCGCGCGCCTCAAGATCCCCAAGGTGTCCGAGGAGGCCATCATCTCGGCCTTCTCCGATGGTGTGCGCGACGTCAAGATGAAGGAGGAGTTGGCGATGCATGAAGACCTGTGCACCTCCCTGGAGCTTTTCAACTTGGCGACCAAATGCGCTAGGGCTGAGGAGGGACGCCTCTCCCTCCTCGAGCTGCCTGCCGCAGACCCAGAAGAGAAGAAGCCCAAGGCCAAGGACGTGAAGCGCAAGGGGGCTGCCGTGCTCGCGGCGGAACCAGACACCAAGCGGGGCAAAGATCTGCCTGAGTCCTCCAGGGGCAGCGGCACCACGGATCGATGACGTCGGCATAGCTATGCCGACGGCTAGGCCGTCGGCGTAGCTATGCCGACGGCCACCGTTAGCCCGTCGGCGTAGCCTGACGCCATCAAACTGACGTCGCCGCCCGGGTAGACGGGCCTCGTGATATGCAGACGGCCTACTCTATGCCGACGGCCGCCGTAGGTATATTCGAAGCAACGCCAACGGCCCCCGTCGGCATAGAGGGTCATACGCCGACGGCCTTTCTACGCCGACGACTTTAGCTGGGCCGTCGGGGCATGCCCATCTATGCCGACGGGGGCTATCGGCATAGATTTGGCCGTCGGCCACACAAGTTTTTCTGGTAGTGTTAGACATTGTTTGTTTTCGAAAGCGATCTTCTGAGCACGAGCACAGGTGGTCGCGGTATCGCCCCCGCTCGCAGGCCTCGTGATCCACAAACACACGTGTATAGGCCCAGGTATTATTCATGTATAGCGTTTTTTGAACAGTTAACATGGCCCATGTCTGCCCGCACGGCCTTTCAACGCGGTGAGACACCTGGGCTCTGGCTCAGACGTACGCAAACAGGGCGGCCGTTTTCACGCCGATTCTGGGCCAACGGTGGCTGCTGCTCTTTTACTGCTGTGCAGCTTCCCTCTCGCTCAATCTACTCTGCAATTAATCCTGTGCAATCTTTGCTCCATATCCACCTCCACGTCCAATGGATTTGACGACGAGATGCCGTCGCTCATTCCATGCCCTGAATGTGGTGACCAGGTGATCACCTGGATTGCTCAGGGCGGCGACAACACCGGCAACCGCTTTTACAAGTGCGCCAGGAAAGATGCAAGTTATTTCTCAAGTCTGATCTAGATTGATATTTTAGCGGTCTCGTACTCAGTAGCCCCAGATCTGTATTTCTTGGTGCAGGTTGGTCTTTGTGGCTTCATCAGATCGAACCGGACCTACTGTCCCGATCTGAATCGCTACTTCAGAGTTCACCATTACCCAGCTCTATCTCTTCATCGATAGGCAGTACAGATCCGCAATAGAGTTCGGTCTCAGCAGGTAGCCGACAAGGTCATAGCTGGGCTTGGCGAGGCTAACAGCGCCCTGTTGCAGATGCAGAATAATCACCCGACACTGGCGATCTGTGGCAATCACTCTCGCTGCTGCTCGGAGATGCAGCGGCTAGTTGTTATTCTGGCGGGGCCGAACCTAGTCGTAGCAGCACTGATCGGGCTAGGGATGCTGCTCCTCGTCCTCCCGCTCTTGGAGTTTGAAATTCGAAAGGGATCACCACAGCACCGGGCGTCCGGCCTCCCAGAGGCATGCACCTGTCTACAATGCACACTGCTACGTGTCACTCACCTGTGTGGAATATCCCAATAGGCAAGCATACCAAAATTTATCTCAAAATTGATTTTCCAATCAACGCAAACCATGCTCACGATGGGTAATGTATTTCTGATAATATATTAATCCACACCAGGTATAAAATACATGCACCAGCTTGGATGCATTGCGATTATATTCAGGAATTCAGAATGCACTCCAAGATCTTTGGGAAAATTCAGACTTTAATGGCTGTGATGTAGAAAAATCCAGAGTGCACGCAATGTTCTACAAAAATTTAGAAACCAAGAGACGTTTCACAGTCATCAAAGTTCCATAATGCATCATCACATTGGAACAAAATTCAAAAATATAGACACCATCATAGTGCTCACAAATTTAGAATGCATCAGCATGGTGTACAACGGTTCACAAAATCCAGACATTCATTATGTGAACCCTCATACGTCGAGTTTCAGACCGCATCAACCATACATTATTTTCAGACAATACATAATTTGATTTTGCCATGCATAACATCAGCTGACTACACCCAGCAAGCATGAAAATAGAGAAGTTCTACTGATGGAACTACCAACGCACACATGAAGTTCTACAGATTTATAGTCTAAACAAACAGATTTTTGCAACTTCTCTCAGTCTAATCATCCGTAGAGCACCCACTTTGTGGCAGTTGTTTCGCCTGTGTCCATCGATTCCACAATTTTTGCACCTCGCTGGTTTGCGAACAGGCTTCGGGGCATCACCCCGGTCCGGGCACGTAGTCCTCTTGTGTCCCTGCTGCCGACATATGCTGCTTTGCTGAGTCCCTCGTACGGTGCCTTCTTGGAACTGGTGGTTCTGTCAAAAATATGTACACCAGTCTATAGGCATGTTGATTATGTCAAAAATTCAGAATGCACTACCATACAGCCGGAAAATTCAGACTGGACGTGTGTACTGTCGAAAAATTTAGAATGCATGACCATATTGTCAAAAACTTCAGAAAACAAGACACCATTCCGCAGGGAGACATACATAATGCATACCAATTAACTTGAAATCAGTTCAAATATGCATGCAGAGGGGTTTCTTTTTTATTTTGAAACAAGCCATATTGCTATTGCCACACTTAACATCATGCCGGTACATTCAAGTATGCATGAAACAAGAAAAGTTCTACCAACTGAATATGCTCATTTTTATGTGGGATATCAGAATAGTGTGAACAATTAGAGATTTAGTTGGACACTAAAAGTGTTTGGGGACACAAAGTGTTGGTTCAGTAATTTACAGTTTTGGTAGGCGCTGGTAAACATTGGGCGCCGAAGAAAATGAGCTCTTTACTAACGAATGTGACAGTTAAGAGTTGTTCGTCAGAGTGAAGAAGCAATGCATTTTTTATAAGAGTGCTGCAGGATTGCATTCTTTTATACTATGTGGATTAGAGTTGAAAATTCCTGCGGGAATTGTAGGCAGTACTGAACTTACAAAGTCATCAAACCCATGACTACAATGGATAAAATTAAGTAGGCAGTCATTGGATGAAGGGGAAAAACCTATATTTTGTTTGTGGATAAATTGTCACTGTACTGACATCCGCGTGTGCAGGCTGACTTCAGGGTTAGCATTGGTGCTGCCGACCAGGGAGAACACCATGGGATAAGACAAGAGTCTGCACACAAAATGATGAAACATTATCAGGAGGCTCTTGTGTATGGGATGGCAGTAGCAGTTTGAGCATCATGTAAGATATTCCTCATCGAAATTCAGGTTTGATTCGTTGCCTCCATGTGAGATAGGGCGATTTCTGGTTTGATTGGTTCCTTGTCATGCTGTGAGTAGTGGCACGAGATTATGGACATCAATTCATGATCCATAAGCATGTTCCCGGCAAGCTGTTCCTTCAAAGCAACACCTCTGATCCTTATGAAGTTATGAATCTATGCATTTCGTGAACAAGGAAATTCCTGTAAAGCATATGGATGAGTATGAGCAACACATGTGTGCTAGAGAGAAGATGGAATTAGATACATGTGTAAGGTATCTAGCCCGGGTATTTCATTAGTGGATGCAGAACAGAAGAATTGCAGTGAAAATTTAGAGACGCTTGCTTCAAGCGGGTAGGGAACAACACATGTGTTACATGGGTTAGTCTGGAAACCAGGGCGGAAGACATATTTTCGCCCGTGAAGTTGGTCTTGCCATTGACCAAACACATTTCTCCGATTTGGGTTCGAGCTTATCAGGTTGAATCTTTTTCACATAAGCATCGCAGCCCCAAACTTTCAGAAACGACAACTTTGGTTTCTTACCAAACCACAGTTCATAAGGCGTCGTCTCAACGGATTTCGATGGTTCCCTATTTAACGTGAATGCGGCCGTCTCTAAAGCATAACCCCAAAACGATAGTGGTAAATCTGTAAGAGACATCATAGATCGCACCATATCTAGTAAAGTACGATTACGACGTTCGGACACACCATTACGCTATGGTGTTCCGGGTGGCGTGAGTTGTGAAACTATTCCGCATTGTTTCAAATGTAGACCAAACTCGTAACTCAAATATTCTCCTCTACGATCAAATCGTAGAAATTTTATTTTCTTGTTACGATGATTTTCAACTTCACTCTGAAATTTTTTGAACTTTCCAAATGTTTCAGACTTATATATGCTTCATTAAGTAGATATACCCATGTCTGCTTAAATCATCTGTGAAGGTGAGAAAATAACGATATCCGCCACGAGCCCCAACATTCATCGGACCACATACATCTGTATGTATGATTTCCAACAAATCTGTTGCTCTCTCCATAGTTCCGGAGAACGTCGTTTTAGTCATCTTGCCCATGAGGCACGGTTCGCAAGTACCAAGTGATTCATAATCAAGTGGTTCCAAAAGTCCATCAGTATGGAGTTTCTTCATGCGCTTTACACTGATATGACCTAAACAGCAGTGCCACAAATAAGTTGCACTATTATTATCAACTCTACATCTTTTGGCTTCAACATTATGAATATGTGTGTCACTACTATCGAGATTCAATAAGAATAGACCATTCTTCACGGGTGCATGACCATAAAAGATATTACTCATATAAATAGAACAACCATTATTCTTTGATTTAAATGAATAACCGTCTCGCATCAAACAAGATCCAGATATAATGTTCATGCTCAATGCTGGCACCAAATAACAATTATTTAGGTCTAATACTAATCCCGAAGGTAGATGTAGAGGTAGTGTGCCGACCGTGATCACATCGACTTTGGAACCATTTCCCGCGCGCATCGTCACCTCGTCCTTAGCCAATCTTCGCTTAATCCGTAGCCCCTGTTTCGAGTTGCAAATATTAGCAACAGAACCAGTATCAAATACCCAGGTGCTACTGCGAGCATTAATAAGGTACACATCAATAACATGTATATCACATATACCTTTGTTCACCTTGCCATCCTTCTTATCCGCCAAATACTTGGGGCAGTTCTGCTTCCAGTGACTAGTCTGCTTGCAATAGAAGTACTCAGTTTCAGGCTTAGGTCCAGACTTGGGTTTCTTCTCTTGAGCAGAAACTTGCTTGCTGTTCTTCTTGAAGTTCCCCTTCTTCTTCCCTTTGCCCTTTTTCTTGAAACTAGTGGTCTTGTTGACCATCAACACTTGATGCTCCTTCTTGATTTCTACCTACGCAGCCTTTAGCATTGTGAAGAGCTCACGAAGCTCTTGTAGCTTGGTGGCAGTGATTGAAGAACTCTGTCAATGACACTATCAACAGGAAGATTAACTCCCAGCTGAGTCAAGTGATTATGGTACCCAGACATTCTGAGTATATGTTCACTGACAAAACTATTCTCCTCCATCTTGCAACTATAAAACTTATTGGAGACTTCATATCTCTCACTCTGGGAATTTACTTGAAATATTAACTTCAACTCCTGGAACATCTCATATGCTCCATGACGTTCAAAACGTCGTTGAAGTCCCGGTTCTAAGCCGTAAAGCATGGCACACTGAACTATCGAGTAGTCATCAGCTTTGCTCTGCCAGACGTTCTTAGCGTCATCAGTTGCATCAGCAGCAGGCCTGGCACTCAGCGGTGCTTCCAGGACGTAATTCTTCTGTGCAGCAATGAGGATAATCCTCAAGTTACGGACCCAGTCCGTGTAATTGCTACCATCATCTTTCAACTTTGCTTTCTCAAGGAACGCATTAAAATTCAACGGAACAACAGCACGGGCCATCTATCTACAATCAACATAGACAAGCAACATACTATCATGTACTAAGTTCATGATAAATTTAAGTTTAATTAATCATATTACTTAAGAACTCCCACTTAGATAGACATCCCTCTAATCCTCTAAGTGATCACGTGATCCAAATCAACTAAACCATGTCCGATCATCACGTGAGATGGAGTAGTTTCAATGGTGAACATCACTATGTTGATCATATCAACTATATGATTCACGCTTGACCTTTCGGTCTCCGTGTTTCGAGGCCATATGCTAGGCTCGTCAAGTTTAACCTGAGTATTCCGCGTGTGCAACTGTTTTGCACCCGTTGTATTTGAATGTAGAGCCTATCACACCCGATCATCACGTGGTGTCTCAGCACGAAGAACTTTCGCAATGGTGCATACTCAGGGAGAACATTTATACTTTGATAATTTAGTGAGGGATCATCTTATAATGCTACCGTCAATCAAAGCAAGATAAGATGCATAAAAGATAAACATCACATGCAATCAATATAAGTGATATGATATGGCCATCATCATCTTGTGCTCGTGATCTCCATCTCCGAAGCACCATCATGATCACCATCGTCACCGGCACGACACCTTGATTTCCATCGTACCATCATTGTCGTCTCGCCAATCTTATGCTTTCACAACTATCGCTACCGCTTAGTGATAAAGTAAAGCATTACAGGGCGATTGTATTGCATACAATAAAGCGACAACCATATGGCTCCTGCCAGTTGCCGATAACTCGGTTACAAAACATGATCATCTCATACAATATAGCATCACGTCTTGACCATATCACATCACAACATGCCCTGCAAAAACAAGTTAGACGTCCTCTACTTTGTTGTTGCAAGTTTTACGTGGCTGCTACGGGCTTAAGTAAGAACCAATCTTACCTACGCATCAAAACCACAACGATAGTTTGTCAAGATGGTGCTGTTTTAACCTTCGCAAGGACCGGGCGTAGCCACACTTGGTTCAACTAAAGTTGGAGAAACTGACACCCGCCAGCCACCTATGTGCAAAGCACGTCGGTAGAACCAGTCTCGCGTAAGCGTATGCGTAATGTCGGTCCGGGCCGCTTCATCCAACAATACGCAGAACCAAGGTATGACATGTTGGTAAGCAGTATGACTTATATCGCCCACAGCTCACTTGTGTTCTACTCGTGCATATAACATCAACGCATAAAACCTGGCTTGGATGCAACTATTGGGAAACATAGTAATTTCAAAAAAAATTCTACGCACACGCAAGATCATGGTGATGCATAGCAACGAGAGGGGAGAATGTTGTGCACGTACCCTCGTAGACTGAAAGCGAAAGCGTTAGCACAACGTGGTTGATGTAGTCGTACATCTTCACAATCCGACCGATGAAGTATCGAACGCACGGCACCTCCGAGTTCAGCACACGTTCAGCCCGATGATGTCACCACTAGGAAAAGGCCTACTAGTGGCGCACCAGTTTTGCCTACTAATGGCGCACTACTGGTGCGCCACAAGTACCACGCCACTAGTATTTTTTTACTAATGGCGCACTACTGGTGCGCCATTAGTATACCAGATACTAATGGCGCACCTGTAGTGCGCCATTAGTATGCCTAGAGGTGCGCCATTACTGTCTAACTTAGTAATGGCACACCACATAGAAGTGCGCCATTAGTAATAAAAAATCAATTTTTTTAAAAAAAATCAATTTTTTTTCTTAATCTCAAGTCACTATGGCTTAATCTCGGGTCAAACTTCCCGAAAGGTCACCCATCCTCACACTACTCCATCCCAAGCACACTTAACTTCAAAGTTCTATCCAACCCTGGCATATCAATCCTATTAAACCTTGTTGAGGTTTAGGACTTTGTTCATGTTCATGAGTGTGATGAAAATTTTGAAAAAATATTTCAAACTTCCGTTCATATTACGTATCATATTTTGAAAAAAAATTCCCATAAAAAAGTTCGAAACTAATTTTTTTTCTGTTACTAGTGGCGCACCTAGCATACGGTGCGCCAGGCGGTAATTTTGAATTTTTTTAATTTTTTTTGCCTCCAGATCTTAAAAGCCCCGTAACTTTTTTTCTATTAGGTTTTTTAGGATTTTGAAAATGTTTAACGGGGATCCCCCGTTAAATTCGGATGTAACTTTTTGAGTGGATGATTTTTCATATAGAAAACTTTTTAATCCGAGTTTATATGCAAAAGTTATGCCCATTTTGCAAATTCCAGAGAGATTTTGCAAATAAAGTCGAAATTCATATTTGTAAATTTCCCCAACAACTAGACCACATATCACATTGGAAATTTATTTTCTTTTATTTTTTTGGCATTTTCGTTATTTTCTTTTATTTTTTTAAACTGAAAAGGAGGTCCACGAGGGGGGGTGCATGCGACAGAATTTTTGGGCCAAGTGAGTAATGGCGCACCGTGGATGTGGTGCGCCATTACTAGTTTAACTAGTAATGGCGCAGTATCCCCTGATGCGCCATTACTAGTTTTCAAAAAAAATTAAAAGAATTTACTAATGGCGCACCGTGGATGTGGTGCGCCATTATTAGTTTAACTAGTAATGGCGCACTATCCCCTGGTGCGCCATTACTAGTTTTGAAAAAAAAATTACTAATGGCGCACCGTGGATGTGGTGCGCCATTAGTATTTGGACACTAATGCTGCACCAACACATGGTGCGCCATTAGTATATAGTAGTGGCGCACCACATGTCTGGTGCTCCATTAGTGTCAATTTCATCTATAGCCCTTTTCCTAGTAGTGCGTCCCTCTAACTCCGATCCAGCCGAGTGTTGAGGGAGAGTTTTGTCAGCACGACGGCGTGGTGACGATGTTGATGTTCTACCGACGCAGGGCTTCGCCTAAGCACCACTACAGTATTATCGAGGTGGACTATGGTGGAGGGGGGCACCGCACACGGCTAAGAGACGATCAACTTGATCAACTTGTGTCTAGAGGTGCCCCCCTGCCCCTGTATATAAAGGAGCAAGAGGGTGCGGCCGGCCAAGGGGAGAGGCGCGCCGTAGGAGTCCTACTCCCACCGGGAATAGGACTCCCCCCTTTTCCTAGTTGGATTAGGACTTGGGAGGGGGGAAGAAGGAAAGAGGGGGGCCGGCCCCCTTTGCCCTAAACCAATTCGGTTTGGGCCTTGGGGGGCGTGCCCCACACTTCCCTTGCTTCCCTCCTTTTCCACTAAGGCCCATGTAGGCCCATTAAGCCCTCGGGGGGGGGGGG
>NC_041384.1:744808293-744817619 GCF_002162155.2 Triticum dicoccoides
GGGGGGGGGGGGTTCCGGTAACCCCCTGGTACTCCGGTAAAATCTTGATTTCACCCAGACACTTCCGATATCCAAACATAGGCTTCTAATATATCAATCTTCATGTCTCGACCATTTCGAGACTCCTTGTCATGTCTGTGATCACATCCGGGCTCCGAACAACCTTCGGTACATCAAAACATAAAACTCATAATATAACTGTCATCGTAGCGTTAAGCGTGCGGACCCTACGGGTTCGAGAACTATGTAGACATGACCGAGACACGTCTCCGGTCAATAACCAATAGCGGAACCTGGATGCTCATATTGGCTCCTACATATTCTACGAAGATCTTTATCGGTCAGACCGCATAACAACATATGTTGTTCCCTTTGTCATCGGTATGTTACTTGCCCGAGATTCGATCGTCGGTATCTCAATACCTAGTTCCATCTCATTACCGGCAAGTCTCTTTACTCGTTCCCTAATACATCATCCCGCAACTAACTCATTAGTTGCATTGCTTGCTAGGCTTAAGTGATGCGCATTACCGAGAGGGCCCTGCTACGTCTTGAGCTTGCTTTGGTTTTCCCCGAAGAGGAAGGGATGATGCAGCAGAGTAGCGTAAGTATTTTTTCCCTCAGTTTTTGAGAACCATGGTGTCAATCCAGTAGGAGGCCACGCGCAAGTCCCTCGTACCTACACAACACAAAGAGCTCAACGCAACCAACGCGATTAGGGGTTGTCAATCCCTTCACGATCACTTACGGAAGTGAGATCCGATAGATAATATTTTTGGTATTTTTGATATAAAGATGCAAAGTGAAAAGTAAAAGGCAAAGTAAAAACAAAACAAGATTAAAGTGAAGGAGATTGATATGACGAGAATAGACCCGGGGGCCATAGGTTTCACTAGTGGCTTCTCTCGAGAGCATAAGTATTGTACGGTGGGTGAACAAATTACTGTTGAGCAATTGACAGAATTGAGCATAGTTATGAGAATATCTTGGCATGATCATGTATGTAGGCATCACGTCCGTGACAAGTAGATCGAAACAATTCTGCATCTACTACTATTACTCCACTCATCAACCGCTATCTAGCATGCATCTAGAGTATTAAGTTAAAAATAGAGTAACGCTTTAAGCAAGATGACATGATGTAGAGAGATAAATTCATGCAATATGAAATAAACACCATCTTGTTATCCTCGATGGCAATGATACAATACGTGTCTTGCTCCCCCTTCTGTCACTTGGAAAGAACACCGCAAGATCGAACCCTTAGCTAAGCACTTCTCCCATGGCAAGAACTACCAATCTAGTTCGCCAAACCAAACGGATAATTCGAAGAGACTTGCAAAGATAACCAATCATACATAAAAGAATTCAGAGAAGATTCAAATATTGTTCATAGATAGACTTGATCATGAACCCACAATTCATCGGTCTCAACAAACACACCGCAAAAGAAGAAGATTACATCGAATATATCTCCACGAGAGAGGGGGAGAACATTGTATTGAGATCCAAAAAGAGATAAGAAGCCATCTAGCTACTAACTATGGACCCGAAGGTCTGAGGTAAACTACTCACACTTCATCGGAGGGGCTATGATGATGTAGAAGCCCTCCGTGATGACGGCCCTCTTCGGTGGAGCTCCGGAACAGGCCCCAAGATGGGATCTCGTGGATACAGAAAGTTGCGGCAGTGGAATTAGGTTTTTGGCTCCTGTTTTGATTGTTTGGGGGTACGTGGGTATATATAGGAGGAAGGAGTACATCGGTGGAGCACCGAGGGGCCCACAAGGCAGGGGCGCGCCCCCTACCCTCATGACCGGCTCCGGTACTTCCTGGAGTAGGGTCCAAGTCTCCTGGGTCTTATCCGAGAAGAAAATCACGTTCCAAAAAGGATTTTTCTGTTTGGACTCCGTTTGATATTTTGTTTCTTCGAAACACTGAAATAGGCAAAAAACAGCAATTCTGGGCTAGGCCTCCGGTTAATAGGTTAGTCCCAAAAATAATATAAAGTGGAAAATAAAGCCCAATGTAGTCCAAAACAGTAGATAATATAGCATGGAGCAATCAAAAATTATAGATACGTTGGAGACGTATCAGGCATCCCCAAGCTTAATTCCTGCTCATCCTCGAGTAGGTAAATGATAAAAAGAGAATTTTTGATGCGGAGTGCTACTTGGCATAATTTCAATGCAAAATTTCTTAATTGTGGTATGTATATTAAGATTAGAAAGATTCAAGACAAAAGTTCATATTGACATAAAGAATAAAAACACTTCAAGCATACTAATAAAGTAATTATGTCTTCTCAAAATAACATGGCCAAAGAAAGTTATCCCTACAAAAGCATATAGTGTGGCTATGCTCTATCTTCACCACACAAAGTATTTAGATCATGCACAACCCCAATGACAAGCCAAGCAATTGTTTCATACTCTAACTTTTTCAAAACTTTTTCAATCTTCACGCAATACATGAGCGTGAGCCATGGACATAGCACTATGTGGAATAGAAGGGTGGTTGTGGAGAAGACAAAAAGAGGGGAAGATAGTCTCACATCAACTAGGCGTATCAACAGGCTATGAAGATGCCCATCAATAGATATCAATGTGAGTGAGTAGGGATTGCCATGCAACGGATGCACTAGAGCTATAAGTATATGAAAGCTCATCAAAAGAAACTAAGTGGGTGTGCATCCAACTCGCTTGCTCACGAAGACCTAGGGCAATTTGAGGAAGCCCATCATTGGAATATACAAGCCAAGTTCTACAATGAAAAATTCCCACTAGTATATGAAAGTGACATAACGAGAGACTCTCTATCATGAAGATCATGGTGCTACTTTGAAGCACAAGTGTGGTAAAAGGATAGTAACATTGTCCCTTCTCTCTTTTTCTCTCATTTTTTTATTTGGGTCTTTTCTCTCTTTTTTTATGGCCTCTTTTTTTCCGTCCGGAGTCTCATCCCGACTTATTGGGGAATGATAGTCTCCATCATCCTTTCCTCACTTGGGACAATGCTCTAGAAAATGATGATCATCACACTTTTATTTTTCTTACAAATCAACAATTACAACTCGATACTTAGAACAAATATGACTCTATATGAATGCCTCCGGCGGTGTACCGGGATATTCAATGAATCAAGAGTGACATGTATGAAAGAATTATCAATGGTGGCTTTGCCACAAATACGATATCAACTACATGATCATGCTAGCTATATGACAATGATGGAGCGTGTCATAATAAATGGAACGGTGGAAAGTTGCATGGCAATATATCTCGGAATGGCTATGGAAATGCCATGATAGGTAGGTATGGTGGCTGTTTTGAGGAAGGTATATGCTGGGTGTATGATACCGGCGAAAGGTGCGCGGTATTAGAGAGGCTAGCAATGGTGGAAGGATGGGAAAAAGTGCATATAATCCATGGACTCAACATTAGTCATAAAGAACTCATATACTTATTGCAAAAATCTAGAAGTTATCAAAGCAAAGTATTACGCGCATGCTCCTAGGGGGATAGATTGGTAGGAAAAGACCATCGCTCGTCCCCGACCGCCACTCATAAGGAAGACAATCAATAAATAAATTATGCTCCGACTTCATCACATAACGGTTCACCATACGTGCATGCTACGGGAATCACAAACTTTAACACAAGTATTCTTTAAATTCACAACTATTAAACTAGCATAACTCTAATATTATCACCTCCATATCTCAAAACAATTATCATGCTTCAATCTTCTCTTAGTATTCAACGCACTCAAAAGAAAATTTCACATATCTTGAACACCAAGCATATTTATATTAAGCAAATTACCATGCTATTAAGACTCGCAAAATAATTTAAGTGAGGCATGAGAGATCAATAGTTTATTTAAAACAAACCACCACCATGCTCTAAAAGAGCTAAGTGAAGCACATAGAGCAAAATTATAACGCTCAAAAGATATAAGTGAAGCACGTAGAGCAAAACTACATAGCTCAAAAGATTTAAGTGAAGCACATAGAGTATTCTATCAAATTTCAATTCAAGTATGGCTATCTCAAAAGGTGTGTACAGCAAGGATGATTGTGGCATACTAACAAACAAAGACATAAATAATACAAGACGCTCCAAGCAAAACACATATCATGTTGGTGAATAAAAATATAGCTCCAAGTAAATTACTGATGGAAGTGGACGAAAGAGGGGATGCCTTCCGGGGCATCCCCAAGCTTTGACTTTTTGGTGTCCTTGGATTATCTTGGGGGTGCCATGGGCATCCCCAAGATTAGGCTCTTGCCACTCCTTGTTCCATAATCCATCAAAATAACTCACCCAAAACTTGAAAACTTCACAACACAAAACTCAATAGAAATCTCGTGAGCTCCGTTAGAGAAAGAAAACATAAAACCACTTCAAGGTACTGTAATTAACTCATTATTTATTTATTTTGGTGTTAAACCTACTGTATCCAACTTATCTATGGATTATAAACTATTTTACTAACCATAGATTCATCAAAATAAGCAAACAACACACGAAAAACAGGATCTGTCAAAAACAGAACAGTCTGTAGTAATCTGTAACTAATGCAAACTTCTGGAACTCCAAAAAATCTACCAAAATTATACGACCTAGATAATTTGTTTATTGATTAGCAGAAATTGGAATCAGTATTTTATCACATTCTGATGAGTTTTAGTAATTCGGGCACTGAACGCAAAGTTTCTGGAAATTACAGCAAGATCAAATAACTATGATCGAAGAAGATCCAATAGGTCTAGCTTGGCACAAACACTAATTGAAACACGAAACCACATCCAAACAGAGGGTAGATGGGTTATTTATTCCCTAACAGAAGAAAAACACAAAAAACAAAAAATAAATTTGGGTTGCCTCCCAATAAGCGCTATCGTTTAACGCCCCTAGCTAGGCATAAAAGCGAGGATAGATCTAGGTATTGCCATCTTTGGAAGGCAATCCATAAGTGGCTCTCATGATGGTTTCATATGGAAATTTTATTTTCTTTCTTGGAAAGTGTTCCATGCCCTTTTTTAATGGAAATTGGAATCTAATATTCCCTTCCTTCATATCAATAATCGCACCAACCGTTCTAAGGAAAGGTCTACAAAGAATAATAGGGCAAGAAGGATTGCAATCTATATCAAGAACAATGAAATCTACGGGCACATAATTACCATTTGCAACAATAAGAACATCATTAATTCTTCCCATAGGTTTCTTAATAGTGGAATCCGCAAGATGCATGTTTAGAGAGCAATCATCAAGATCGCGGAAATCTAGCAAATCACACAAAGTTTTGGGGATAGTGGAGACACTAGCACCCAAATCACACAAAGCATAAAACTCATGATCTTTAATTTTTATTTTGATAGTTGGTTCCCACTCATCATAGAGTTTTCTAGGGATAGAGACTTTCAACTCAAGATTTTCTTCATAAGATTGCATCAAGGCATCAACAATATGTTCGGCGAAGGCTTTCTTTTGAATATAAGCATGCGGAGAATTTAGCACGGATTGCAACAAAGAAATACAATCAATCAAAGAGCAACTTTCATAGTTAAATTCCTTGAAATCCAATATAGTGCGTTTAGCAACATCTAGATTTTTATTTCTTTCAATCCCACTTTCGTCAATTTCATCATAAAGATCTAAATACTCCGAATTTTTGGAACGCCTTCTAGGTAAAGGAAGATCATATTCAGTTTCATCAAGATTGATATTGCAAAACAAAGATTTGATAGGGGACACATCAATAACTTTTAGATCTTCATCTTGATTTTCATAAGAATTAGAAGAACACGCTTTAATAAAGGCATCTTTGGAAGCACGCATCCTAGCGGTTCTTTCTTTACACTCATCAATTGAAATTCTCATGGCTTTAGAGACTCATTAATATCATGCTTAGGTGGAATAGATCTAAGTTTCAAAGCATCAACATCAAGAGCAATTTATCAACATTCCTACCCAAATCATCAATCTTAAGCAATTTTTCTTCAATCACAGCATTAAAATTCTTTTGCGAAGAAATAAATTCTTTAATATTAGATTCAAAATCAGAGGGAATCTTATTATAATTTCCATAAGAGTTGTTGTAGGAATTCCCATAATTATTACAAGGATTACTAGGATAAAGCCTAGGATTAAAATTCCCTCTATAAGCATTGTTACCAAAATTATTCCTACCAACAAAATTCACATCCATAGATTCATTGTTATTCTCAATAAAGGTAGACAAAGGCATATCATTAGGATCAGAAGAAACACTCTTAGTAGCAAATAATTTCATAAGTTCATCCATCTTTCCACTCAAAACATTGATTTCTTCTATCGCATGCACTTTTTTATTAGAAGATCTTTCAGTATGCCATTGAGAATAATTAACCATAATATTATCTAGGAGTTTAGTAGCATCTCCTAAAGTGATTTCCATAAAAGTGCCTCCCGCGGCCGAATGTAAAAGATTTCTAGAAGGAAAATTCAATCCGGCATAAAAAATTTGTATAATCATCCACAAATTTAAACCATGAGTAGGGCAATTACGTATCATTAATTTCATTCTCTCCCAAGCTTGTGCAACATGTTCATGACCAAGTTTCTTAAAATTCATAATATCGTTTCTAAGAGAGATGATCTTAGCGGGAGGAAAATACTTAGAGATAAAAGCATCTTTGCACTTGTTCCAAGAATCAATACTTTTAGGCAAAGATGAAAACCAAGCTTTAGCACGATCTCTAAGCGAAAAAGGAAATAGCTTCAATTTAACGACATCATTATCGACATCTTTTTTCTTTTGCATATCACATAAATCAACGAAGCTATTCAGATGAGTTGCGGCATCTTCACTAGGAAGGCCGGCGAATTGATCTTTCATAACAAGATTCAACAAAGCAGTATTGATTTCACAAGATACAATATTGGCAAGAGGAGCAATCGGAGTGCTAAGAAAATCATTATTGTTGGTATTGGTGAAGTCACACAATTTGGTAGTATCTTGAGCCATCGCGACAAACAAGCAATCTAACACACGAGCAAACAAAAGCAAATGGGCAAAAAGAGGCAAATAGAGAGGGAGGATAGGGAGAGAGAGGGCGAATAAAATGGCAAGGGTGAATTGGGGGGAGAGGAAAACGAGAGGCAGATGGCATATAATGTAATGCGGGAGATAGGGATTGTGATGGGTACTTGGTATGTTGACTTTTTGCGCAGACTCCCCGGCAACGGCGCCAGAAATCCTTCTTGCTACGTCTTGAGCTTGCGTTGGTTTTCCCCGAAGAGGAAGGGATGATGCAGCAGAGTAGCGTAAGTATTTCCCTCAGTTTTTGAGAACCAAGGTATCAATCGAGTAGGAGGCCATGCGCAAGTCCCTCGTACCTACACAACACAAAGAGCTCAACGCAACCAACGTGATTAGGGGTTGTCAATCCCTTCACGGTCACTTACGGAAGTGAGATTCAATAGATAATATTTTTGGTATTTTTGATATAAAGATGCAAAGTGAAAAGTAAAAGGCAAAGTAAAAGCAAAACAAGATTAAAGTGATGGAGATTGATATGATGAGAATAGACCCGGGGGGCATAGGTTTCACTAGTGGCTTCTCTCGAGAGCATAAGTTTTCTACGGTGGGTGAACAAATTACTGTTGAGCAATTGACAGAATTGAGCATAGTTATGAGAATATCTAGGCATGATCATGAATATAGGCATCACGTCCGTGACAAGTAGATCGAAACGATTCTATATCTACTACTATTACTCCACTCATCGACCGCAATCCAGCATGCATCTAGAGTATTAAGTTAAAAATAGAGTAACGCTTTAAGAAAGATGACATGATGTAGAGAGATAAATTCATGCAATATGAAATAAACCCCATCTTGTTATCCTCGATGGCAACGATACAATACGTGTCTTGCTCCCCCTTCTGTCACTGGGAAAGAACACCGCAAGATCGAACCCTTAGCTAAGCACTTCTCCCATGGCGAGAACTACCAATCTAGTTCGCCAAACCAAACGGATAATTCGAAGAGACTTGCAAAGATAACCAATCATACATAAAAGAATTCAGAGAAGATTCAAATATTGTTCATAGATAGACTTGATCATAAACCCACAATTCATCGATCTCAACAAACACACCGCAAAAGAAGAAGATTACATCGAATAGATCTCCACGAGAGAGGGCGAGAACATTGTATTGAGATCCAAAAAGAGAGAAGAAGCCATCTAGCTACTAACTATGAACCCGAAGGTCTGAGGTAAACTACTCACACTTCATCGGAGGGGCTATGATGATGTAGAAGCCCTCCGTGATGACGGTCCTCTCTGGCGGAGCTCCGGAACAGGCCCCAAGATGGGATCTCGTGGATACAGAAAGTTGCGGCGGTGGAATTAGGTTTTTGGCTCCTGTTCTGATTGTTTGGGGGTACGTGGGTATATATAGGAGGAAGGAGTATGTCGGTGGAGCACCAAGGGGCCCACGAGGCAGGGGACGCCCCCTGTGGGGGGGGGGGGGCGCCCCCTACCCTCGTGACCGCCTCCGGTACTTCTTGGAGTAGGGTCCAAGTCTCCTGGGTCTTATCCAAGAAGAAAATCACGTTCCAAAAAGGATTTTTCTGTTTGGACTCCATTTGATATTCTGTTTCTTTGAAACACTGAAATAGGCAAAAAAATAGCAATTCTAGGCTGGGCCTCCGGTTAATAGGTTAGTCCCAAAAATAATATAAAAGTGGAAAATAAATCCCAATATAGTCCAAAACAGTAGATAATATAGCATGGAGCAATCAAAAATTATAGATACGTTGGAGACGTATCAGGCCCAGAGATACCTCTCCGACAATCGGAGTGACAAATCCTAATCTTGAAATACGCCAACCCAAAAAGTACCTTTGGAGACACCTGTAGAGCACCTTTATAATCACCCAGTTACGTTGTGACGTTTGGTAGCACACAAAGTGTTCCTCCTGTAAACGTGAGTTGCATAATCTCATAGTCATAGGAACATGTATAAGTCATGAAGAAAGCAATAGAAACATACTTAAACGATCGTGTGCTAAGCTAACGGAATGGGTCATGTCAATCACATCATTCTCTTAATGATGTGATCCCGTTAATCAAATGACAACCCATGTCAATGGCTAGGAAACTTAACCATCTTTGATCAACGAGCTAGTTAAGTAGAGGCATACTAGTGACACTCTGTTTGTCTATGTATTCACACATGTATTATGTTTCCGGTTAATACAATTCTAGCATGAATAATAAACATTTATCATGATATAAGGAAATAAATAATAACTTTATTATTGCCTCTAGGG
>NC_041384.1:744817629-744821561 GCF_002162155.2 Triticum dicoccoides
AGGGGGGAGAGCTCACAGCGGGGTGACGGCGACGGCGACGCGAGACGACGGGGGCGGAGACGGGGGGCGGCGACGTGCCGGGGCGCGACCGGGGCGCCAACGCGGGGATGGTGCGATAGGGACGGGGTGGGGGCGGCGACAGAGATGAGGGCGGCGACGGGGGCGGGGGCGGCGACGGCAACGGCGCGCGACGGGGCGGCGCTGGACAGGGGCGGCGACGGCGTCGATCGAGCGAGGCAGGCGGTGCGTCGCCGATGGAGAAATAGAGGAAGAAACAGAGGGAGAATGAAATTTTTCCAAGTGTTGTTTATATAGGAGGGATCTTTAGTCCCGGTTGGAGCCACCAACTGGTACTAAAGGTCTATTTCGGCCAGGCGGAGCGGCAGGAAGGGTAGGCCTTTAGTACCGGGTCGTGGCTCCAACCGGTACTAAAGACCCCCCTTTTAGTACCGGTTGGAGCCACGGCCCGGTACGAAAGGGGTGCGCTGGTGCAGGTGTGGTCTGGCAAGTTTAGTCCCACCTTGCTAGTTGAGGAGCGCCAAGACCTGTTTATAAGCCCCGGCGCGGCCATTGGATTGAGCTCCTCTCTAATGCAGGCCTTCTCGGCCTACCTCTCCTACTCTGCCCTGTGGGGCTTGCGGGCCTGCATCTTGGTCCAACCATAGGTTAGGTTTCTAGTCGTATGCAGGCCGCTGTGGCCCAGTAGGTGGGCTTTTTTATTTAGTTTTTTCTCTTTTCTGCTTTATTTGATTTCTTTTATTTCTTTCTGAGTTGTTTTTTGCTGTATTTAGAGTTTCTTTGTGAATATTTTTGCTTTAGGTATAAAAAATTACAAACTTTCTGTTAGTGCCAGTAGTTTTCAAATTTGAATTATTTGAAATTTGTGTGAATCACTAGTTTGTGAATAACTTCACTTTAAAAATAGATTTTTTAGTGATTCTTTTTCTTATGTTTTAATACTAGTGTGTTTTATCATTATATTTAATTTGGTAATACTTAGGTTATTTAGAAAATGAAATGCCTTTGTAACAGATGAGTTTTCGCCCGGAACCCTGATACTTCGAAAGAGATCGTCCATTTTGTACACGAAGTGCATCCAGTTTTTGCCGTAACCCGCTCTAATTTTTTGCATATGATATGTGGGTGAAATAATGATACCATACCAACTTTCAACCTTTTCATAGTTCATTTGTAGTGCTTTTCATTTTCAGCGTCATTTAGCTCAAAAAATCAGTAATTGCATGAAAAGTAGCAAATGATGTCAGAAATGGTTGAAAGTTGATAACGTGGCTTTGAATGGTGCATACTGAACACACAAAAAGTACACGTTTCAAATGCCAAAACACATAACTACCTGAACTATTACAAAGATTCCCTACGGTTTGTCCAAAGTGGGACTTTCCAGATATGTAAGTCTAGAAACTCACTAGAGAAGAAAGTGATGACAGTGAAGCCGATCACATCCCAGAGTGCGATCTTTGGCCCTTGTGAAACTTTTTCTTCGTGTGTGTCCCTTTGCGTCGTGACCATGGACAATCTTCAGCATTTAACTGGATGCTCGGTTCAATATTCACTGTGAATGGAGTAATTTCATCAAACTTTTCATAATCTTCTGACATGTCTGTCTTGTCATCCACTCCCACGATGTTTCTTTTCCCAGGAACTATGTGGTGCTTTGGCTCATCGTATGATGCATTTGCTACCTTATCTTTTCTTTTTCTCGGCTTGGTGGACATGTCCTTCACATAGAAAACATGTGCCACATCATTGGCTAGGACGAATGGTTCGTCTGCATACGCAAGATTGTTGAGATCCACTATTGTCATTCCGTACTGCGAGCCTTCCGTTACCCCGCCTCGTGTAATATTCACCCATTTGCACCGAAACAAAGGGACCTTCAAACCACGTCCATAGTCAAGTTCCCATATGTCCTCTATGTAACTATAATATGTTTCCTTTCCCGTCTTGATTGGTGCATCAAAGCGGACACCACTATTTTGGTTGGTGCTCTTCTTATCTTAGGAGATCGTGTAAAATGTATTCCTATTTATCTCGTACCCTTTGAAAGTCATTATATTCGAAGATGGTAACTGGGACAGCAAGTACAGGTCATCTTCAATAGCGGCGTCATGCATGACACGTGTCTGCAACCAGTCGGCGAAAATCCCTGTTTGTTCATGGGTCATCCAGTCGCCAGACTGCTCCGGGTGTTTGGAGCGTAGAAAATTCTTGTGTTCGTCCATATACGTAGCCACCAAGGAAGAATTCTGTAGAACTGTGTAGTGTGCTTGAGTGATAGAATGCTCGTCCATACATATTATTTGATCCCCTCCTAGCGTGCCTTTTCCATCCAGTCTGCCCTTATGCCGCGATTCAGGAACACCAATCGGCTTAAGGTCAGGAATAAAGTCAATATAAAACTCAATGCCTCCTCATTTTCATGGCCCTTGGAGATGCTTCCTTCTGGCCTAGCACGATTATGAACATATTTCCTTAGGACTCCCATGAACCTCTCAAAGGGGAACATATTGTGTAGAAATACAGGACCAAGAACGTTAATCTCTTCGCATAGGTGAACTAGGACGTGCGTCATGATGTTGAAGAAGGATGGTGGGAACATCAACTCAAAACTGAAAAGGCATTGCACCAAATCATTCTCTAACCTTGGTATGATTTCTGGATCGATTACCTTCTGAGAGATTGCATTGAGGAATGCACATAGCTTCACAATGGCTAATCGAACGTTTTCCGGTAGAAGCCCCCTCAATGCAACCGGAAGCAGTTGCGTCATAATCACGTGGCAGTCATGAGACTTTAGGTTCAAGAACTTTTTCTCTGCCATATTTATTATTCCCTTTATATTCTACAAGAAGCCAGACGGTACCTTAATACTGAGCAGGCATTCAAAGAAGATTTCCTTCTCTTCTTTGGTAAGAGCGTAGCTGGCATGACCCTGATGTATGTTGTCTTTTCCGTGCATACGTTGCTGGTCCTCCCATGTCTCCGGTGTATCTTTTGTCTTCCCATACACGCCCAAGAAGCCAAGCAGGGTCACGCAAAGATTCTTCGTCACGTGCATGACGTCGATTACGGAGCGAACCTCTAGGTCTTTCCAATAGGGCAGGTCCCAAAATATAGATTTCTTCTTCCACATGGGTGCGTGTCCGCCAGCGTCATTCGGAACAGGTTGTCCGCCAGGACCCTTTCCAAAGACTACCTTCAGATCCTTGACCATATCATGTACATCAGCACCAGTACGGTGGCAAGGCTTCGTTCGGTGATCCGCCTCACCTTTGGAATGCTTGCCTTTCTTTCTTATGGGATGCCTGCTCGGAAGAAATCGACGATGTCCCAGGTACACATTCTTTCTACAATTATCCAAATATATATTGTCGATATCATCCAAACAGTGCGTGCATGCGCGGTATCCCTTGTTTATCTGTCTTGAAAGGTTACTGAGAGTAGGCCAATCATTGATGGTCACGAACAGCAATGCCTTTAGGTCAAATTCTTCATGTCCGTGATCATCCCATGCACGTACACCTGTTCCATTCAACAGCTGTAAGAGTTCTTCAACTAATGGCCTTAGGTAGACATCAATCACTACTGGAATCAGCTACTTTGCCATCTGCAAGCTCTTTGCCGTCAGCTAGCGGACGGTAAAGAAGCTCTTTGCCATCAGCTACCAGAAAGCAGACGGGAAAGAACTGGCTGATGGCAAAGACCTAATTTGCCATCAGCCAGTTCTTTGTCGTCGGCTAGCAGACGGCAAAGATTCTTTGCCGTCGGCTAGCGGACGGCAAAGAGGGAGGGGCCCCACTGACGAGCTGCTAAAAAAAACCTAACGCCCCCCCCCCTCTTTGCCGTCCGCTAGCGGACGACAAAGAGCAAAAAGGCGGATGGCAAAGTGGGGCGGACGACAAAGAGGGAGG
>NC_041384.1:744822917-744824396 GCF_002162155.2 Triticum dicoccoides
ACGTGCGTCATGATGTTGAAGAAGGATGGTGGGAACATCAACTCAAAACTGAAAAGACATTGCACCAAATCATTCTCTAACCTTGGTATGATTTCTGGATCGATTACCTTCTGAGAGATTGCATTGAGGAATGCACATAGCTTCACAATGGCTAATCGAACGTTTTCCGGTAGAAGCCCCCTCAATGCAACCGGAAGCAGTTGCGTCATAATCACGTGGCAGTCATGAGACTTTAGGTTCAAGAACTTTTTCTCTGCCATATTTATTATTCCCTTTATATTCTACAAGAAGCCAGACGGTACCTTAATACTGAGCAGGCATTCAAAGAAGATTTCCTTCTCTTCTTTGGTAAGAGCGTAGCTGGCATGACCCTGATGTATGTTGTCTTTTCCGTGCATACGTTGCTGGTCCTCCCATGTCTCCGGTGTATCTTTTGTCTTCCCATACACGCCCAAGAAGCCAAGCAGGGTCGCGCAAAGATTCTTCTTCACGTGCATGACGTCGATTACGGAGCGAACCTCTAGGTCTTTCCAATAGGGCAGATCCCAAAATATAGATTTCTTCTTCCACATGGGTGCGTGTCCGCCAGCGTCATTCGGAACAGGTTGTTCGCCAGGACCCTTTCCAAAGACTACCTTCAAATCCTTGACCATATCATGTACATCAGCACCAGTACGGTGGCAAGGCTTCGTTCGGTGATCCGCCTCACCTTTGGAATGCTTGCCTTTCTTTCTTATGGGATGCCTGCTCGGAAGAAATCGACGATGTCCCAGGTACACATTCTTTCTACAATTATCCAAATATATATTGTCGATATCATCCAAACAGTGCGTGCATGCGCGGTATCCCTTGTTTATCTGTCTTGAAAGGTTACTGAGAGTAGGCCAATCATTGATGGTCACGAACAGCAATGCCTTTAGGTCAAATTCTTCATGTCCATGATCATCCCATGCACGTACACCTGTTCCATTCGACAGCTGTAAGAGTTCTTCAACTAATGGCCTTAGGTAGACATCAATCACTACTGGAATCAGCTACTTTGCCATCTGCAAGCTCTTTGCCGTCAGCTAGCGGACGGTAAAGAAGCTCTTTGCCATCAGCTACCAGAAAGCAGACGGGAAAGAACTGGCTGATGGCAAAGACCTAATTTGCCATCAGCCAGTTCTTTGTCGTCGGCTAGCAGACGGCAAAGATTCTTTGCCGTCGGCTAGCGAACGGCAAAGAGGGAGGGGCCCCACTGACGAGCTGCTAAAAAAAACCTAACGCCCCCCCCCTCTTTGCCGTCTGCTAGCGGACGACAAAGAGCAAAAAGGCGGATGGCAAAGTGGGGCGGACGGCAAAGAGGGAGGGCCCCACTAACATTAACGGTCGCGCCCCACCCCGCCCCCCTCTCTCTCTTTCTCTCCCCAGTTACTCGCCGCCGCCCCGTCGCCCCACCACCCCGCCGCCGTCCCAGCGCCCCCCCCGCCCCGTCGCCTC
>NC_041384.1:744825425-744827597 GCF_002162155.2 Triticum dicoccoides
CCGGCACCCCCGGCCCCGTCGCCACTACAGCCCGGCGCCGCCGCCCCAGGCCACCCCGCCCCCCTCCTCCACCAAGGTGAGCTCTCTGCCTCCTTTTTTCCTTTTTTCTGTTTTTTTAGTTTTAGGCTTATGTTTAGTTTAGATTTAGTTTTAGTTTTAGTTTTAGGATTGGTTTTAGGTTTATAGGTTTAGTTTTAGTTTAGTTTTAGGTTTAGATTTAGTTTTTTCCTTTTTCTGTTTTTTTAGTTTTAGGTTTAGGTTTAGTTTAGTTTTAGGAAAGAAGAAGAAGAGAAAAAGAGGAGAGGAGAAGAAGAAGAAGAGGAGGAGGAGAAGAAAAAAGAAGAAGAGGAAGAAGAAGAAGAAAAAAGAGGAGAGGAGGAGAAGAAGAAGATGATGAAAAGGAAAGGAGGAAGAAGAAGAAGAAGAAGAAGAAGAAGAAGAAGAAGAAGAAGAAGAAGAAGAACAAGGAGGAAAAAAGGAAGAAAAGGAAGAAGAGGAAGAAGAAGAAAAGGGAAAAAAAGGAAGAAAAAAAACCCCGACCCGACACGGTACCCAGACCCCGACCGGGCACCCCGACCCCGACACGGCACCCCGACACCGAAACAGCACCCCGACCCCGACACGGCACCCCGACCCCCCGACCCCGAAACGTGCGTCATGATGTTGAAGAAGGATGGTGGGAACATCAACTCAAAACTGAAAAGACATTGCACCAAATCATTCTCTAACCTTGGTATGATTTCTGGATCGATTACCTTCTGAGAGATTGCATTGAGGAATGCACATAGCTTCACAATGGCTAATCGAACGTTTTCCGGTAGAAGCCCCCTCAATGCAACCGGAAGCAGTTGCGTCATAATCACGTGGCAGTCATGAGACTTTAGGTTCAAGAACTTTTTCTCTGCCATATTTATTATTCCCTTTATATTCTACAAGAAGCCAGACGGTACCTTAATACTGAGCAGGCATTCAAAGAAGATTTCCTTCTCTTCTTTGGTAAGAGCGTAGCTGGCATGACCCTGATGTATGTTGTCTTTTCCGTGCATACGTTGCTGGTCCTCCCATGTCTCTGGTGTATCTTTTGTCTTCCCATACACGCCCAAGAAGCCAAGCAGGGTCACGCAAAGATTCTTCGTCACGTGCATGACGTCGATTACGGAGCGAACCTCTAGGTCTTTCCAATAGGGCAGGTCCCAAAATATAGATTTCTTCTTCCACATGGGTGCGTGTCCGCCAGCGTCATTCGGAACAGGTTGTCCGCCAGGACCCTTTCCAAAGACTACCTTCAAATCCTTGACCATATCATGTACATCAGCACCAGTACGGTGGCAAGGCTTCGTTCGGTGATCCGCCTCACCTTTGGAATGCTTGCCTTTCTTTCTTATGGGATGCCTGCTCGGAAGAAATCGACGATGTCCCAGGTACACATTCTTTCTACAATTATCCAAATATATATTGTCGATATCATCCAAACAGTGCGTGCATGCGCGGTATCCCTTGTTTATCTGTCTTGAAAGGTTACTGAGAGTAGGCCAATCATTGATGGTCACGAACAGCAATGCCTTTAGGTCAAATTCTTCATGTCCGTGATCATCCCATGCACGTACACCTGTTCCATTCGACAGCCGTAAGAGTTCTTCAACTAATGGCCTTAGGTAGACATCAATCACTACTGGAATCAGCTACTTTGCCATCTGCAAGCTCTTTGCCGTCAGCTAGCGGACGGTAAAGAAGCTCTTTGCCATCAGCTACCAGAAAGCAGACGGGAAAGAACTGGCTGATGGCAAAGACCTAATTTGCCATCAGCCAGTTCTTTGTCGTCGGCTAGCAGACGGCAAATATTCTTTGCCGTCGGCTAGCGGACGGCAAAGAGGGAGGGGCCCCACTGACGAGCTGCTAAAAAAAACCTAACGCCCCCGCCCTCTTTGCCGTCCGCTAGCGGACGACAAAGAGCAAAAAGGCGGATGGCAAAGTGGGGCGGACGGCAAAGAGGGAGGGCCCCACTAACATTAACGGTCGCGCCCCACCCCGCCCCCCTCTCTCTCTTTCTCTCCCCAGTTACTCGCCGCCGCCCCGTCGCCCCACCACCCCGCCGCCGTCCCAGCGCCCCCCCGCCCCGTCGCCTCACCACCCCGGCGCCCCCCCGCCCCGTCGCTCCCGTCGCCCCTGTCA
>NC_041384.1:744827893-744829837 GCF_002162155.2 Triticum dicoccoides
AGCTTCATGTGTGCATCATGTCTATATTTTTGAAACTTGAATTGAGGAATATTGGAAGCCTCAAAACCCTAAATAAAAGAGGGGCAAAAACCCTAGAAATCTCATTCATTGCTCCAAAAGTGCTCTTCTTAAAATGTTGATAAATTTTGGTAAGGGTTCTGGTCCCAACCAAAATATTGAACATTTTTTAAGGATTTATTTTTGGGACTTTGAATTTAAATCATAGCTATTTGAATTGGACTTATATCTACTGTTAAATAAATATAGGTCCAATAATTCTGAAATATTTTTATGGAGCATTGTTTTAATTCTTTTAGCTCCTAAAAATGTTGTCAGAAGCAAAATAAATTGAATTGGTTTCAAAACCAAATTCAAAACAAACCTGCAAAATAGAAAACAGAATTAAAAGAAACAGAACAAAAAAAAAGAGTAAAGCCTACCTGGCCTCACCCGTGCAGCCCACCAGCCGGCCCAGCTTCCCCACCTGGCCGGCCCAGCCCACCTCCTCCCCCCTTGTCCTCTTCTTCCTCTGCCAGTAGGCAGAGGCGAGGCGTGGCGCGCGCCCGAAGAGCTCCGGCCACCTCCTGCTTACCTGCTCGCCGCTGGAGGCACCCGAGGGAGCCACGCACTTCCCCCCTCGTTCCCCACGACCTCTCTCACTCTCCCGTAGCTCTCCCTCGCTCCTCCCTCTCCTCTGCTCTCTCTCCCTCACGCGCCCGAGCGGAGCCCATCGCCACCGACGCCGTTTACCGGGGCCACAGCCACCCCCTCGCTCCCACTATGCATCCCTGAGCTCCGCCCTGACCCCGTGGAGCTACACACGCGACGCACGCGACCAGAGGAGGCCGCAGTCGACCGGAGCGTCGTCGTCTTCATCTCCGGCGCCCGGAGATCGCCGTCTTCAATTCGCCGTTGCAGAGGCTTCCCCGAGCCCACCGAGCTTCTCTCCCGACCCCTCGTGAGCCCCTGTCCATTTCCCCTCTCTCCCCGTGCCCGTCCGTGCCTTCTAACCGCCCCGACTGTCGGAGCCGACAGTTCCTCGCCGCCGGCGATGTCGCAGACGGTGCTAGAGCCACCGTAGCTAACTCCCGAGCACGGTAACGTGCTCAGTACCCTTCCAGGAGCCGAGCGCGCCCACCCGTGCGACCTGCCGTGCCCCCTAGCGCCAACCCGCACCAACCCCGAGCTCCGGCCGCCGCCGCGAGCTCGATTCCGGCGAGCCCATTCGACCTCAGCCCCTCCCGCTTGCCTAGATGGATGCGGCTGAGCGCCAGCTACGCGTAGATGATCGCTGCCGCTGTTTTGGTCGCCGGAGGAGGATTTCCGACCCCCTCCGCCGTCTCTGGCTCTGCCGGCGACGAGCCGCGGGTCAACTCCGGCGAGTTGACCCGGGGTTTGACCCCCTGACGTGTGGGCCCAGGCGCCTGCTTAGTTAGTGCTAGGTTAGTTAGTGTTAACTAACTTAGTTAATTAGGTGAGCCACTGACATGCGGGCCCCGCCCGGCTAACTAAGTTAGTTAGGGCTAACTAACTTGGTTAGTTGACTGGGTCACTGACCAGTGGACCCCACTGGTCAGGTTTGACCTGGTCGACGCCTTTGACTTGCTGACGTCATGCCGACGTCATGCTGACGCAGTAACTTATTTTCTGAATTTATTTTTTTATATAAGAAATTTCAGAAAATGCCTAAAACTTCTAAAAATCATAGAAATTCAACCGTAACTCCAAATTAAATAATTTATATATGAAAAATTATCAGAAAAATTCAAGGAATCCATCTGTACCATTTACATGCATGTTAGAACAACTTATCACTACTGTTTAGGGCAAATGAAGTGAATGACATTTAAATAATCACATATGGAGTTTGAATTTGAATTTTGTATTCAAACCAACTTCATTTAATCTGTTGCTAGTTGCATTAGCCCAAAACACATTCATTTT
>NC_041384.1:744831064-744831530 GCF_002162155.2 Triticum dicoccoides
GCCACCTCAAAAGAGTTACTTGCAGTCGTAGTTCAGGATAGCCACCGAGTCAAAGCTGGCTTGCTGCAGTTTAACCCCACCATCCCCTTGTTGAAAATGATGCATATGTAGTTAGTTCTGATGTAAGTCTTGCTGGGTACATTTGTACTCACGTTTGCCTATTTTATGTTTTTGCAGAGAGACCTCAGTCTCACTAGTAGTTCCACGTGGACTTCGACGTTTAGCTTGATACCTCAGCTACGATCTTGTGCCCTCGGCAGGATCTGATAGATAGTCAGGCTTCTCAGCCTTTTCTTTTATAGATGTCTGTACTCAGATATGATAGCTTCCGCTTGTGCTTTGTTTTGTATGCTCTGAATGTTGGGTCGTGAGACCCCTGTTTGTAATATCTCGCTCCTCGGAGCCTATTGATAAACTACTTGAGTCGTAGAGTCATTTTGTGATGCCATGTTGTATTGCACATATC
>NC_041384.1:744832927-744837242 GCF_002162155.2 Triticum dicoccoides
TCCTGACAGCGTTGGTATCAGAGCTTGACTGCCTGTAGGATTACCAAGCCAAACTGGTCGAAGTTGAGTCTAGAAAGTCTTAGTTATATAAGGGAATTGATTGTGGGATGGAACGTAAGGCTCTTTTTACTCCTTATACCTTATGCCTTCTGATCTGAGTCATCATCTTCTCTTCTACGGGGATTAAGAACTAGGCTATCTCCTCTTTCTATCAGGATCACGCGTTACTAATCCGTAGACTTATAGATTGTTGGATTTAAGCTTGAGTTCAGTTTCTACTACTTCCGTATGTTAATTGTTGATCTCGAAATCTTGATATTGTGCTTCTGAGTGGTTATGCCACCATTTTTGTGAATGTCTCAAATCTTTTCTGAGCATTTACAGCCGTTATGCTGTCCGAGTCATTCCAGGTTTCTAAATAGTCTGATGCATTTGCAAAATACTTTCCCTCTGGTTTCGATGCTCCTTTATGCCAGCTCAATCACACTAATTGTTGAGTTGAGGTATTCTACTGCCTCGACCTTTATGTTGGAATAATTATTATGACCCTAGGTGTCTCAGGGGATCATCTAGTAATTTAGCCATGATTTGTGTTCCCAGTGTGATGATTCTGGCCATCATTCTCGAAAGCATCCCGTGATGCTACTTAGTAATAGGTATTCTGTTCCTGGGTTCTTGAACCCGAGATTCACTCTACTTACTTCATGTTGATAGTGTTTGCTAGTTCCTTCAGGATATTAGTAACGTTGCGATAGTCCTCGAGGTCCGTGGTATTTCCTTCTTCCAAATACTATGAACCGCTTATGGCAGATGTTTATTGGATCAAAAGATCACAACTAGAGTACTCTTGAGGAGATCTCCATTCATAAATCGTGACTCTGCCAGACCTACCTCTCTGCATGGGTTATCTGGAAGAAATGTTGAATTCGTTCGACATGCCAAACCATGCATCCACAACTCAGAAAATCGTGTGTTCCTTTGAGTTGTCCCTCTTTAGTTGTCTACTGACCTTCGTCTATCAATTGATAGTCAAGAGTATGCGTGCGTTCGTTTACCGATGCCTATTACTCTTGTGGTCCGTCAAGCCATTCTATCGCAGAATGACTAGGAGAAACAAACTCCAGTACCTCTTCCATATCCAGGATTGGGTCAAAGAAGTTGTGCTCCGCAGATCAAATTGCTAATCCAGCTTTTGTTCTGTTCTACCTTGGAGTATTACCATCTTTATATCGGGATTGTTATAGGAATTGCACACCATCCCATGAACTCTTGGTACAGTGATACTTCTTGCCATCACTGTTCATTCCTCAGCCCTCGTGTTGATGCAACCGGAATACCGACAAATGAATTGTGATGTGTGAAATCAATACTCCTAGCAACCTCGTTGCTTGGTAGTTAAAGGATAATAATTTTACTCTTAGTATGTTGGTTATTGAATCACCATTCTAAGATTGTTCGTGCTACCTAGTTCTTATTTCGGTGCACCCTTCGATTGATGAGTTAGGATCTTGTCAAGTCCTCACTCATTTGATCATATCGTCTTGCCCTCAACAGCGAGATTGTTCTCGAGCTTAGTAACATACCGGTGGTTTGTGATTTTTCGAATATCTTCTCGGAAGTATTACCAGGTTGTCACCTGACCGCTATGTTGAGTTCGTGATCAAGATGGTTTATTGTAAACCACCTTTCTCCAAGAATCCGTGTTGGATACCCCTGAGCTAGTTGGTTAAGCTAAACGACAACTTGGAGAGTTGGATGATAAAAGCTTGCCTAACTTAGTTCGTTCCAAAGGGATATTCTTGTGTAGTGTGTGTTGAAGAAAGATGATATCTTCATCGATTGGTCCCTGTGATCAGTTGCTGGACCTATTGTCTTATCAATCCTTTGATTTGAGTGTGGGCTATCGTCAAATCAAGTCAGAACCAACGATGTTCGTAATGTTGTCTTACTCGTGGTTGATCCCTCGAGCATACACCATTATATCTTTTGGGTCTGACCAATGCTATCACCGTGTTCACACGATGGTGGAAGTCCAGTGATATGGAAATTCCAATGAGTTGTTGTTGAGTCCATTGACAACATCCTTATCTCCTCCATGATGTTGTTGAACAGTAAGTTAGTGTTGGAAACTTTTGAAAGCATTTTCTTCATGCTAGCTCATGAAGTATTTGTTTGATGAAAGGAGTGACTTCCTTTGATTCACGTGCATTTTGATGTAAGTTGCCGTCGTGAATTCGAGAAAGTTTGCTTTTGCTCCTTTGGAATTATCCCAAGTCGGTCATGCACGTGCGAAGAATTCTGTGGTCTGTTAGACTGATCATCTTCATTCCATATGTATATCCTGGCACACCAAGCCACTGATTGACTTGTTCAAGGAAAAGAAGTCTATGCTTGGGATCTAATCCATGGACTTGCGTAAAGACTTCGACATCCTCAATGATGGCTCCCAACCAGAACTCGGTAGTGTTTTATTGTAAGACTACCATGTGGGCATGCTTGTCTGGAACAACGTGTTCACATGTTTGTAGCAGAACCAGCTCATGTTTTGGAGCTTGCTATCGTAGTTCATTTCCCAAGATTCTCGCAACGTCATCTCGTCGATTTGTGTTGCAAACTTTCATTTTCTTCCTAGACTCGAGGAGTCTGGAATATCCTGACACCAACCAGATCTGAATCTCAGGCAGATATAATGGTTGGAACATTTCCCAAGAACTATAATATTGGTCCCTCGATAACCGGTAAGGTGGATGTCGTGGCCAACACACCCAGCCGGAAGACCTGTTGTTATAACATCATGATTGAGGAAGTTGGCCCCCTCCCCATGAGGACTTCGTAGGATTTACCTCCGTAGTTATTCCTTATGGATTCTATTGCTCCCGAAGTCCGACCTTTACTTGATGTTCTAGTTATCAAACCATATCTATGAATGGGTTACACTAGCACGTCAAGGAGAACATTAGAAGCGGAGTGCTAAATGTCTCTCGGTCGATCATCCAGATTTTGTTTCCTTGGCCTTGCTAGGGTGAAATCTGAGTTGATGTTATCTTCCTATGCATCTGCATCGTCCATCGTTGTTCATCATGGTGGTATGTTGTGTTGCCAGGATCCTTGACACGGATGTTGGTAAAACCTTGATGAATATGGAAATGCTCAAGTTCTTGAGAGCACGCACAAGCGCTAGGTGTTATCATCGGCACTAACTGGGTTTGCTCTCAGTTTCCTCGGCAATGCTATGACCCTTTTAAACGGTGAATTCACTCTCTATTGTTGGGTTCTTCCCCAGTTACCAGAATCATTCCCAGCAATTGCATTTTGTTCCCAGCTTGCACCGCCAATGTGTCATTCTACCATGGGTCTCTCCCATTTCCGGTGATAAGCAAAAATCATCCATTGCGTTGTCTTCAACAAGGTAATCTACATCATCCAAGTCTGAGTATGCCATTCTACCGAACCCCTCTAAATAATCGATTATGATTTGCCTTAAGCTGGTATAAAGAGTTTCAAGGATCTTTGAATCAAAGGTAATTCTTTTTGCCACTTAAGGGGATAATCTACGAATCACCCTCCTTCAGGATGTTTCGTCGTGGTATCATGGCAACTCAACTCCTCGCTACGTTGACAATTGTTTACCACCTTCTTAAGCGTGAAATTGTTGTCTACCTAGTGAACCCTCGTCATCTGTCTTACTCCATTTCTTCGGATCTGTGCTTCGTCTCTCAGCTCAAGAGATGTTGCTATGTCTCATCCCATGAGTTGATCCTAAGTTGTTCGGTCTTCTCGAAGATCGATTGTTCTAGAGTTTTCCTTTCCTCTCGTTGTCATGATTAGCTGGAGTTCTCAGAACAAGACATCAAGACAATGATGGTGAATGAATCAACGTTCAACTGAAGTGCACCCTGGATCGTGAAGATTGTACTAGTTTGCGTTTCCCCTTCATCCTACCCTACGCTTGAATCTCGAGACGAGATTCTTGTTTAGTGGGGGTGAGTTGTCACATCCCTAGCTTCAGGCATTGCTCTAGGTTAGCTTCATGTGTGCATCATGTCTATATTTTTGAAACTTGAATTGAGGAATATTGGAAGCCTCAAAACCCTAAATAAAAGAGGGGCAAAAACCCTAGAAATCTCATTCATTGCTCCAAAAGTGCTCTTCTTAAAATGTTGATAAATTTTGGTAAGGGTTCTGGTCCCAACCAAAATATTGAACATTTTTTAAGGATTTATTTTTGGGACTTTGAATTTAAATCATAGCTATTTGAATTGGACTTATATCTACTGTTAAATAAATATAGGTCCAATAATTCTGAAATATTTTT
>NC_041384.1:744839897-744846566 GCF_002162155.2 Triticum dicoccoides
TCCTGACAGCGTTGGTATCAGAGCTTGACTGCCTGTAGGATTACCAAGCCAAACTGGTCGAAGTTGAGTCTAGAAAGTCTTAGTTATATAAGGGAATTGATTGTGGGATGGAACGTAAGGCTCTTTTTACTCCTTATACCTTATGCCTTCTGATCTGAGTCATCATCTTCTCTTCTACGGGGATTAAGAACTAGGCTATCTCCTCTTTCTATCAGGATCACGCGTTACTAATCCGTAGACTTATAGATTGTTGGATTTAAGCTTGAGTTCAGTTTCTACTACTTCCGTATGTTAATTGTTGATCTCGAAATCTTGATATTGTGCTTCTGAGTGGTTATGCCACCATTTTTGTGAATGTCTCAAATCTTTTCTGAGCATTTACAGCCGTTATGCTGTCCGAGTCATTCCAGGTTTCTAAATAGTCTGATGCATTTGCAAAATACTTTCCCTCTGGTTTCGATGCTCCTTTATGCCAGCTCAATCACACTAATTGTTGAGTTGAGGTATTCTACTGCCTCGACCTTTATGTTGGAATAATTATTATGACCCTAGGTGTCTCAGGGGATCATCTAGTAATTTAGCCATGATTTGTGTTCCCAGTGTGATGATTCTGGCCATCATTCTCGAAAGCATCCCGTGATGCTACTTAGTAATAGGTATTCTGTTCCTGGGTTCTTGAACCCGAGATTCACTCTACTTACTTCATGTTGATAGTGTTTGCTAGTTCCTTCAGGATATTAGTAACGTTGCGATAGTCCTCGAGGTCCGTGGTATTTCCTTCTTCCAAATACTATGAACCGCTTATGGCAGATGTTTATTGGATCAAAAGATCACAACTAGAGTACTCTTGAGGAGATCTCCATTCATAAATCGTGACTCTGCCAGACCTACCTCTCTGCATGGGTTATCTGGAAGAAATGTTGAATTCGTTCGACATGCCAAACCATGCATCCACAACTCAGAAAATCGTGTGTTCCTTTGAGTTGTCCCTCTTTAGTTGTCTACTGACCTTCGTCTATCAATTGATAGTCAAGAGTATGCGTGCGTTCGTTTACCGATGCCTATTACTCTTGTGGTCCGTCAAGCCATTCTATCGCAGAATGACTAGGAGAAACAAACTCCAGTACCTCTTCCATATCCAGGATTGGGTCAAAGAAGTTGTGCTCCGCAGATCAAATTGCTAATCCAGCTTTTGTTCTGTTCTACCTTGGAGTATTACCATCTTTATATCGGGATTGTTATAGGAATTGCACACCATCCCATGAACTCTTGGTACAGTGATACTTCTTGCCATCACTGTTCATTCCTCAGCCCTCGTGTTGATGCAACCGGAATACCGACAAATGAATTGTGATGTGTGAAATCAATACTCCTAGCAACCTCGTTGCTTGGTAGTTAAAGGATAATAATTTTACTCTTAGTATGTTGGTTATTGAATCACCATTCTAAGATTGTTCGTGCTACCTAGTTCTTATTTCGGTGCACCCTTTGATTGATGAGTTAGGATCTTGTCAAGTCCTCACTCATTTGATCATATCGTCTTGCCCTCAACAGCGAGATTGTTCTCGAGCTTAGTAACATACCGGTGGTTTGTGATTTTTCGAATATCTTCTCGGAAGTATTACCAGGTTGTCACCTGACCGCTATGTTGAGTTCGTGATCAAGATGGTTTATTGTAAACCACCTTTCTCCAAGAATCCGTGTTGGATACCCCTGAGCTAGTTGGTTAAGCTAAACGACAACTTGGAGAGTTGGAAGATAAAAGCTTGCCTAACTTAGTTCGTTCCAAAGGGATATTCTTGTGTAGTGTGTGTTGAAGAAAGATGATATCTTCATCGATTGGTCCCTGTGATCAGTTGCTGGACCTATTGTCTTATCAATCCTTTGATTTGAGTGTGGGCTATTGTCAAATCAAGTCAGAACCAACGATGTTCGTAATGTTGTCTTACTCGTGGTTGATCCCTCGAGCATACACCATTATATCTTTTGGGTCTGACCAATGCTATCACCGTGTTCACACGATGGTGGAAGTCCAGTGATATGGAAATTCCAATGAGTTGTTGTTGAGTCCATTGACAACATCCTTATCTCCTCCATGATGTTGTTGAACAGTAAGTTAGTGTTGGAAACTTTTGAAAGCATTTTCTTCATGCTAGCTCATGAAGTATTTGTTTGATGAAAGGAGTGACTTCCTTTGATTCACGTGCATTTTGATGTAAGTTGCCGTCGTGAATTCGAGAAAGTTTGCTTTTGCTCCTTTGGAATTATCCCAAGTCGGTCATGCACGTGCGAAGAATTCTGTGGTCTGTTAGACTGATCATCTTCATTCCATATGTATATCCTGGCACACCAAGCCACTGATTGACTTGTTCAAGGAAAAGAAGTCTATGCTTGGGATCTAATCCATGGACTTGCGTAAAGACTTCGACATCCTCAATGATGGCTCCCAACCAGAACTCGGTAGTGTTTTATTGTAAGACTACCATGTGGGCATGCTTGTCTGGAACAACGTGTTCACATGTTTGTAGCAGAACCAGCTCATGTTTTGGAGCTTGCTATCGTAGTTCATTTCCCAAGATTCTCGCAACGTCATCTCGTCGATTTGTGTTGCAAACTTTCATTTTCTTCCTAGACTCGAGGAGTCTGGAATATCCTGACACCAACCAGATCTGAATCTCAGGCAGATATAATGGTTGGAACATTTCCCAAGAACTATAATATTGGTCCCTCGATAACCGGTAAGGTGGATGTCGTGGCCAACACACCCAGCCGGAAGACCTGTTGTTATAACATCATGATTGAGGAAGTTGGCCCCCTCCCCATGAGGACTTCGTAGGATTTACCTCCGTAGTTATTCCTTATGGATTCTATTGCTCCCGAAGTCCGACCTTTACTTGATGTTCTAGTTATCAAACCATATCTATGAATGGGTTACACTAGCACGTCAAGGAGAACATTAGAAGCGGAGTGCTAAATGTCTCTCGGTCGATCATCCAGATTTTGTTTCCTTGGCCTTGCTAGGGTGAAATCTGAGTTGATGTTATCTTCCTATGCATCTGCATCGTCCATCGTTGTTCATCATGGTGGTATGTTGTGTTGCCAGGATCCTTGACACGGATGTTGGTAAAACCTTGATGAATATGGAAATGCTCAAGTTCTTGAGAGCACGCACAAGCGCTAGGTGTTATCATCGGCACTAACTGGGTTTGCTCTCAGTTTCCTCGGCAATGCTATGACCCTTTTAAACGGTGAATTCACTCTCTATTGTTGGGTTCTTCCCCAGTTACCAGAATCATTCCCAGCAATTGCATTTTGTTCCCAGCTTGCACCGCCAATGTGTCATTCTACCATGGGTCTCTCCCATTTCCGGTGATAAGCAAAAATCATCCATTGCGTTGTCTTCAACAAGGTAATCTACATCATCCAAGTCTGAGTATGCCATTCTACCGAACCCCTCTAAATAATCGATTATGATTTGCCTTAAGCTGGTATAAAGAGTTTCAAGGATCTTTGAATCAAAGGTAATTCTTTTTGCCACTTAAGGGGATAATCTACGAATCACCCTCCTTCAGGATGTTTCGTCGTGGTATCATGGCAACTCAACTCCTCGCTACGTTGACAATTGTTTACCACCTTCTTAAGCGTGAAATTGTTGTCTACCTAGTGAACCCTCGTCATCTGTCTTACTCCATTTCTTCGGATCTGTGCTTCGTCTCTCAGCTCAAGAGATGTTGCTATGTCTCATCCCATGAGTTGATCCTAAGTTGTTCGGTCTTCTCGAAGATCGATTGTTCTAGAGTTTTCCTTTCCTCTCGTTGTCATGATTAGCTGGAGTTCTCAGAACAAGACATCAAGACAATGATGGTGAATGAATCAACGTTCAACTGAAGTGCACCCTGGATCGTGAAGATTGTACTAGTTTGCGTTTCCCCTTCATCCTACCCTACGCTTGAATCTCGAGACGAGATTCTTGTTTAGTGGGGGTGAGTTGTCACATCCCTAGCTTCAGGCATTGCTCTAGGTTAGCTTCATGTGTGCATCATGTCTATATTTTTGAAACTTGAATTGAGGAATATTGGAAGCCTCAAAACCCTAAATAAAAGAGGGGCAAAAACCCTAGAAATCTCATTCATTGCTCCAAAAGTGCTCTTCTTAAAATGTTGATAAATTTTGGTAAGGGTTCTGGTCCCAACCAAAATATTGAACATTTTTTAAGGATTTATTTTTGGGACTTTGAATTTAAATCATAGCTATTTGAATTGGACTTATATCTACTGTTAAATAAATATAGGTCCAATAATTCTGAAATATTTTTGTGGAGCATTGTTTTAATTCTTTTAGCTCCTAAAAATGTTGTCAGAAGCAAAATAAATTGAATTGGTTTCAAAACCAAATTCAAAACAAACCTGCAAAATAGAAAACAGAATTAAAAGAAACAGAACAAAAAAAATAAAAAGAGTAAAGCCTACCTGGCCTCACCCGTGCAGCCCACCAGCCGGCCCAGCTTCCCCACCTGGCCGGCCCAGCCCACCTCCTCCCCCCTTGTCCTCTTCTTCCTCTGCCAGTAGGCAGAGGCGAGGCGTGGCGCGCGCCCGAAGAGCTCCGGCCACCTCCTGCTTACCTGCTCGCCGCTGGAGGCACCCGAGGGAGCCACACACTTCCCCCCTCGTTCCCCACGACCTCTCTCACTCTCCCGTAGCTCTCCCTCGCTCCTCCCTCTCCTCTGCTCTCTCTCCCTCACGCGCCCGAGCGGAGCCCATCGCCGCCAACGCCGTTTACCGGGGCCACAGCCACCCCCTCGCTCCCACTATGCATCCCTGAGCTCCGCCCTGACCCCGTGGAGCTACACACGCGACGCACGCGACCAGAGGAGGCCGCAGTCGACCGGAGCGTCGTCGTCTTCATCTCCGGCGCGTGGGCCCAGGCGCCTGCTTAGTTAGTGCTAGGTTAGTTAGTGTTAACTAACTTAGTTAATTAGGTGAGCCACTGACATGCGGGCCCCGCCCGGCTAACTAAGTTAGTTAGGGCTAACTAACTTGGTTAGTTGACTGGGTCACTGACCAGTGGACCCCACTGGTCAGGTTTGACCTGGTCGACGCCTTTGACTTGCTGACGTCATGCCGACGTCATGCTGACGCAGTAACTTATTTTCTGAATTTATTTTTTTATATAAGAAATTTCAGAAAATGCCTAAAACTTCTAAAAATCATAGAAATTCAACCGTAACTCCAAATTAAATAATTTATATATGAAAAATTATCAGAAAAATTCAAGGAATCCATCTGTACCATTTACATGCATGTTAGAACAACTTATCACTACTGTTTAGGGCAAATGAAGTGAATGACATTTAAATAATCACATATGGAGTTTGAATTTGAATTTTGTATTCAAACCAACTTCATTTAATCTGTTGCTAGTTGCATTAGCCCAAAACACATTCATTTTTCCATGTCATGATCATGCATCATATTGTGCATTGCATTGATTGTGCTCCCTTCTGTGTTGCCGGTATTTGTCCCCTCTCGATAGACGTGATACCGATGATGTGATCGTTGACACTGATGAAGACTCAATGTTATCTTCAGAAGTGCCAGGCAAGCAAAATCCCCTTGTTCATTCCGATACAATCCTACTCTCTCGCTCCTGCTCTCTTTTACTGCATTAGGACACCATCGATTCATCTGTTACTTGCTGCGGTAGCTGAACCCCTTTATCCTTTGCATGACCTGTCATTGCCACAGTAAATAGATGAAACCCACTAGCATGAGTAGGAGTTGTTTGAGCCCTGTTGTGCCTACTCATTCATGCTTGTTTGTCATGCCTGCTACTGCTTAGAGTCGAGTCGGGTCTGATTCATCGAGGATGAATCAGAGGCGTGTGAACCTGTCCTACTGTGTGTGAGCTATGTGTGTGAACACGATTTGGTAAAGGTAGCGGTGAGAGGCCATGTAGGAGTACATGGTGGGTTGTCTCATTGCAGCCGTCCTCAGGAACTGAGTTCTGTGTTTGTGATCCATGATTCAGCTACTACCACGCATTGGGCCCGAAACCAATGGACCCTCTCGGCTTCTTGATCACCCTTGTCCTCTGTCCAGGAGTTGCAAGTAGTTTCTGGTGTTTGTAGTATGCTGGATGCCGTGCGCAGCGCTGACCGTAGGGGTGGGCTGTGATGCGGTAGGCACGTGGCTGGGTAAACCGGGCGCCCGTTTGGTGTCACGGAACCCTGTACACATCGTTTGGGGCTGTGAGCGAAAATCCAGCCGGATCTCCTCATGGATGGAACCCGAATAGGCGATAAACCTGGACTAGAGACTTAGGTGATTAGGTAGGTCGTGGCCGACACCCACGTTGGGCTTCCGCTTGAAGGTTGCCGAGTACATGTCGTGTAAACGGCGGTAAGTGGTGAGAGCGTGTGTGAAGAAGTACACCCCTGCAGGGTTAACATCATCTATTCGAATAGCCGTGTCCGCGGAAAAGGACTTCTGGGTTGCTTATATCAGTTCATAGACAAGTGAAAGTGGATACTCTAAAATACGCAAGATAAGCGTTAGTGCTATGGATGGCGTTCTCGTAGGGAGACGGGAGCGGATCCATAGTGGTGTATTGATATGGTGAATATGTGGACTCGTGTGCGCCACCTCAAAAGAGTTACTTGCAGTCGTAGTT
>NC_041384.1:744848725-744884494 GCF_002162155.2 Triticum dicoccoides
CAGCACCCCGACCCCGACACGGCACCCCGACACCGACAGGACACCCCGACCCCCGACACCTCCCGAAAAGGTGTCCTTTGGCCTTCCAGAGGCCGACAGGGTCATATATTTGTGAATTATTATTTAGGTCATATATTTTTCGATTTTGTTATGAAAAACATCATATATAATTGTGTTGATCGTGTAGTTTTAAATGTGCAGTTGTTTCATCGCTGCGAGGTTTGGTGTTCAACGACCTCGCCGTGCGTTTGACGAGCTCTGCCCCTTCATTCGTGGGTGAGCACAAATGACAAGTCCTCCTTCCCCATTAATTATTTGATCTATTCCGATGAAACTTGATAGCTAGCTATATATGTGTCTTGAATCATCAATATGCGTATCCAATATGTGTCTCCCGTTCGAAAGCATCATAGTTATAAATATGCATGCATTTGCATATTTATAACCTTGATTCTTTCGAATTGTCCAACGCTATCCATGGACAGCCCGAGTATATGTAGATTGGGTTCGTTTTCCCATATGCTTTGCTCCGGATCCGATGCATAAATTTCGTCAGTGCCTCCCCTGTTGTTCTTCGGGTACACATCCTCTTTGTTTATTGTAGAGACGTGTATCAGGAGAACAGCGGGGAGGTGTTGCCGAAATTTTGCGTCGGATCCGGAGCATAGCATGGGAAAATGAACCCAATCTACACATACACGGGTCGGATTAGGACCTATCATTACCTATTAGAGTGTAGGTTGCATGGACGTAATAAAATTGACAAAGTAGATCAACTGATGAATATATACATGGTGAATTACATATATAATTGTTGTGTGTCCAGTAGCTCTGAAAGTCAAGATGAGTGACCGTGCGTGGATGTATACCAGTCACACTGGTCAGAACAAATGGAGCGCTGAATGGTTCACAAAAACCAGGGGGTTTGTGCAAGCCGCATTTGCAAATGGCCAAAAGAAAACCTGGTGCCCCTGTTTCCGGTGCGGCAATTGGGAAAAGAAGACAGAGGCTGAAATGGGCAAACACATGCAGAAGAGTGGTTTTACGCCCGATTATACGGTGTGGACATTTCATGGTGAGTCTGCCCAACGTGACCGAGCTGAGGTGGATCGTCGTCGCACCGACGAGCATGGTACAGGGATGGAAAATATGGTGCAAGACTATGATGATGCTCGGGATTCGGACGAGGAGATGGAGGAATCTGCAAAGGCCTTCAATGAAATGTTGGAGTCTTCAAAACGTCTGCTCCACGAGCACACTGAGCTTTGTCAGTTGGATGCCATCTCACAAGTAATGGCTCTGAAGGCTCAGTTCAACTTGGGCAGAGAATGCTATGACGCAATTATGACAGTATTTGGACGCTTTCTACCCAAAGGCCATGTAATGCCTGCAAACCTGTACCAGTCGGACAAAATCCTCCGTGCACTGAAGATGCCCTATGAGAAGATACATGCCTGTGAGAAAGGATGTGCCTTATTTAGGCTTGACTATGCGGACTTGAACTATTGTCCCATTTGCAAGTCTTCCAGGTATATTGTGGTAGACAACGGTATGGGTGAGAAGACACAGACCAAAATCCCCGTTAGTGTTCTTCGGTATATGCCAATCGTACCAAGACTTCAACGTCTTTTCATGGTCGAAGAGACGGCTAGACAGATGACATGGCACAAAACAGGCAAAAGAACCGAACTAGATGCAGATGGGAATCTGATGATGGTACACACATCGGATGGTGTTGCGTGGAAAAAGTTTGATGAATTACATGCTGACGGCATCCTCGAGTCGGCATCAGCACGGATGGGTTCAGTGTGTTTGGTATGACGGCAGCCCAATACAGTTGTTGGCCCGTATTTGTCTTTCCACTCAATCTCCCCCCGGACAGATTATGCAAAGAAAGAACATTTTCCTAACGTTGATAATTCCAGGACCCAACTATCCGAGGAAAAATATGAATGTGTACATGCAGCCGCTTAAGGACGAATTGCAAGAAGCCTGGGATAATGGGTTCAAGACATACGACACCTTTAGCAAACGGAACTTCATAATGCGTGTCTGGTACATGTACTCGACGCATGACTTGCCGGCATATGCGCTATTCGTTGGCTGGTGTGTGCATGGAAGGTTCCCGTGCCCCACATGCAAGGGAGCTCTTGAGTTTCATTGGCTTCAGGCCGGTCGCAAGTTTTCTTGCTTCGACATGCATAGACAATTCCTGGATCCTCGCCATAAGTTCAGGAAAGAGAAGAAGAACTTCATCAGGGGTAGAGTTGTCAAAAACTCTACACCACCTGCATTGACAGGCCAACAGACCCTGGATCAGTTAAACGCTCTCGAGCCAGATCCACAACATCCAGGGTACTTCAAGGGGTATAATACTAAGCACGCGTGGACTCACAAAACATGCTTATGGGATCTGCCTTACTTCAAAGACCTCCTTTGCCCACACAACATCGACGTGATGCACACTGAGAAGAATATCGCCGAGGCACTTTTTGGTACATTGTTCGGCATATATGGTAAGTCAAAGGATAATACTAAGGCTACAGTCGATCTGGAGCTGCTATGTGATAGGCCGTTACAAAACATGAAAGAACCGAAAGGAAAGCAGAACTGGACGAAGACAAAGGCATGGTTCAATCTTGGAAGGCCAGCTATGAGGGAAATTCTCTTGTGGGTGCAACAGCAGTTGATGTTCCCCGATGGGTATGCAGCGAATCTAAAGAGAGGAGCGAATCTTGATAAACTGAAGATATTTGGTCTCAAGAGTCATGATTGGCACATATGGATTGAGCGGGTAATGCCGGTGATGTTGCGTGGCTTCATCCCTGAGGATGAATGGCTAGTACTGGCAGAACTCAGCTATTTCTTCCGTGTTCTTTGTGCGAAAGAACTATCGCCTGGCGTGCTAGAAGAAATGGAAGAGTTGGTGCCGGAGTTGATCTGCAAGTTAGAGACGATCTTTCCACCGGGCTTCTTTAATCCAATGCAGCATTTGATTTTGCATCTCCCGACCGAGGCAAGATTGGGGGGCCCCGTGCAAAATCGTTGGTGCTACCCAACTGAGAGGATGCAGAAGACGCTTCGAGAAAAATGTAAAAATAAACGTAGAATTGAAGCATCGATGGCTGAGGCATTCATCACAGAGGAGGCGGCAAACTTCGTAACAGCACACTACCAAGCCAAAAATCGTCATTTGCATAATCCGAAGCCTCGGTACAATGCTGACGAGCCTAAAAAGGGTGGATCCAACCTCAGCCTATTCAAAGGGAATCTCGCACCAACTAGTGTTTCACATCCAGTATCTTTGGATAACGAAGAATGGCGGACCATTTCGTTGTATATCTTCAACAACCTGATAGAAGTGCGGTCGTACATCGAGTAAGTTCTCGGTACATTGTTTCGCAACTTCTATTTCCTTTGAACTGCTCTTATTCCTGGATATGTCATACAGTCGATACGTCGCCATATTCTCGTATGGAGCGAGATCCAAAAGGATTCCGTTGAAGAGTATGAGCTTCTCGCAAAGCAAGGAGGCGGCTATCCCGGTTTCATCTCTTGGTTCAAACAAACGGTAATTTCTATTAGACAATTTCATTTCATTCGTTAATTTGTGCATAATGCAACAATCCTTTCATATTAAACTTGTAGGCTAATTCAGAGTCTATGGACGCCGAATTGAGACAAGTCGCTAATGGTTTTGACTATAAGGTCCGTTCATTTGAAAAGTACGACATCAACGGGTATCGCTTTCGTACCTATGGCAAAGAGCTATCTATGGCCGACCGAAAGTCTACAAACTGTTGTGTATCTTCTATCGGCGAAGGAGGTACCGAGTATTATGGGAGAGTTGAAGCAATTTATGAACTTCTGTTCTATGGTGAAAACCCATCGAATGTCGTAGTCTTCAAATGTTATTGGTTTCAGCCGAAGGAGACTAGAAGGACTCATGAACATATAGGGCTAGTTGAAATCAACCAAAGCACCCATTTAGATGTTCCTGATGTCTATATTACGGCTCAACAGGCGACCCAAGTATTCTATCTACCGTGGGCCTGCCAAACTAATCCAAATCTGAAAGGTTGGGATGTCGTTTATGAAGTGCCGCCACGTGCTAGACTTTCTCCCCCAAAGGAAGAGGATTATGAACCTCACATTAACCCAGACACATATGAAGGAGAATTCTTCCAAGAGATACGTCTTTCCAAAAAGCGTTTCAAGAACCACTATACTTCACCCCAAAACATTGAAGTAGACAGCGACAATGAATCCGACATCACCCCAGAGGAGGAACAAGAAGAGCCGGAACAAGAAGAGGTTACTGCTGCGGATGACCTGTCAATGCTTGACCGATTACATAAAGGTGGCCTTGCACATGTTGATGCCAATGAACCCTATGAGCCCATCATTGATTATAGTGATGATGATGATTATGCATTTATTGATGATATTGATCGAGATTATTAGTAGTGTCAGGTATTCATTTTTTTATGTTGTACTTGATAATGATACACTTAAGTGATATACATATTATTATTCATGTCGGTACTTTTTTTATGTTGTACTAATTTCGTTTATTCTTTGTCATGGCAGGTGTTGAAAGATGGTGGGCGCTGGTCAGGAGCACGCCGAGGCCCCTTCTTCGTCGGCGCGTGGTGTGAGGTCTTCCATTCCACACGCACCTCTCCGCCGAGCGTTGCTGGACAGTATGGCGACACCGCCGGGCCCTTCTTCGTCGACCGCGGTGCCCAGCAGGGGACGAGGTAAGAAGAAGAGAGGAGGTGGAGCACGTGGTCGCGGGAGAGGAGGTAGGGTGACTCTTATGGCGCCTTCCTCGCCGCCGCCCCCAGCTGTTTCACCCGAGCACGTGACTGCTAGGGTGGACTCGTCTGAAGAGGAGGCTGCACGGACTCCGGTCCACGAGCCTCCGGTCCACGGGTCTTCGGCCCACGAGCCTCGGGTTGACGGGCCTTCGGCCCACGAGACTTGGGCCCACGAGACCCCGGAGGAGCACACGTATGGATGGGGTACCTGGTCGGGTCAGCCTGAGGAGCCGAGTGGCCATGCTGATGATGGCGGGGAGCCGAGTGGCCATGCTGATGATGGCGGGGAGCCGACTGATGAGGAGGGGGGAGGGGGGCAACGTCTACCAGCATGGTGCTACACGGCTCCCGTCCGTGCCGGCGACCCGCGAGCAGAGGTGGTTGATTTTCCCTGATGGGGAGAGGTAAGTGCATTTAATCTTTTTGTACCTTCTGCATTCACGTTTCTTCAAATAATTGATGTGTTGGCCTTGTCATGCTGCAGGGGTTGGGACCACCATGAAAGTGTCCGCCGGCCCAACTCCGTCCTTGGAGTTGTGATTCGGCAAAACTTCCCGGGGTTTGTCACGTTGCCTGGTGAGGGTCGGCTTCCAGAGGTTGGATTGACTTGGGAGCACTACTTGGCTGCCTCGGCCCCGCCGGGTGAGATTATCGACGGTGTCTTGTGCAAGACAAGGGCAGACGTCGTGATCAGAAAGTTCTGGGTAATTGCTCCTTTACACAATTAAAAATCTTCAACTAGCTAGTTATTAATTGTACTAATCAATATTGTCTCATTTGATTGCAGACATTCTACAGGTGTGAGGAGGGATACGAGGAGGAGGCGGATCATGTTATCCACAAGGAGTGCAAGCGCCTACTTCAGAACTTACGGCATGAGGTTCGGGTGCAGGTTGTTCGAGACTACTACGCCGGGCGTGGTATCAAGAAGCCCAAGCAGGAGTGCCGCGATAAGTTCTTGAGTAAGGAGAAGTACATGAAGGTAATTCTTAAGGCCTTGTACTTACTTCCTTCATTTAGTAATTCATAGCCGTAGCGCTCAAGTTCCTATTTGCTAACTTAGGCCCCTCCGAGATGGTGTGCGGATCGGATGGATTGTTGGGAGGTGTTGGTCAATGCGTGGTGCTCAAAAGAATGGCTGGCCACCCACAAAGAGGCCAAGGACAAACGTGCCCAAATGGAAGGTGTGCCACACCACCAAGGCAGCTCCAACTTATTTCAGTACGGGCGGAACTGGGTATGTGGTTTGCTTCATGATTCATGCAATTCATTCATCATGCTAGCTTTAGCCCTTTAATTACTAATTTACTTTGTTTCTCTCTTTCAGGCACGCTACAATAAGGCGGATAAGGTGCCAGAGGTGTACGACCTGTATGCCATGGCCCACACTGGCCCTTACAAGAAAGTCAAGGCATTCTCTGTGTCTGACCTCGACGATCCAAAGAACTTGACCAACATCTCCGCCCATGACAAGCTCGTGCAATATAGAGATCAGGGGAAGGCGAGGAAAGGGGAGGACTTTAACCCGAGCCAGGGTCCCATTGATACAGAGCTGCTCATGATATCTGGTGGCGGGAGGTCACATGGCTCCATAGCCATGGGAGATGGACTTATCCGTTGTCCTTGCTGTCGGCGTTCTGGGAACGGGGGTCCCCAGACTTGCCTGCATGCGGCCTGCGGCGTGTCTCAAAGGGGGGCCCAGCATGGCCCATCTTCATCAACACAAGACTCAAGACCCTCGCGAGGGGCCAAGCCTCGGGGGGCGAACGACGTGGAGCTTCCTCAGGCGTGGCCTCGTCAGGCTGGCTCACGAGGAGGCGGAGAGATCAAGGCGGGGTACCTCGCGAGGTGCCCGTGACGCAAGCCGTGACGACTCAGGGCACCAGGCGGGTGCCAGCCCGCGCAGCGTCCTCCTTTCCTCTTTGGTGCAAAGGGGGCAAGCGCAGCCGCGGAGTACCGAGGCATCAGGCAAAGGTTGCCATTTCAGTGCAACGAGACCAAGACCAGGAGGACTACGAGACGGAGGTCACCGTGGAGCCCAAGACGGCGTCATCACTAGAGCTTTGCGCAGGCGAAGACTGCTTTTGTCAGGATAGCTGATACTTGCTGTCCCCCTTCAAATTAGCCCGCCATTGTTGGCTCCCTTCCCGCTCAATATTTGGGAAGAGGACCAGGGCCTCTATAAATAGGACCAGCCACCCACATGGTAGGGGGATCATATCGGATCGATCGAAATCAGAGAGAGAGAGAGAGAGAGAGAGAGAGAGAGAGAGAGAAGGGTGACTGAACTCCTCCTAACAGTCCATCGCCCCAGCCAAGAGCAGACCCTCGCGAGGCTGTTCTTCCTTGTATTGTTCATCATCATCAGCCCCAAGAGGCAATCCACCCACCACACACTGGAGTAGGGTATTACACCACAACGGTGGCCCGAACCAGTATAAACCTTGTGTCTCTTGCGCAGTTCTTTCAGTAGTCTAGATCTTTGCGAGACGGAGAGGTAGAAGGCGTAATCTTCACGCGCACCCCAGAGTTTGAACCTTAAGGGTCTGCCGAAACCCGAAATCCGACATTTGGCGCGCCAGGTAGGGGTGCGCCGAAATTCGTCTTCCACCGCCCCGTTCTCCTCCGACCGCCATCGCTTCCCGCGTCGCCCAGACGGCACCCGTCGGCGGACGTCCTCGTCGTTCCCCGTCACCCGCCATCAACGCCGCCACCGGCCCGGCGGGGGGCGAGCAGCAAGCGTCGTCTCAGCATCCATCTGTGCGGCAAGACGGCCGCACCGCTACTCCATCGCTCACACCAGCTGGTTCTTCGTCCCGCGCGCTCCGCGCACCCTTGCAGGCTCGAGCTGCGCTCATCGCGGCAAACGAGCTCGTGCGCTACCATCCCGTCGACGACGTCTACGAAGAGTGGCTCGACCGCGTCGCCGAGCTCGTTCGCGCCGCAGGGGGCTCTCTCGCGCCGTCCGTTCCGCTGCGCCGCACCCCGCCCCGCGCGGGCAACGAATCTCCGGGGGCGTACCAGCCGCCTCCTCTCCAAGAAGACGCCATGGCTCCAAGGCGCGTGGCCCCTGGGCGGAACCCGCTCCGCCAGGTGCCAGCGCAGCAAGAACGGAGCTGCCAAGAAGTCCCTCGCCCGCAAGGAGCTGCCCGAGCGCTCCCTGCTCCGGCGCGCCGCGAACCTGCTCCAGCTCCGGCACGCCAAGACCCCGCGCTTCTCCTAGCTGCAGCGCGTGGGGACCCTCAAGACCGAGCTCTCCACCAGCCGAAGCCTTTCGTGGTCACCGCAGGCTACCGTGCCTACACCACCGAGCTGCGTAGCGTCGCGTGGCCCGGCAAGTTCAAGCCAGACCTGCCTCCTCGTTACGACGGCACGACTGACCCTGCAGAGTTCCTCCAGCTCTATGAGATGGGCATCGAAGCTGCCAGCGGGGACGAGAAGGTCATGGTGAACTGGTTCCCCATGGCGCTCAAGGAAGGAGCTCGCACCTGGCTCTTGAATCTGGCTCTAGGCACGATCTCTTCCTCGGACCAGATGCGCACCCGCTTCATCGCCAACTTCCAAGGTACTCGCGACCGGCCACCCGCCGTGAGAAACATGCGCCGCATCAAGCAACAACCCGGAGAGACCCTACAAAAGTACATCCAGCGCTTCAACAGCGCGTGCCTCAAGATCCCCAAGGTGTCTGAGGAGGCCATCATCTCGGCCTGCTCCAATGGTGTGCGCGACGTCAAGATGAAGGAGGAGTTGGCGATGCATGAAGACCTGTGCACCTCCCTAGAGCTGTTCAACTTGGCGACCAAATGCGCCAGGGCTGAGGAGGGACGCCTCTCCCTCCTCGAGCTGCCTGCCGCAGACCCAGAAGAGAAGAAGCCCAAGGCCAAGGACGTGAAGCGCAAGGGGGCTGCCGTGCTCGCGGTGGAACCAGACACCAAGCGGGGCAAATATCTGCCTGAGTCCTCCAGGGGCAGCCGGTACTGTGTGTACCACGACCTCCACACCCACAACACCAACGAATGCCAATAACTCCGCACCGTGCGAGAAGGAAGGATCGGCCGTCGTCCCGACCGCGCCGATCGGGGCTACGACCGAGGAGGAGGAAGAAACGCAGGACGCTGGGAAGACCGCGGCCCGCGCCCAGGGTGGCGCGATCAACCTCGCGAGGATCGTTGGCGAGACCTGCCTCGCGAGGGGGACTGGAGGGATCAGCCTCGTGAGGATCGCCCACAGGGCCACGCGGGCCTCCCTCCACTACCGCCTTAGCCAAGGAGGAATGAGGACCACCATCAAGACGAGGGGGCTGGGAGCTTCCAGGAGCCACGCGCAATCGCCTGCATCCTGGGCGGAGCTCAAGCCCCAGCCTCCCAATGCATCTTCAAGCAGTTTGCCCGCGAAGTGAATGCAGTCCTCCCCAGGCTTGAAGCAACGCGCCCTCTCAGGTGGTCGGCATGCGCCATCACATTCAGCTCAGCGTATCAACTCAAGTGTGCGGCCACAGCCGGAGTCCTCCCGATGCTTTGCTCCCCAGTCATCAGCAATGTACTAGTCACCAGGACCCTCATCGATGGTGGGGCAGGGCTCAGGGTCCTGTCCATGGAAATGTTCAACAATCTCCAGGTGCCCTACGACCAGCTTCAGCCAACCAAGCCCTTCTCCGGAGTCACCGACGGCTCCACGGTCCCGATTGGGCAGGTCCGCCTCCCTGTCACCTTCGGGGCACGCAACAACTACTGCACCGAGCTCATCGACTTTGACGTCGCCCACATCCGCCTGCCGTACAACGCCATCCTCGGGTACCCGGCGCTGGCCAAATTCATGGCCGTAACTCACCATAGCTACAATGTCCTCAAGATGCCAGGAAGTGGCGGAGTCATCACGGTGCCCTATGAAGAGAAGGATGCAGTGTGTTCCCTGGAGCGAGCCTTTCAGGCCGCGTCACTGGAAGACCCAGATCGCGGAAGCAGGAGGCTTCCCGAGACCACCCCCAAGAAGAAGAAGACATCGTCCAGACCGGCCCCTCGGGAGGTGGGCCCCTTAGGGCCCGCATCTGCCCAAGGGGAACCTCCTTCCATCACATAGGAAAGCGCGCCCGGCGCCCTCCTCAGGCAGGGCTCGGGGGCTCTCCCCTGGAGGGCCACCGACCTGGCCAGGGTCACGAGGGAGGCGCTTGGGCACCACATGGAGGCGTGTTTCGACACACGTTTCCCTCAAGAAGGAGCAAGGCAAGGAAGGTCAGACCCGCAGGAGTTCATCGACAAGGCCATTCAAGAACTCCAGGAATCAAGAATCATGAGAGGTTACCGTCATCTACCGGCTGTGGCTCCCCATCCAGGCGAGGATGGTGGGCTGCGCATTTGCATCGATGTACCAGGGCTCAACCAAGTCGCTACGATGGAGCGCCTCTGGCCCTCGCGGGTGGGGCGCTGCGGGGGTCCGCCCCACAGCTACGTTCGCATGCCTTACAGCTTGCCGAGCGCGGTTGCTACATGCCAGCGCCTCATGAGGGGCATCATGGAGGCTCAAGAAGACAGGCGTTCCGCAGCCTTGGCGGAGATGGAGATGATTCGCGAAGAGCCACCAGTGCCTCCGGAGCCTCCCGAGGCCCCTGGGCCTGGAGGCTCGTGAGGATCGGCTTCCGCAGCCCACCGAGTCTGCTGCACCAACACCCCTTCGCCCTCGACACCCTCAGGTGACATCTTACAAGTTTCATTTCCAGCTGGGAGCGCCCTCCCAGGGCTGCATCGTTCCCAAGCCGCATGGGTCCGTCCCTGCGGCATGTATCCCTTTTATTTCATGTCAATAGCTTGCTTTGTTGGGGGCGCCCCTCGGGCTGCATCATCCCCAAGTCGCTCGGGCCCGACCCAGCGATTTCTACCTTCCCAGCATCTATTTGAATGAATCCCCTCCTTCGCGGCTAACATTTTTGATCTAGTTGCCTGCTCAACTGACGCCAACTGACGGAATTGCTCCCATAACGGCACGACGCTTGCGCATGGGTCCGTCCCTGCAACACCGACAAACCTGAATAGCTGACCTCTAGTCGCGGCAGCCCCGCATGGCGCCACCTCGTCAAGCCTCCAGTGCCTCACCTCCCCTCGGAAGCAACTAACGGCAGACTGATAATTGTCATGGCAACCTCTTCTTCCTTCTATGATGAGTTTACAGGATCCCCTAAGGGAGTTGCGCTAGGCAAGGCCCTCGCGGTGTTCCTTTCACTCTCGTCCGCGCGAACCGCTTGCACGTTAAAGGGGGGGTGCCTGAGCATCGCGACTCAGGGCTCCTACTGGCTCTCCAGCCCTCACCCTCTGGCCTTGACCACGGCATCGCGACCTGGCATACTAGTGACATCTGAGACTAGCTCGAGGGCCGGGACCCAAGGACGTAGAGCAGAAAGGGGAGCAAAGGTGGGGGAGAAGGGGCGTGCGAGGACCTCGCCGAGCGATTCCGCTCCTGCCAACGCGCGGACCCGACGACACACCAGGAATAATCCCCGACTCTCGAGATAAGTCACCGCCCGAAAGCACCGGCTATCGTAGCACTACCCCGCACCTAATGCAATTCCGTGTCAGTGATGCCGCTCCTTTCTCGCCGAGCGACGGCTGCTTGGGCGCCAAAGGGGACCTCCTGAGCATCGCGACTCAGGGGCTCTTACCGGACCCCGGGCCGCTCACCTCCTGACCTTGACCATGGCATCGCGACCTGGCATACCAGCGACGGCTGACGCCGCCTTGGACTGGGACCTGTCGGCGCAGAGCACCAAGCCCTCGCGAGGTACGAAAGGGAGAACTGGGCTAAGACGGAATCAGCAACTCGCACAGCTCTACAGCAAGGGTTATGTATTAACAAACAGGATTACAGGCACCTTACAAGCCCCCATGGGGCGCATTTTGATTCCTCGCAGGGAAGTGGGAACCTCGGCGGAGCCCGCTCGCACCGAGGCCTCGACACCACCTGACGGTCCTCCTCGTCCCGGCCGCAAAGAGCGAGCCGTTTCTTCGGCGGGAGCAGGTCTGGTCCCTCTCGAGGAGCTTGTCCCTTCTCTGCTGAAGAGAATCGGCGAATTGGAGCCATCGCGGCAAGACAGAGCAAGGATCGGGAAGAAGGAGAAGCAAGGAGGGATGGACTGGAAGGGCACGCGCAGTTCCGTACTTATAGCCGGCGGAGGCCAACCGCCGCCCTCCACGATCACAGGTAATCGTGACACGATTTGCATGCAGGGACTTGTCCAACCCGCGCGATCATCGAGGCATCATGGGGAAGCGGAGACGCCCATGTCCCATCAACCGCCACGCGGCGCCCAAGACCGCAGGCTGTTAGGGCCCGCGGCGCTTCGCCCTTGCCCTTTCGCCTCTCGGCACGGCCAAGTCCGGGCGCGCCTTGGGCCCGGGGGCTACTGTCGGCGTTCTGGGAACGGGGGTCCCCAGACTTGCCTGCCTGCGGCCTGCGGCGTGGCTCGAAGGGGGGCCCAGCACGGCCCATCTTCATCAACACAAGACTCAAGACCCTCGCGAGGGGCCAAGCCTCGCGGGGCGGACGACCTGGAGCTTCCTCAAGGGCGGCCTCGTCAGGCTGGCTCACGAGGAGGCGGAGAGATCAAGGCGGGGTACCTCGCGAGGTGCCCATGACGCAAGCCGTGATGACTCACGGAACCAGGCGGGTGCCAGCCCGCGCAGCGTCCTCCTTTCCTCTTTGGTGCAAAGGGGGCAAGTGCAGTCGCGGAGTACCGAGGCATTAGGCAAAGGTTGCCATTTCGCTGCAACGAGACCAAGACCAGGAGGACTACGAGACGGAGGTCACCGTGGAGCCCAAGACGGCTTCATCACCAGAGCTTTGCGCAGGCGAAGACTGCTTTGGTCAGGATAGCTGATACTTGCTGTCCCCCTTCAAATTAGCCCGCCATTGTTGGCTCCCTTCCCTCTCGATATTTGGGAAGAGGACCAGGGCCTCTATAAATAGGACCAGCCACCCACATGGTAGGGGGGTCAGATCGGATCGATCGAAATCAGAGAAAGAGAGAAGGGTGACTGAACTCCTCCTAACAGTTCATCGCCCCAGCCAAGAGCAGACCCTCGCGAGGCTGTTCTTCCTTGTATTGTTCATCATCATCAGCCCCAAGAGGCAATCCACCCACCACACACTAGAGTAGGGTATTACACCACAACGGTGGCCCGAACCAGTATAAACCTTGTGTCTCTTGCGCAGTTCTTTCAGTAGTCTAGATCTTTGCGAGACGGAGAGGTAGAAGGTGTAATCTTCATGCGCACCCCAGAGTTCGAACCTTAAGGGTCTGCCGGAACCCGAAATCCGACACTAGCACTCTCCCGGAGATCAAGGCGTGCCAGTAGAGCTCCGCTCCTGAGATAAGGCCTCGTGAACGGCCAGTCCAACTCGCCTTCAAGGTTAGTTATACGTACTCAGCTATCTTTCTCCATTACATTGTGTGCGCTTCCATCAATGATTACAAATGGTCATGTGAGTGGTGTTGCAGGCTGCTATACAGAGTGAGAGAGATAGAACGGAGAAACTTCTGGCGGAGGCGGCGGAGAGGCAGCGGGAGTTGGAGGAGAAGACGACAAAGATGTTGGAGCAGGAGAGGGCACGGAATGACATGCAGGCAAGGGCCATGTACGAGCTCCTTGTGGTAAGTTTCTTCTGCAGATTACTTGCTAGTCTTAACATTTGAGTCTCATTACTAACTAGTATGACTCTATTGTGAAAACCAAATGTGCAGTCTGTGTGCGAGAAGTCCGGTCAGACCGCTCCGCCGATGCCAGTGATTGCTCCTGGGAGCACGATGAGTTTAATTTGAATGGACATTACTTCCTAGTCTTAACATTTGAGTGTCATAATGCTAACTAGACATTGGAAATGATCTTTGGTGGAGCTTAACTCCATAAACGCATCGCACGATCCTTCTCCAGCTACCGGCGCGAGCCAGCCTGCTCCTACACCTCCGTGATCACGGTAAGTTTCTCTAGTGTTTTGCTTAACAAATGCATAAAGACCTAGATTTAGCTTTATTTCCTCCAATATGCTTACCATAATGACCTAGAGTTAGCTTCTTTTCCTCCAAAATGACTTAATAAGCTTACTGACCTCATAAACCATCCATTCTACCTAAGTTAGCTCTAAAATGACTCATTTTACCTTAGTTATCTTACAAGTGATCCAATTTATCCAAGTTAGCTCTAAAATGACCTATTTTACGTAGATTAGCTCCTAAATGATCCATTTTACCTACGTTAGCTTTAAAATGACCCATTTCACCTAAGTTAGCTCCAAAATGACCCATTTCACCTAGGTTAGCTCCAAAATGACCCATTTCACCTAAGTTAGCTCAAAAACGATCCATTTTACCTTAGTTAGCTCAAAAATGTGGCATTTCACCTTAGTTAGCTCATAAATGACCCATTTCAACTAAGTTAGCTCCAAAATGATCAATTTCACCTAGGTTAGCTCATAAAAGACCCATTTCACCTAGGTTACCTCATAAATGACCCATTTGACCTAGGTTAGCTCATAAATGACCCATTTCACCTAGGTTAGCTCATAAACAACCTATTTCACCTAGGTTAGCTCATAAACGACCCATTTCACCTAGGTTTGCTCATAAACGACTCATTTCACCTAACTTAGCTCATAAAGGACCCATTTCACCTAGGTTTGCTCATAAACGACTCATTTCACCTAGGTTTGCTCATAAACGACCCATTTCACCTAGGTTTGCTCATAAATGACCCATTTCACCTAACTTAGCTCCAAAATGATCCATTTCACCTAGGATAGCTCATAAACTACCCATTTCACCTAGGTTAGCTCATAAACGATACATTTCACCTAAGTTAGCTAATATATGGCATATACTTCTTCTTCTAGTCTTCTTCTTCTATTCTTTTTCTTCTAGTCTTCTTTTTCTAACTTTCTTATTTGTCATTTTGCAGGTTTCATTCACTTCACGGAAGCCAGCTTCCTATGATGGATTGCTTGCTTTTTCCTGTTTTTTCCTTTGATGCACTTCTTGTGTTCTACTCGCTTGCTATGATGAAACTTTGCATATTGTAATATGTATGGATCGATGGAACTATGTGCAACCTACTATGTATGTATGGATGGATATATATGTGCTGGATATTTATTATGTTGGATATATATGTGCTGGATATTTATGTGATGGATATATATGTGCTGTGAAATATTAGTTGTGATAATTGTTGGATATAAGAAAAACAGAACAAAAAAGAGGCAGTGCAGGCTCTTTGCCGTCCGCGGCGGACGGTAAAGACCCCTTTGCCATCGGTGGCAGACGGCAAAGGGGACACGTAGCGCCCACCTGTGCTTCCTGGGGATGGACCATTTGGCCAATTTGCCTACCGTGGCGGACGGCAAAGCCAAGCTGATGGCAAAGACTTTGCCATTGCCGTCCGCCGGGCGGACGGCAAAAAAGAGCGGGCGCTGACGTATAGCTGACGTCGTCTGGCGGATGGCAAAGAGGCGCTCAAATTTGCCGTCCGCTGGCGGACGGCAAAGGCCACCGTTAGCCGCCTAACGGAGTAACGCTGGCGGACGTGCAGCATTTTGCCGTCCCCCCTCTTTGCCGTCAGCCGCTGTAGGTAAAGGGCTCTTTGTCGTCCGCCATAAAAAGCAGACGGCAAAGGACCTGTTTGCCGACCCTATCTTTGCCATCACTGTTTGCCGTCCGCCGCGGACGGCAAAGTGCTTTGCCGTCAGCCATCCCTGCCTTTGGCGTCCGCCATGGCAGACGGCAAAGTACTGGATTCCTGTAGTGAATGTCGTTGCAGCCTTGGATGAGCACTGGCATCATAATGAACTTCCGCTTCATGCACAACCAAGGAAGAAGGTTATACATACATAGAGTCACAGGCCATGTGCTATGGTTGCTGCTCTGCTCCCCAAAAGGATTAATGCCATCTATGCTTAGACCAAACCATACATTTCTTGCGTCACCTGCAAACTCCTCCCTATACTTTCTCTCGATTTTTCTTCACTGCGACCTGTCAGTGGGTACTCTCAACTTTCCGTCTTTCTTACGGTCTTCTCTATGCCATCGCATCGCCTTGGCATGCTCTTCGTTTTGGAAGAAACGTTTCAACCGTGGTATTATAGGAGCATACCACATCACCTTGGCAGGAATCTTTTTCCTGGGGCGCTCGCCCTCGACATCACCAGGGTAATCGCGGCTGATCATATAGCGAATGCACCGCATACCGGGCACGCGTTCAAATCCTCGTACTCACCGCGGTAGAGGATGCAGTCATTAGGGCATGCATGTATCTTCCGCACCTCTAACCCTAGAGGGTAGACAGCCTTCTTTGCTTCGTACGTACTCTTGGGAAATTCGTTGTCCTTTGGAAGCATATTCTTTATCATTACCAGCAACTTTCCAAATCCCTTGTCAGATACACCATTCTCCGCCTTCCATTGCAGCAATTGCAGTGTGGTGCCCAACTTTTTCTTGCCAGCCTCGCAATTCGGGTACAAAAGTTTCTTGTGATCCTCTAACATGCGTTGCAACTTGTTCTTCTCCTTTTCACTTGCGTAGTTTCTCTTTCCATCGGCAATGGCCCGACCTAGAACATCAGCGGGCTCATCTGATGCCTCTTCTTCAGCTTCTTCCCGCGTTGTCGGCTCAGCTTCTTCCCTCATTACCGGCTCAGCTTCTTCCCCCATTGTTGTATCATCGTATTCAGGGAACCCATGGCCAAGATAGCTATCGTCGTCCTCTTCTTCTTCATTGTCTTCATCATAACCCCTCTTTTTCCGTGCTTGGTACAAACATTATAGTGGGGCATGAAACCGGACTCAAACAGGTGGATGTGAATGGTTATTGAGTTACAGTAATTGTGATCATTCTTACAACCAGCACATGGACAAGGCATAAACCATCAGCCTGCTTGTTTGCGTCAGCCGCAAGTAGAAAAGTATGCACGCCATTAATGAACTTAGGAGAGCATCGGTCATCGTACATCCATTGTCGGCTCACCTTCATTACACAACACAGAAAAGACCAAATTAATACAAGTTCATACATAAAGTTCATACAACACTTAAATGCAGCAAACAAATAACTCTCTAGCTAAAGCATTTAAATGCAACAACAAATGCGATCAATATCGCAACTCAGGTAACAATTGATCCAACAACATAATGATACCAAGCCTAACTATCAATGGCATATTTTCTAATCTTTCTAATCTTCAAGCGCATTTTCTCCATCTTGATCTTGTGATCATCGACGACATCGTCAACATGCAACTCCAATTCCATCTTCTCCCCCTCAATTCTTTTCAATTTTTCTTTCAAATACTCATTTTCTCTTTCAACTAAATTTAACCTCTCGACAATAGGGTCGGTTGGAATTTCTGGTTCACATACCTCCTAGATAAAAAATCTATGTCAACTTGATGGGCATAATTTGTCATAAACACGAAATGCAACAAATAGTTTTAAAAGAGAATATAACACATCCGAATCATTATACGGACGAGGGCTGACGGGGATGGATATCAAAACCATGCCACTATGTATAACAAACAACGTACGGGTAAGATAATTATATGAGTAACTATATATCCAAATCACACACAAACATGAATTCTTTATATATAAAAGATAAGAACAAGAGGCTCACCACAAGGTGGTGCCAGCGACGGGACGGTGCGGGAGATCGACGGTGGTTACGATGGAGACTTAGAAGGCACTAAGTAAACCACAACTACATATGCAAACTAAGTGTTATTTTGACCTCAAATTGCATATAAATCAAATACTACCACATATAATTCCTCCCAAATTAATAAACCCACAAATTCATTACTATATAAACCATTGCAAGAGCTAATCTAGCAATGAGAGATGAAAGGACAAAGTTGCTAACCTTTGTGATCATTTGAATGGATGGGGGCCTTCAAATCTTGACAAAATTTGGGCAAAATGTGTGATGAGCTCGAGGAAGAAGGGAAGAACAGAGAGGAGAGGGGAAAGAGGGGAGAACAAAGCGCAGGTGGACAAAGGGTTTATATAGGATGACCTTTAGTACCTGTTCGAGGCACGAACCAGTACTAAAGTGTTGGAGGGGCCCCAGACTGACAACATCCCGCCACTACTCTCTTTAGTACCGGCTCGTGGCACGAACCGGTGCTAAAAGTTCGGCACGTACCGGTACTAATGAGAGCGGCCCGCCTAGCCGTTGGAACCGGCACTAATGGTCACTGAGGGAGTCCTGGATTAGGGGGTGTTCGGGTAGCTGGACTATACCTTCAGCCGGACTCCAGGACTATGAAGATACAAGATTGAAGACTTTGTCCGTGTCTGGATGGGACTTTCCTTGGCATGGAAGGCAAGCTTGGCGATACGGATATTCAAGATCTCCTACCATTGTAACCGACTCTGTGTAACCCTAACCCTATCCGGTGTCTATATAAACCGGAGGGTTGTAGTACGTAGGACATCAACTCCATATACAACAATCATACCATAGGCTAGCTTCTAGGGTTTAGCCTCCTTGATCTCGTGGTAGATCTACTCTTGTACTACCCATATCATCAATATTAATCAAGCAGGAGTAGGGTATTACCTCCATCGAGAGGGCCCGAACCTGGGTAAAAACATCGTGTCCCTTGTCTCCTGTTACCATCCGGCCTTGACGCACAGTTCGGGACCCCCTACCCGAGATCCGCCGGTTTTGACACCGACATTGGTGCTTTCATTGAGAGTTCCTCTGTGTCGTCGCCTTTAGGCCCGATGGCTCCCTTGATCATCAACAACGATGAGGTCCAGGGTGAGACTTTTCTCCCCGGACAGATCTTCATCTTCGGCGCCTTCGCACTGCGGGCCAACTCGCTTGGCCACCTGGAGCAGATCGAAAGCTATGCCCCTGGCCATCAAGTTAGGTTTGGAAGCTTAAACTACACGGCTGACATCCGCGGAGACTTGATCTTCAACGGGTTCGAGCCACGGCCAAGCGCGCCGCACTATCTCGAGGGGCATGATCTAGCTCTGCCTCCGGACAGTGTCCTGGAGGCCGCACACACACCGGTTCCGACCCTTAACTCGGAGCCTATTGCGCCAATCGATGATGAGCGGTTGGACGTCACCTCGGGGGCTGCGATCTCAAAGGCGATCGAGCCGAGCACCAGCCCCGCACTCTGCATGACCCGTGACTCCGAGGATCCGGACTCCTCCCCGGACTCCGAACCCCCCGCGCCCCTGCCAGTCGAATCCGATTGGGCGCCGATAATGGAGTTCACCGCCGCGGACATCTTTCAGCACTCGCCTTTTGGCGACATCCTGAATTCTCTCAAGTCTCTCTCTTTATCAGGAGAGCCCTGGCCGGATTACGGTCAGCGAGGATGGGATACGGACGATGAAGAAGTTTAAAGCCCACCCACCACCCACTTTGTAGCCACTGTCGACGATTTAACCGACATGCTTGATTTCGGCTCCGAAGACATCGACGGTATGGACGACGATGTAGGAGACGAACAGGAACCAGCACCTGTAGGGCGCTGGAAGGCCACCTCGTCATATGACATATATATGGTGGATACTCCAAAAGATGGAGAGGGCGATGGAACAGCGGGGGATGACACCTCCAAGAAACAGCCAAAGCGCCGGCGTCAGTGGCGCCGCTCTAAATCCCGCCAAAGCAAAAACGGTGATTCCGGCACGGGAGATAATACTACCCCGGATAGCACCGAAGAACACCCACCCCAGCAGGATTCAGCACAGGAAGATGGAGAAGCTAGCCCTCATGAGAGAGCGGCAGACCGAGAGGTCGAGGATGATAACTATATGCCTCCCTCCGAAGACGAGGCAAGCCTCGATGACGACGAATTCGTCATACCATCAGACCCCGCCGAACAAGAGCGTTTCGAACGCAGGCTTTTAGCCACGGCAAGCAGCCTCAAGAAAAAGTAGCAACAGCTTAGAGCTGACCAAGATTTGCTAGCTGACAGATGGACTGAAGTCCTTGCGGCCGAAGAGTATGAACTCGAACGCCCCTCCAAGAGTTACCCAAAGCGCAGGCCGCTACCCCGATCATAGGAGGAAGCACCTACATCACCAGCGCACGACATGACAGACCGGCCACCTCGCGGACGCGACAGAGAGGCCTCTCGGCCCTCCACCCAAGCCATGTCCCGACGTCGCTCAACTAAGGCACAGGAAAATGCGCCAGACCTGCGAGACGTACTGGAGGATAAGGCAAGACAAACAAGATCGGTCTACGGATCGCGCAGGCGCCCTACGGCACATGACGCTGATCTTCACTCCGGATACAACAAATCCGGCCGGGCCGAACACAACAGACATAGCTCTTCCGAGCTGCGTCGTGATATAGCCCAGTACAGAGGCGCCGCACACCCGCTATGCTTCACGGATGAAGTAATGGATCATAAAATCCCAGAGGGTTTCAAACCCGTAAACATCAAATCATACGATGGCACAACAGATCCGACGGTATGGATCGAGGATTATCTCCTTCACATCCACATGGCACGCGGCGATGATCTACACGCCATCAAATACCTCCCGCTCAAACTTAAAGGACCGGCCCGGCATTGGCTTAACAGCTTGCCAGCAGACTCAATCGGTTCTTGGGATGACCTGGAAGCCGCATTTCTCGACAACTTCCAGGGCACTTACGTGCGACCACCGGATGCCGACGACTTAAGCCACATAATTCAGCAGCCAGAGGAATCGGCCAGGCAATTCTGCACACGGTTCCTAACAAAGAAAAACCAGATAGTCGACTGTCCGGATGCAGAGGCCCTAGCAGCCTTCAAGCATAACATCCGCGATGAGTTGCTTGCCCGGCACCTGGGACAGGAAAAGCCGAAATCTATGGCAGCCCTCACGACACTCATGACCCGCTTTTGCGTGGGAGAAGACAGCTGGCTAGCTCGCAGTAAAAACTTATCAAAGAACCCTGGTAATTCGAATACCAAGGACAAAAGTGGCAGGACACGTCGGAATAAGCAAAAACGCCGCGTTAGCAGCGACAGCAATGAAGACACGGCAGTCAATGCCAGATTCAGAGGCTATAAATCCGGTCAGCGGAAAAAGCCATTCAAAAAGAATACTCAGGGCCCGTCCAGTTTGGACTGAATACTCGACCGCTTGTGCCAGATACATGGCACCCCCGAAAGGCCAGCCAATCACACTAACAGGGATTGTTGGGTGTTCAAGCAGGCAGGCAAGTTAAGAGCCGAAAACAAAGACAAGGGGCTGCACAGCGACAACGAGGAGGAGCCCAGGCCATCGAACAACAATGGACAGAAGGGCTTTCCCCCACAAGTGCGGACGGTGAACATGATATACGCAACCCACATTCCCAAGAGGGAGCGGAAGCGTGCGCTACGGGACGTATACGCGTTGGAGCCAGTCGCCCCAAAGTTCAACCCATGGTCCTCCTGCCCGATCACTTTTGATCGAAGGGACCATCCCACTAGCATCCGTCATGGCGGCTTCGCCGCATTGGTTCTCGACCCAATCATCGACGGATTTCATCTCACAAGAGTCCTCATGGACGGCGGCAGTAGCCTAAACCTGTTTTACCAGGATACAGTGCGGAAAATGGGCATAGATCCCTCAAGGATTAAGCCCACAAAAATGACCTTTAAAGGCGTTATACCAGGTGTAGAAGCCAACTGTACAGGCTCAGTAACACTTGACATGGTCTTCGGATCCCCGGACAATTTCTGAAGCGAAGAGTTAATCTTCGATATAGTCCCGTTTCGCAGTGGCTATCATGACCTGCTCGGACGAACCGCATTCGCAAAGTTTAATGCGGTGCCGCACTACGCATATCTCAAGCTCAAAATACCAGGCCCTCGAGGAGTAATCACGGTCAACGAAACACCGAACGCTCCCTCCGTACGGAGGAGCACACGTCGGCTCTCGCAGCGGAAGTACAAAGCAACCTTCTTAGGCAATTCTCCAGCCCGGCCGTTAAAAAGCCAGACACTGCCAAGCACGCCCGGAGTAACCCACAGCAGGACCGCCTGGCACGCTCTGAGCAAGCGTAGCAATGTGGCCCCAACCCCAGCTCTCGCGACATAGCAAAACCAATGCCTCGCATACATAACTACGCCCTTGAAATACCATGGGCACAGGGGAAGGGGCACAATAACGGCACGCCCAAAATACGGCTTAAAACGTACTAGGGGCTGTCGGATTCTTTTTTTAATTTTTTCTTACTTTCAGGACTCCATACTTCGGACGACCTGTTCGGCAATTCGACTGCCGCACAAACGATGCAAGATCCAGGGAGGCAGACAAGCCATGCCGCATTATGGAACTCCCAGGTGGTCTCTGTTACGAGCGGTGTACCTATTTTGAATTCAATTCCGCGGCCTGCCCCTGGTCAGGACATGTTAAATAGTCCAATATCTTTTTGCTTATCGCACTATTTGTATCGTTCGACTTTGATAAATAGCCTCTCTATAAACAATGCATAGCTTTTTGTCTATTTTTTGCATTATCCTCTTTTCACATATATGTTTATTAAATGACATGATTGCACCCGTACACCATGGTATGGCAAACACGCCAGGGGCTTCAGTACCCCTTATTATGGTGTGAGAAGTCTGTACACTTTCACAAGTGCGGCACCCCGAACTTATAGCACTATATGCATCGGCTCCGAATCATGATTTGGGTCAATAGTTGGGTTTGCCCAGCTCCTATGTTTTGGTGCCTTACGTTCCGCTATATCGGCTAAGGTAGCACTAGGAGAACCACTGCGATTGTGCCCCGGTTCAGCTGGGTTAAGCACCTCAGTGGAGAAAGCTAAAACTGACTGTCATGATGAGGCAAGAGACTGGTCGCTGTTCGAGAGGTTTTTCGAGTCCCTAAAGACTTATGCCACTTCGAGCGAGGAGCTGGCTTTGTCCGGCCAAGGCGTGGATAGCGCCCTGAACTCGGTCTTCCGAACTAGGGGCTTCGCCGAAATTTAAAATTATAGAGTTCTATGGCTAAGTGAGAGTGTTCAAGCATTATAGTCCGATTGCCTGGTTCGTTGTGCTGAGCGCCTCCCTCGAAGGACCCAACTATGGGAAAAAGAGCGCTCAGGTTTATCCCGAACACCCCAGCACTAGTGGCATGGGGGCAGAAGCCGACGACTGGACATCTCTCAATTTTTTGATAAACGGCCGCACAGAAAGTAATATTTTAAATTCAATAAGCATTTCTTAGCGCATATGAACAAGTTTTCAGCGCACGGGATAAACACGAGCGAGTTCTTTCAAAAATCACATCCTTGGTACATTCATCCGCCACAAGGCGGGCACCTGCAAGAACATCCTTGTAGTAGTTCTTGGGCTTGCGATGTGCCTTCCCCGGCGGAGGCCCGTCCTTCACAAGCTTCTCACCGTCCAGCTTACCCCAGTGCACCTTTGCACGGGCAAGGGCCCGACAGGCACCTTCGATGCAGACGGAGCGCTTGATGACCTCGAGTCTCGGACAGGCCTCCACCAGCCGCCGCACCAGCCCGAAATAGCTCCCAGGCAGGGCCTCTCCGGGCCACAGCCGAACTATGAAGCCCTTCATGGCCTGTTCGACCGCCTTGTGGAGCTCGACCAGCTGTTTCAGCTGGTCGCTCAAAGGCACAGGGTGTCCGGCCTCAGAATACTGAGACCAGAACACCTTCTCCGTCGAGCTGCCCTCTTCAGCTCGGTAGAATGCGGCGGCGTCGGATACGCTGCGGGGAAGATCTGCGAACGCCCCTGGAGAGCTCCGGATTCGGGTAAGTAACAAGTAGTTTACTTTTATATTTCTGCTTTGCATAAAGAATGCCTTACCCGCTGCTATCTTCCTCATCTCCTCCAACTCTTGGAGGGCCTTTTGGGCTTCGTCCTTGGCAGACTTGGCAGTCTCAAGGGCCATCGTGAGCTCGGATGCTTGCGCCTTTGACTCAAGCTCCAAACTCTCATGTTTTTTCATGAGAGCCTGAAGCTCTTGCTGCACCTCGCCGACCTGAGCCCCAAGTCTGTCTCGCTCGGTGCGCTCCGCGGCCGTTTTCTTTTCGGCCTCAGACAGCGCCTGCTTAAGGGTTGCCACCTCAGTCGTGGCCCCTACAATAAGCAGTACAATCCTGTTATTTTTTTTGCAATCACGCCTTTTTATAGGCACCTTTTCTGTAAGGTATTTCTTACCTTCTTTCTCCTCGAGCCGCCGCTTGGCAAGGCCGAGCTCTTGCTCGGTCCGCTCGAGGTCCTGCTTCAGGACACCCACCTCCGCCGTCAGTGCGGCGGTGGATAGCAGCGAAGCCTGCATACGCATATTGACTCTTTTTTGTTAGACTCCTGCGATATTTTATAGATCCTCTATTCGGCTTTTCTTTCCGAATGTCAAACAGAGCATCAGGGGCTACTGTCTATGCGGTAATATTTTTACACATTTTTACTTACCTCGAAGCCTGTTAGAAGGCTAACGCAAGCTTCAGTCAGTCCGCTCTTGGCGGACTGAACCTTCTGAATCACCGTACTCATAATAGTACGGTGCCCCTCGTCGATGGATGCGCCGTCAAGCACCTCCAGCAGATTGTCCAGCACCTCCGGTTGGACGGAGGCCGCCAGCTCAGAAGGCTTGCTCCTCTTGGAAGGAGTTCGCCTACCGCGGTCCGGAACTGTGGAAAATTCCGGCGCGGTGTCTGGCACAAAGCCGGACTTGGAGCCCTAGGGGGCCCTTATCCCCTTCACTCCTAGAGTCCGGGAGGTTGCCTTGCGGCTCCTCCGGGACCACCTCCTCCTGCCACGGAGCTTGTCGCGACGCCACTTCGGCGTCGTCTGCAGTGCAGGGGAGACAGCGGGCGGAACTGAGTTCACGTCCGATGAGTCCAGGGAGCCGCCCGACGATTCGTTGAATTCGGCCCGGGGCGGGCTGCATAATTACGTTCGACATTAGGGAAAGCTGTGCAACAAAGGAACATCATGAGTTACTCTGGTATCCGAACTTACGATTTCGCCGGACGCTTGGCCCTGTTTGGCCACTCCTCTTCGCCCTCTTCGGCGTCAGGGGAGTAGTCCGGTGGAGGGGTCTTCCTTTTCCTAGACCCCTCGGCCTCCCCCATTGGGGCGGCCTTCCTCTTCTCTCCTCCCTCCGCTGGGGGGGAGAGTTTTCTTCTTCCTCCTCCTCGTTTTCACGGGAAGAGGGCGTCTCGGACTCGTCGGATGAAGAGTCCGACACCACCACATTACAGGCACACTTTCGAGTCCCCGTGGTCTTCTTCTTCTTGGCCTTCTTCTCCGGCACCACATAAGGCGCCGGAACTAGCAGCTTCACTAGTAGAGCTGGGGCTGGGTCTTCGGGCAGCGGAGCCGGACAGTTAATCGATCCGGATATCGCCCGCCAAGCCTGTCAAAGGTAAGGGAGTTTAGATCCCGCATAGAGTCAAACTATGAAAAAAGCTTAACATCCTGTAAAAGGTGAAGATAGCTTACCTCGCTAGCATGACGCTGCGAGCTGTATCCGCGGTCCTCGGAAGCGGATGCGGGAGCCTCGGCGCCCTTGAATAGCACCTTCCAGGCATCTTCGTACGTCGTGTCGAAGAGCCTGCTAAGGGTTTGGTGCTGCGCCGGGTCGAACTCCCACAGATTAAAATCCCGTTGTTGGCACGGGAGGATCCGGCGGACGAGCATAACCTGGATTACATTAACAAGTCGGATTGGCTTGTTCACCAGGGACTGGATGCATGTTTGCAATCCGGTCACCTCTTTTTCGTCACCCCACGACAGGCCCATCTCTTTCCAGGACATAAGCCGCGTGGGGGTCCGGTCGGAACTTGGGGGCTGCGATCCATTTCGGATCGCGTGGCTCGGTGATGTAAAACCACCCGGATTGCCACCTCTTTAGGGTCTCCACAAAAGAGCCCTCGAACCATAGGACGTTGGCCATCTTGCCCGCCATGGCGCCTCCGCACTCCGCCTGGCTGCCGCGCACCACCTTGGGCTTGACGTTGAAGGTCTTGAGCCAGAGGCCGAAATGAGGGCGGACGTGGAGGAAAGCCTCGCACACGACGATAAACGCCGAGATGTTGAGGATGAAGTTCGGGGCCAGATCGTGGAAATCCAGGCCGTAGTAGAACATGAGCCCCCGGACAAATGGGTGGAGTGGAAAACCCAGTCCGCGGAGGAAGTGGGGAAGAAATACTACCCTCTCATGGGGCCTCGGGGTGGGGAGAAGCTGCCCCTTTTCAGGAAGCCGGTGCGCGATGTCCTTAGACAGGTATCCGGACTTCCTTAGCTTCTTGACTTGGCCCTCCGTAGCGGAGGAGACCATCCACTTGCCTCCCGCTCCGGACATTGCTGGAGAAGGTTGAGGTGGGAAGTGCGGGCTTGGGCGCTGGAGCTCGAGCGCGCAGGAGATGGATAGGCAAAGGAGGAAGAAGGCGTAGGTAAAATGGCGCGGTTGGGTTACCCACGTCCGTATTGATGAGAATCCCGTAAAAGGGGTACACGATCTCTGCTTTGACAAGACGTGCCAAGGAAACCGCCTCGCAAAACGTGCTGAGGTGGAAAAGTAAAAACGATTCGATTAAAGGACTTGGCCGTAGTGTGATGACGCACTGCGGAATACGTCGGCAGATTTGATTTGTGTTAATATTATTCTCTCTATGGCAATATGTGGAAACTTATTTTGCAGAGTCTGACACTACTCTTGGTGTTTACAATCTTCTATGAAGGACTTGGAGGAGGAACCCGCCTTGCAATGCCGAAGACAATCTGCGCGCCGGACTCGTCGTCATTGAAGCCTGGTTCAGGGGCTACTGAGGGAGTCCTGGATTAGGGGGTGTTCGGGTAGCCGGACTATACCTTCAGCCGGACTCCAGGACTATGAAGATACAAGATTGAAGACTTCGTCCCGTGTCCGGATAGGACTTTCCTTGGCGTGGAAGGCAAGCTTGGCGATACGGATATTCAAGATCTCCTACCATTGTAACCGACTCTGTGTAACCCTAACCCTATCCGGTGTCTATATAAACCGGAGGGTTGTAGTCCGTAGGACATCAACTCCATGTACAACAATCATACCATATGCTAGCTTCTAGGGTTTAGCCTCCTTGATCTCATGGTAGATCTACTCTTGTACTACCCATATCATCAATATTAATCAAGCAGGAGTAGGGTATTACCTCCATCGAGAGGGCCCGAACCTGGGTAAAAACATCGTGTCCCTTGTCTCCTGTTACCATCCGGCCTTGACGCACAGTTCGGGACCCCCTACCCGAGATCCGCCGGTTTTGTCACCAATAGTCACATTAGTGCCGGCTCAAATACAAACCAGGACTAATGAGCTGAACATTTGACCATTTTTCTACTAGTGATACAGGGCACGCCCAACCCAGATCCGACCCCGATGGGTCCAGATCAGACCCAAACATCCCTTCCACCACACAAACCACGGTCACTGGCAAATAGGTGGCTTCCGCAGATTGCGTCGTCCACAGCTCTTGCCACCCGGCAAATGGAGACAACCCTATCCGCTATCTAAGGCACAAACCACCACAACATTGTTTGTCGCGCTGCAGCAAGGAGATGCTGCCATGCCGTGACACACGCAGTCGCATCATGCCCAAGCCTGAGTCGCTAGCTCACATCGACTCCATGTGCGAAGGGACAAAGAGGCCCCACCGCCACCGACTTCAACCGGGCTTTGCCCGGCCACATTCTTGGGTAATGGCAAGGAGGGAGGAGGGAGGAGGGAGATGGTTCGGCGGCGGGTTTAGGTTTCCCTCCCGGCCGCGATGAGAGGGATGCCAGATGGGACCTATGTTACATTGAGATATTGGGCAGGTGTTCTGTGAGTGGCACATGCGGATAGGTTTGTTGGAAAGGATTCACCCGGGAGGGAGAAGAGGAGGGGAACGAACGTATCGTGGCTACAATGTAGGAAAGAATCGACCGAATCAGTACACAAGTCTCACTTGGAGGTGGCACAACTTGGTAAGGGCTCCTTTGATTTAATGGAATTTTATAGGATTTCTGGAGGATTGAAATCCTTAGGATTTTTTCTTATGTTGGTCCTTTCATTCATAGGATTGGATCCATAGGAATTTTTCCTATGGAACCTATTGTACTACATTTCATAGGAAATCTAACTTCCACTTCAACCTTTTTTTACAATTCCTTTATTTTTCATATGACATCAAACATTCATTGCTAATCCTGTAGAATTCAAGTGGGCAGGCCAATCCAACCCTATACTTTTCCTATTCCTACTTTTTCGAAATCCTACGAATCAAAGAGGTCCTAGATTTGGGCAGCTCTTTTCCCAATTCAGATTTCCCAGCTTCTCAACTCCTCGTATCTTGCACTAAAAACATGGCCAGGTTCTTGTTCTCAACTCTAGGAGTTAGGCTGTTTGACCCAGATCCGGACCCGGAGTTGAAGGAGCTGGGAGCCAGCGAGCTATCAAACACGCCCTTAGTTGAGTAGTTGAGGCGAAGCGAACGCAGGCGGTCACCGAAGAAGGGAATTTTTGTTACGCCCCTGGATGCCGTTGCCTGCACAACAGCTTCCTTCATTCCTATCCAAAGCTTAAAATGCAAACGTGATCTAGTCTGCAAGTTTAGCCTAATAGCACATTGTTAACCTATTCTAAGACTGGCACTTGGCAAGTGGCGTCCATGAATGCAGCTTTCCCCGCCTTGTTTTGTCAAAACAATAAAGCTTTGCAGTTTGGCATACATGTACTATCCTAACTTATCGTGCCACCCACCTCCTTGTTTCGTAGGTCTCACGTCACCAGGATTCAAATCGTTAGTTGACCGGTAAAAGATTCCACACATCGTAGTTCAAGGGCCAAGTGAGAAACCACAGGTGTTGAATTGTCTCTTTCCGGGCAGAGGCTCCAACGCTCCATTTTATCTATGCCAGTGCTGTGTCCAACGGATCTAGTCGTAAATACTTGGTGGATCTTGGATCTATGCATGTGGGAATGGAATCACCAACCACTAAAGTGAAGATTCCTTTTGATTAAGTACAGTTGGAGGTTCAAAAGACAGCTGCTACATGCATGCATAGAGCATCAAAAGTTGTCCATGATGTTGTTTACTCCCAAGGCGTTGGCACTGGATACTGCTGCCTGCATAGCAGCTTTGCTTAAACTAATCCAAAGCTTGAATCGCAAACCTCTGATCTAGTCTGCAGGTAATATGAGCCCTAGCAATTTCGCAACTACTCCCTCCGTTCCTAAATATTTGTCTTTCTAGAGATTTTAAATGGTCACCACATACGGATGTATGTACACATATTTTAGAGTGTAGATTCACCCATTTTATTCCGTATGTAGTCACCATTTGAAACCTCTAGAAAGACAAATATTTAGGAACGGAGAGAGTACTTCTAATGCATGGCATCCTGGCGTGCATCCCTGCAGCTTTAATTTTTTGTGCTGTTCTTTTGAAATAAGAAAGACCCACATATATAGCTTTGCATTTGGCATGTGCTACTCCAGTTCGTCATGCCACCCGCCTTATCCTCCCTCATGCGTAAAATGATCTGGATTTGAAGTGTCAATTTACTGGATGGAACCTTGAATACCACACATGTAGTATTGTTGGTTGCCCCTTGCTTGTTCGGAACAACAACCAAAAGCAAATGGCACGATGGTCTAGTGTGCATCAACTTCTGTAGCGACACAAATTTGAGGCATGGCAGGATAACAAGTTGGAGAAATGATTTCCACCGGAAATACCTAAATTCTAACCATTGCACTTCCAGGAAGTCTTATATTTTGGTGGCGGCATAACACTGAAACTGGTGATATAAACCATTCTTGATGATTTTATTAGAGAATCGGGAGAGCTTTTTCCTGCTAAGGTCTTCTCTCCTATATAAGAAATGGGCTCCAAGGCAAACCACTGTAAATATTCATGCTCTACTTCATAACCTAGTTCAACGTCTTACAAACCTCAGGAAAGAAGTACAAACCAATGTAGATATTTATGCTCCAATTCTTAACCTAGTTCACGATCCAAGCCCTATGTTTGGCTCACACCCAGGAACCGGCTTACGTGAGAAACTCCCATGTAAACAGTTTCTTTCGTGTAGAGAGTATAATGGTTGAACTTGTTGATAGTACAGTAGTAACTCTTAGCAACCGTCAAGCAGTATGATAAATTTAGCTAAATGTGCACAAAAAATGATCCATTCCTTCACATCGGTGCTATGTCCAATAAAGATAATGATTCCTTAGAGTTAAATAAGGTTTCAAGTAGTGTAAGTGCAAACCACGGTAGTAATAGTTGGTGGATGCCGCGTGCATGCATGTGTGGGTCAAGCCATCAACCAAAAGTGAAGATTGCTTTTTATTATGTCCTGCTGGAGTCTCTCTCTCTCTCTCTCTCTCTCTCTCTCTCTCTCTCTCTCTCTCTCTCTCTCTCAATGTACCCTGTAGTTTCCCTATTTAAGTACCATGCGGATGTTCTCCTATTTCTCACCATCTCCCTTAGCTCCTCCTTTCTGATCCGACTCTGCTACAGCTAGTGCTGCTCCTGCTCCTACAGGTATCGTTACTCAATGACATTTTACTTTACTAGATCGTATGCATTTCCTTTACTATGATTTGATTCGTATGCATTTCCATAGCTGATTGTATATAGGATCCTACGGAGCCAAGGGGGGGCGAGCATGGGCGTGGCCCCCCCTAATGATGGAACGATGCTGTGTAATTAGCGATAGGAACGCATGTATTGCTCGCGCTTATACGTACTTGGCCCCTCCTATACGGCGTTAATTTAAGAAAAAGGGAGAAGGCCCATGTCAGGCCCACACTAGCGCCGTATGTTCTCGCGTGATCAGCCTGTACGTACGTTTAGCTCAAAAAAGCTCAAAAAAAAAATTAGCATGTACGTGGAATAGGCTCATAAAAAAAACATGTACGTGGATTAGTCCCCGCTGTTCGGTGGCCTCGCCCGCCCGGCCGGCGGCTGCCTCTTCTCCTTGACCTACTGCTCCCGATCCTATTCATACAGGGTAACTGCGACGGCGTGACGCAGGCTCGCAGCCTGATTTCCAACCAACAGAAACTAGCCAATGATCCAAAGGTTTAGCACATCGCACCATGCATCTACTAATCTCAATTCTCATCTTGTATCATTGTTGGACATATATACATCAGATTTTACTAGTTTACATGTTCTGGTTGTCTGACTTGTAATGCTACGATTCTATGAAGAATTCCTATCATGTACATGTCCTAAAAATTATAGTGACCGTGATGCAAATTATCTTGTATGAGTAATTATTTGCGATGCAAATTTTCCCTATGTCAAACTTATCCAATATAGCTAATTGTCACACTGCAATTCAGCAGCTATGAAGAGAAAAGCGTTGTTAAACACTGTCCACATTAATTCATTATTTAAGCAGGTTGCTTCCAGTTCTCCACTGAAATTGTTAATAAGGCTGATGTGCAAGTCATAAATTTGGTCCAATTGACACCCATGATCAGGATATGCCGGACATGGTAAGTGTTGCAGAACAAGCAAAAACATGTTAAATTGGGAGCTGCCACTAGACAAGCAAGTTGAAGCTCTAATAGAAGTGCCTCCAAAATATTGATTTTATTTTAAGCGCCAAACGAGAGACTTACTTGGGTTAAAAGTTGAAAAAATTTAATAGGTAAGTTCTCTTCCTGTGAAATTATTAATTTTTTGTCATGTTATTTGCAATTGTAAAGATAAATTTGAACTTATACAACTGTATCAATGTTTTGTATCGTGTGGCATATATTACAGTATGATGATTGTTATTTTTTGGTCTAGAAAAAGTTTAGGAACTAATTTGGCCCCCCCTATACCAAAATCCTGGCTCCGCCCCTGCTTGATAGTGCATCATAGCTGCCATTTCATCGAAATCCCTCTAGCTAAATTCAGTTCAAGAAAAAAATAGTTGACAGCTCTTTTAAGATGCTCGTTAATTAACATCAGCCGTTCATAACTGGCAACCCAATGACTAATATCTCTATTACCTCTTAGAAGATTACTAGATGCTACCAAATTATGCTTAGGTCTAATCTGTACTTTGCACTTCTACTAACAAGAAGGAAAATTGAAGTGTCATAAAGCAGGGAAGTAAATAAGGAATGTTAACAATGCTAATTAATTAGTTTATCTCCATGTCATTTATGCCATTTTCACAACCATGCGTGGACGATGCATAGAGTTCTATTTGTTGGCAGATGCTTTGACAGTTATCCATTGTTTATTTTCGACAGTTATATGGAAAATGTGATTTTTACTAACTAGAAATAAGTATGTAACACATAAATATGCATGGTTAAGTGAAGTGTATGTGTTGATTTTGTCAATCTCCATATTTGTGTGCAAAGTCTCTCCAAGATGTTTGTAAGAGTACTGACAAAATCAACTTCTCAAGGGATTTGACAAATTATGTTTCTACTTTTTACAACACATACACATATATATACAATATCACATAAGCATATCTTACATAAAACTGATATTCTAACATTTGGCGAGTGTATAACCCTGTGATAATAACCAAGCATATTTCTTGTGCAAATCTATTATGTATATAACTAAAAATAAGCATATATCAATTAATGGATATGTATGTACGTACGTCATATTTTTAATTTCTATTTCGTTCCAAAATCATATGTCAGGCTTACAGTGTTTATATGGCCAGATCTATTCGCCCTTGAGCATGGCTAGGACGAAATTATGTAAGCTGGCTGATCTAATTGATGGTCTGACATGTTGATCTTTGCTGCATTTTCAGTAACAGGAACTAATAATGGGACTGCCTGAGCTATGGGAAGTATGGGAGGTCCAGTTTCTGCTGCTTTTTAGCTTACTGCTGCAAGTGCTCCTACTCATCTTCACTGAGTGTCGTCGGTTTGTAAAATGGCCCCTTCTGTCTGCGGCGTTGAATGGTGCCCTCTGGCTTCTGTACCAAATGGCTGACTCCATCGCCTTATACGTGCTCGGCCACATGTCCCTGAAAACCAAGGCACCCGAGCAGCAGCAGCTCATGGCGTTCTGGGCATCGCTGCTGTTAGTTCACCTTGGGGGACAGGACAACATCACTGCCTATGCTTTGGAGGACAACGAGCTCTGGCTGCGCCACCTGTTCACTCTGGTGGTGCAGGCCGTGGGGGCTGCATATGTTCTGTACAAGTATGTCGCCGGCGGCAGTGGGGCCTTGCTCGCTGCAGCTGTGTTGATGTTTCTTGTGGGTGTTGGCAAGTATCTGGAGAGGATATATGCTCTCTACTCCTCTGGCCTTGAAAACATCAGCAAGTTCCTCGACCGCATTCAGGTACCCCGGTACCAATGGTGGTACACAGATAAACCCCTAGTTCAGTGTGATGCGGAAGAGTCTTTGTGGAGAGCTCATGATACTCTCCATGTCTGCATGGGCCAGCTGGTAGATTACAAAGTCTGGCCATCGTCCTTATCCCAGCACATGTTGGGGCATGAATATCAAGATAATGATCATACTCAAATCTGGCACAGCAAGTTGCTACAGATGTCGGGATGCAGCTCTCCCTGACACGTGACATCCTCTAAACCAAGGCATCGGTGATCCACACATGGCACGGACGCGTGTTCCACGCTTTCTCGACGGTTTCCACCGTAATGGCCTTCAACTGGTTCCATCAGTCCACCATGGTCGGCTCCGATTACAGCAAGGGTGATATGGTGGTCACCTACATCTTGCTGGCCGGGGCCTTTTTCCTGGAGTTGGTATCCCTGTTGAGGGCATCCATGTCAACTTGGACATGTGCCTGGTTACGAGCTACCCGATGGGGGCTGCCTCTCCATCATGCTGTGGTGTATCTTCGCAGGAGTTTCAGGGTGACAGGCAGATGCAGGAGTTGGCCACGCACCATCGGTCAGCATGACATGTTCCGATTCTGCAAGGAAGGTGGCACCGGTGCATGCTACACGGTAGCACATTTATTCAGGCTGGATCACTGGTTGAACAAGCTGCGTTTCTTCAACTCCGTTGTCATCTCACACGAAGTGGAGACCGAGTTGCTGCGTCATATAAATTGTATGGTGCAAAAATGTGAAGAAGAGGAGCACATCCTTTGGAATTACCGTGGGAAGCTTGCGCTCAGTGCATGGGGCTCCGCATTCTATGATGATGTCATTGATGACATTCACTCAATTGGTCTAGATGGCAGCTCACTCGACGCTGGCAAGGTTGCTTTTCATGGCAGCATACTCACCTGGCACTACGCCAGCGATGCCATCCTCCATTTCGTTGATTTGTGTATTGCGGATAGTGACAATGACCGTGACAGTGTGTCACTTAATCGTCGAGGTCGAGCTCGAGCTCATGATGAGATGGCCGACCTGTGCAGGGTAAAAAATATGAAAATGGAGGTACAATACGTGGGCATCCCAGGGAGGAAAGAGCTAGGGCACCTCGCCAAGGGGATCCGTATGCTGTCGAGGTACATGGTTTTCCTCCTCTTGGAGCGGCCTCACTTGCTTCCCAGCCCTGTACGTCGCATCCAGTACGACAGTTTCTGTTTGGGGTACAGGGAGTTTCGACACATCAAGCAAGGAGATGAAGTGCCAATAGCCATCCGCCCAGCGGTCAGTCTTGCAACCAGATTGCTGGACAAGTGTGAGGAATTGCCGGTAAGAGGGGTGTTGAGGGTGATCTTTGGTGTGTGGGTGGAGATGCTGTGCTACGCGGCCACACACTGCAGCAACGACGCCCATGCCAGGCAGATCGGGAGCAGCACTGAGCTCATCACCGTCGTGTGGCTTGTGATGACAACCACGTACAATCAAACTTATCGTGATAGTTTGTTGTTCAAGGAAAAAGCGCATTACTACCATGAAAGACACGACATGCGGAGAGGAGCGCAAGACGAAGTGGAGTTCACCATGCTGGAAAGCACACGGGCGCTGATGGCAGAAAAAAGAAGAGTGCGTCTGGAAAAACAAGAGAAAGAACGCCTGGAAAAAGTAGAGAAGGAACGTCTGGAAAAGGAAGAGAACGAACAACTGGAAAAAGAAGAGAGGGAAATTCTAAGTCGTGCCTTTGACAGTGATGAAGAAGCAGATCACGGAAGTGCAGCCTCATCCGTTTGACAGCTAAGGCAACCGTAAGTGTTGTAGGGTTTAGGGTTGTAGGCGTGTGTGGTGTGGCCTGTGCGCCAGGTTGTGGAGTCTATGGACCCACCTGTAAGGGAACCATGAGATGGCAATAAAAAGGGGCATCCTCTCCTCTGTTGTGGCATGAATTATTGAACACATAGTTTCTGGATCTCATCTCCTGTCGCTCTATCTGTATCTCATCCCCTCTTCTGTAATTTCCTCTCCACGGACATCACAGTCTGACATCACCTTAAGTGGATTACAAATTATAATCAGTGCAACTGCACTAATTAACCAAGAGAAATAGCACACATGTCTCTGTACCATTTGCTTATGTGTTATGTAGTTAATGAGAAGAGATGTGTTTAGAGTGACATAATATGTTACTGTAACATAGCACTTCCCGAGAAAAGATGAGTCTACAAGTTAATAACTGAAACCATCTATAACACTACTACTATGTTACTTTCAATATGGAGGTAATAACTTAGAATACTCTTATATGCATGACACTAGTATAAGTTACTCCCCACTATGACCAGCCTTAGGCTAAAATCACATATTTCACCCTTTTCGAGTAAGGGCATCACCAACGCTGAACCACAAATTTACTCTGGCACCCGTCCACGGATAGAGGCGACCAGTCCACGGACACCGATGCGGGAGCAGGTCATCTAGGCTACCCGGATACATTTCAAACACCGTTTCGACTAACCAGATGAAATTCATGTAAACACGGCGGATTTTCGTATAAACCGGATGAGATTCATGCAAACATGACGGATTTTCACTAGTAGAAAAAGGGCCTTTTGTCCCGGTTCATAAGGGCCGAACCGGGACTAAAGG
>NC_041384.1:744884830-744921602 GCF_002162155.2 Triticum dicoccoides
CTCCACGTGGCTGCTGCATTGAAATTTTATGATTTTTACACAGTTGACCCTTCTCGAGTAAGCTATCAAAAAATGACCCAACTACTGCAATTATGGTCTTTAGCGAGTGCCCAGAAAACTCGCCAAAGGGCACTTAAAACTCGGCAAACACTTTGTCGAGTCGAGCACTCGATGTAGGGTACTTAACTTACAACCTTCAGGGAAAAGGCCAGTTTGCCCGTCCGAGACATGGCCGCCGCCGGGCTAATCTTGGCAGTCATATGGGCCTCGCCGCCAGAATCTTGTGCTGCACCCATGTATCTCGATGGACGGGACATAATGGTGCAAGGCTTGGTTCATAGAATCGGAGATGGAGCTTCAACCAAAATTTGGGAGGATAACTGGTTACCGAGATCACATGCAAAGAGGCCAATGCCTTGCTTAGCTGATGACCCGCCGAGGTTGGTAGCTGAACTGATTAACCACACATCATCTACCTGGAATGAAAATTTGGTGCGCTCGGTGTTCATACCACTAGATGTTGAGGCCATCCTACAGATTCCATTGTGCACGAGACAAGTTGATGATTTTTGGGCTTGGGGCGAGGAGCGAAAGGGTGTCTTTTCCGTCTGTTCGGCATACTGAATGATTCAAAGGACGAAGTTAGGCCGGGAAGCATGGTTGTACGAGCAGGGCGGCTCCTCCGGCTCCCACGTAGCCGAGCAAGGATGGACTGACTTATGGCGCATCAGGGTCCCTTCCAAGTTGAAGTTTTTCTTGTGGAGGCTTGCCAGAAACTCGATCCCTACAGCAGCACTTCTCCACCATAGGAACATGTCAACCTCCAGGGCATGCTGCTTATGCGGGTCTGAGGATACATGGTGTCACGCTTTTCTGGACTGCTCCGTATCTAGAAGCACTTGGGCACTGTCATCGGATGCGGTTTTAGACAAGTTGAGCACATGTACAGAGGAAAATCCAAAGAAGTGGCTGTTTATCATGCACGAAGCTCTCAACCAGGATGACTTTCTTGCGTTTGTGGTTACTCTGTGGGTGTTGTGGAATTCACGAAGAAAGGCGATGTACGAAGATATCTTCCAAACCCCTTTCGTTATTCACAATTTTGTAGCATCTTATATAGCAGAGCTACGGGCACTACAGCAGCCAGGAGTGGTTAGTACAGGGGCGCCTCAACGGAGGCCAAATCATTGGCTAGCACCGCCGGAGGGATTATCCAAAGTCAACGTTGATGCAGCAGTGGGAAGAGCGATTGGAGCTGTGGCCGCGGTCTGTAGGGACAGAGAGGGTGTGTTTATGGGAGCATCGGCAATAGTTTTCCCACATCTGTCAGACCCCGGTATCCTAGAGACACTCGCCATCAGGGAAGGCCTGGCGCTTGCGGATGATCTTTACGCTAGAAGGATTCACATTGCATCTGATTGCAAGGTGGCCGTGGACGATCTTCACCAATCATACAAAGGGAGCTACAGTGCAATAGTGCATGAGATCATGCAATATAGACTATCTTTTGAAACCTGTAATATTATTCATGAATTTAGGACCTCGAATATCGAGGCTCACAAACTAGCAAAGCACGCTCTATCTCTGGGGGTTGGCCGCCATGCTTGGTTAGGTCAACCCAATGAACTTGATTTCGTCCCTGTAAGCATTGTGACGGAGTAATAAAGCTTTGTGGTTTGTCTCAAAAAAAATGTATCATTTGCTTGTTCTATGACGTCCAATTTCTTTGTATTCCGCATCACCGACTATGTCCTTCATCTGCCGTCTTTATAAACAGCAGCGGTGCGGTCTCCGGCCAGGAAGAGTGGAACATGGGAGACAAACCGGCACACTTGGGACACAATGAAGCTAAGATTATTACCACCCCAAATCCCGTCCCCCGCGTCGCCCTCCCTGGCGGCGACGGGGGAACCCAGATCCAGCGGCCTACAACCTTCCCACATCCCTCCCCACCTCGCCGCCACCGGAGAAACGGCCGGCGAAGCCGGCGCCGGCTCCCGGGATGGTGGCGGCGGGGCGACTTGGCGGGATCCAGCACTCCCCCCAACTTGACCGATCCTTTTCGGTGGTGAGGGTCCGGATCTGAGGCGGCGGCCTCGCTGGTGCGGACGGCGCTTCTTCGGCGGCGGGAGTGCTCGCCGGTGAGGTAGGCCGGTTCCCCTCGGCTGCGCGGGCAGCGAGGTTCCGGTGGGCACAGGTCATGGCGCGGGGAGGCCCCGGGCTCCCCTCGTCAGATCGGAGGCGATCCTGGTCCGCTCGTGATGCATGACCTCCGGCCGGCCTGGATCTCCGGCGTACACGCGCATGATGTGGTTGGTTCGGAGGTGGCGGCAGGGTGCTTGGCCGGGGGAAACCCTTGGCCGCCGGTGGCGGTCACGACGTCGATGGCGTCCCGGACGCCATTCCCTCCTTGGTGGCGGCACCGAGGCTAAACCTCCCCTGCCTCTCCCCTTCCCCTGCGCCCGGGTGAAAACCCTAGCCCCGGTGGCTAAGCGGCGGCGGCGCCACGGCGTCGTCACCTTCTTGAAGGCGCCGACTTGGGCATGGGGATGCTGGGTGTGCATGATGTGCTTGTCTGGTTCCTGGTGGCGGCCCGCCTGATCTACTGCGTCGCAACTCCGGGCAGTGTCTCGAGGCTGCGGTGCTTCTCTTCCGGCCGTGTCTCCGATGGGGACCTCGCCCTTCCTCACCTTGTACATGCCGTGGTGGAGCGGTACTTCATCTCACTCATTGATAGCGGCAAAGATCGGCGGCATGGCGCTGCGGAGGCTCGCCGCCCGATGCGCGGAGATGGACTCGCGCAGGAGGACGTTGCTGTCTGGCGTCATGGTGACGTCGATGGTAGAGTGGCCAGACAAGGTAGAAGCCTCAATATGATCTGAAGACGGACCTGTAGAAGATGGCGACGACGACACACGAGTGCGTCTGACCGGATTGTGCCCCAGACCCGGTATGTGGCTCGGCTGGGGCTTCCGAATATGTTTCGGTTTCCGGCTTTTGATGTTAGGATTAGGTGAGTGGTTTGGGTAGTGGCCCAGCTAGCACCCCTTCATCATTTTGGATAGGAGTAGCGGCATGTGTTGCCAAGATGGTGGATTCAGGCTCATTGTTGTAATACTTTGTAAGGTCCTGAGAATAATCAATAAAGTGGCCGTATGCATCTCCCAGATGCAGAGGCCGGGGATCATCCTCCTTTTCAAAAAAAAACACTTGGGACACAACGCCCTGTCGCCTCCCATGCCCTGCTCAACCTCGAAGAAGTCCGTGACCTGTAGGTCGCCAACACCGATGGACATGAGGTCGATGATGGACGTAAATAGTCTGTCACTGTCCACCTGTTGGACGGGGGCGTGTAGGATGCGCAGGCGCAGCTGGCAACCACATCCGCATCCGGCTGCGCCGAGCGGCGCGCGTGGCCTTGTAGAGCGCGTCCTGCTCCGCAACAAAGTTCGAGTTTATCACAGCCATGGCCGCCTAGCTTGCACGCTCTCCGTAGATTTGGCCTTCGTCAACCGGCGGTGCTCGAGGAGGAATGGGTTGTACCTCTGCTCCTCCTGCACTTGTCGAAACGCCGACATAGGAGTTGGCGTGGGCTGCTCCTTCGCCATGGCGACGTCGTAGTGCGTCTGCGCCTGCTCCATGGTCTGGCCGGCATGCACCAGCATAGGGTCCAGCGTCGTGTCGTTGTCCGAGCCTGTAGAGTCATCATTGGAGACCTCGGGCGAGCTGGCCGGCATGCCATTCTCGATCCGCTTGACACGGTGGTACTGCCAGGCAGTTGCAAGGGTGGCCACCTCATGCTTCATCTCCGGCGACAGTCTATCCCACTGAGTTTTCCTGCTCGCCGTCGTCGTAGTTGTGGCAGTCGCCGTCGAAGTCACTCGAGAGAACGGTAGCCTCCTCGCCCTAGCCGCATACTACTCGTACAGCTAGCGCTCCGCCTTGACCTGCTCCGGATAGCAGTGATAGAGCTGCTCCATGTAGTCCTCGCCGGCCAGGTCCGTCGTGATGCGCTAGTGGGGCGGGGGAGGATGAAGCACCATTGGGACCACGGGCTCGGCATTGCTCGTGGCGACGCAGATACGAACTGCGGATGGGAGGCACTGAGCGGCGCCGATGGGATCTGGACATATCGATAGCGAGTCGTCGCCGGAGTTGGTGCGAGTGTGGTTGAGGGCGAACACGCCATGACATTCACGCCGATTTAAGTTTCGACAAACATTTTTTTTTCGAAAAGGGGGGTCGTAGCATGTCTCGAATATGTTTATTGGATTGACCATCTTTCTGAGAATAGCTCTTTCAACTTGTTATCAAGTGGCCATTACAGAACTGACGTCTAGGTTGTTCCCACAATTTCTGAGAATGAGCTCTGCTTTTCCTTCGGTGCTCCAGGCTCCAGCACGACAGAGTAATTTTGAAAGAGCACATCACAAGAAGCACCAGACATGTCGATTTATTTACCTAGTTCAGAAGCAAATTACATTGCATTGCTGGAAAAACAATTTGAGCAAACACCGAATTTAGCAATTCTTGGACAAATGCATGAATAGCACTCGAGTCCATGGGACAACAACAGTTTCAGCATATCTTTTGAAAACGCAAAACCAAAACAGTTTTCCTGTTGCATTTTTCTTTCCTCTCCCTCTTGTTGGATGTGATGTACTACTGCGTTTCCCCCTTGTTTCGCAGGTGTCACATGATCAGGATTAAAAATTGTTAGTTGACTGGTAAAAGATTCCACACACGTAGTTCAAGGGCCAAGTGAGAAACCACAGGTGTTGAATTGTCTCTTTCCGCGTAGAGGCTCCAACGCTCCATTTTGTCTGTGCCAGTGCTGTGCCCAACAGATCTAGGCCGTGTTCGGTAATACTGCCCTCCTTCGTCGGGGAGCGGAGCGGGCGGAGCGCCAATTTGGCTGCTCGCTCAAATTACATGAAATGCCGCTCCGCTCCCGTAGCGGAGTTAAGAACGGATAGTTTCTAAACGGCCCCCTAGTCATAAATAATGGATGGATCCTGATCTATGCGTGTGAGACAGAAATCACCAACCACTAAAGCGGTGTTGTTTCAAAAAAAAAAGCTAATCAATGAAAATGGCAAATTTTTTGCCTTGTTTCAGAAAAAAAAAATCACCAACCACTAAAGTGAAGATTCCGTCTCTTTAAGTATGGCTGGAGTCTGAAAAGAACAGGTGCTGCATGCATGCATAGTGCATCAAAAGTTGTCCATGGTGTTGTTTCCTCCCAAGGCGTTTGCACTGGATACGGTTGCCTGTCTTTGCTTAAACTAATCCAGAGCTGGAAACGCAAACGGTGATCTAGTCTGTGAGTTTAGCCCAATACATTATTAATCTGGGTCCTAGCAATTTGGGAACTAGCTAGGGGTATCCAAAGTACAAACCTGATGGTTGTTTGTTATCCCAACCATTCACTTCCCATCGCATCCCGTCGCGAATGTCCTACTCCAGTTTGCCATGCGAGATACTCCCTCAAATCGAAAAAAAAATATCGCAGTTTTGATCTAAGGTTAGTTCAACCTTAGTTCAATGCTACAACATTTTTTTTCATCGGAGGGAGTAACTTTTTATCGTTTTTTCAAATAGAAAGACCTAGAGAGCTTTGCGTCGTTTGCCCTTTGAGGGCGTTGTCAAGGAGCTTAGGTATCCTAGGGTGTTGCATGGGGTTGTTTTCAGTTTCTCCTGTGTTCTCCTTTGGTGGCGTAGTTGTTTGTCTTCTTCGCGTTCCGGGTAGCCTAGGATCTGTTTTGTAAAAGGATTACCTCATCAATTTGTATTGTTTGGGCGATTGTTTTGTTTGATTTGTGCCTTTATTTATAAAGAGGGGCGAAAACATGTTTTGAGAAAAAAATAATGACAAAAGTACTTCAAAAAAGAGAAATGAAGAGTGCAGTTCAGCCCATTCACGTGGCTGGAAAGAAAAAAATGAAATGAGTAAAACATATAATATAGTGCCAAATAAGCAAGGTAACACTAATATTTGTATATTGGCATATTGGATAACATGTCTAGTTCAACGTCTCCATGCATGAGAAATCCAGACAAGATTACAGCAAAACGCTTGATGCTTCTCCACCAAGATTACATAAATCATAACATTACAAAACAAAACAATATAAGAATTGTGAGCTGAGTTCAAAGAGAGGTAATCATGAAGCTTCAGCGGCACAAATGTTTTAAACAGGGTTGTCCTCCTTCCAGTGGCATTTACCATAGCCCCAGATTCAGCTACCTCCCTTGGCTAGCTTTGCCCCAAGATATTCTAAGAATCTCGAGGCGTTCTGCCACCTCCTTCATTGTTGGCCTAAGATCTGGTCCCAGTTTCGTGCACTCAATTGCTAGCTTCCCAATGTCTTCAAGCAGTATGATGTCTTTTGCGGCTGTGATATCCTTATCAAACATCGCCGCTCCTCTCTTCTCTGAATCATATGCTTTGTTATACAGGATAACAAGGTCTGTTAGTTCACAATCTTCATCATATATTGATAGCTTCCTGCTAATGAGTTCCATGAGAATAATCCCGAAGCTGTACACATCGCTTTTGACTGTAAGAAGCCCACATTGTACGAAGCTTGGGTCGCTGTAGTGCCTTTGAACGACTACAGAGTCATCATAATTGTACTCAATGGTAAGCGCCCTTGAGAGTGAAAAACCTGAGACCTTTGGCGTGAAGTTATGATCTACAAGTATATTGGAAGGGTTAACACTACCATGTCTGATGCAACCAGAATCAGATGAGTGCATGTATGCTAATGCTTTTGCAGTTCCGATTGCAATCCCCATCCGCAATTCCAGGGGGAAATGCTTGCTACCATTCAGGAGGTCTGAAAGATTGCCTTCAGCAGCATACTCATATAGGAAAATTGGAATACCAACCTCCAAGCAGACGCCGAACAGTTTGATGATATTCGTGTGGATGAGTTGAGCATGGATCATCACTCCATTGACAAAATGAATTATATGCTCCTCATATGCATCAATAGATTTCTTCACTGCCACCACTGTGTTATCCTCTAGAGTGCCTTTGTAGACCTCAACTAACCAACCTTCACTACATAGACATGAGAAGTTCTGTGTGACTTCAATTAGCTGCTTCTCAGTGAAAAATCGCATGTTGCCAAGCTTTGCTAGTATCTCAGAATTGGCAACATCCATCTCAAAACTGCTCAAACATCTCATTAAGTTGCTTGTGCCAACACTTTCTGATCTAAAAAAGAACTCCCGTTTTTCTTGTCTCCACAGCATTAAAAGGCGTTTAGTCACATCAGTGATTCTGGGACGTTTATGAATGTCCAATGTCAGGCATTCAGTTGCCAGTTTTCCTATTTCCTCAAGAATCTTTATATTGCCTGCACTGATTATTTCCCCGTCAAAAAGGTCCCTCGACCATTCACCTTTACCACGGGCATTACTGAAAGTCGATATGAGGTTACAGCTACCCTCTTTTACCCTTTTCCTAGCTATTAATTCCAAGAGCACAGCTCCAAAACTATATACATCACTCTTTGGGGTAAGACGTCCCTCTCGAAGATAAATAGGATCCATGTAATCTAGACTTCCTTTTACATTCCTAGTGTATTGAGTGATGCCTCCTAAAAGAAGCCTCGACAGTCCAAAATCTGATACTTTTGCTGTAAGATTGGCATCTAGAAGTATGTTGGCAGGTTTAATATCGCCATGACATACAAGGTTGTCACCTGATAAATGCATCGAATGCATGTAGCTCAATGCTTCTGCACAGCCTATAGCAATACCCAATCTTATATCCAAAGGGATGGAAGTATTACTGTTGTGGAGTATGTCATCGAGGTTTCCTTTGGAGATAAACTCAGTTACCATTGTTTCATCGAGGTTTCCTTTGGAGATAAACTCAGTTACCATTGTTAGGGTATTTTCCCCAATACAATAGCCAATGAGATTCACCACGTTCCTGTGGCTCATTTGACTATGGATGCTTACTTCATCCATAAACTCTTCTCTCAACTCTTGGCGGATATATCTCTTCACTGCAACTAGCTCATCATCAAGGACTCCTCTAAAGACTTCTCCAAAACCACCTTTTCCGATAGGAGTGCTGTAGTTGCTAGTAATTCTTTCAATAGCATCTTCTGTGAAATCTTTTAAATTCTTGTTAATGTATACTGCATGCTTTGTTCTGTCCTGGAACAGGACGAGATTCCCACTCATGATATTTCGAGAAGCTCAGTTCTGTGCCAACAGTATGTATACACAGCGTTGAGGACTAAGCCACTTCCATCAAGAAAGTATTTCCAGCCTAGAGACCTGAACATTGAAGACAGGAAATCAAGGGGTTAGATCCTATATTGTCACCTCAAATTTTGTAAAAAAAAATATTACAGAAGCGAAGTTGCCAATTACCCTGATTTACTCTCTACATACATAATTGCATATTTCCCACAACAACATACTATGTAGAAGTACATTGAACTAGAGAAGATATATGCTGGAGAGAAATTTAACATTCATCACCAACAGACTTCAAACAACTCGAGTCCTATGAAATGTCCAGTCTCTGTTTGAGATGCTGCTGATAAGTGTGTGACAAATGCTATGCTGATAAATGTGCCTGTTTGAGATGTTGTTGCACATAGGGAGATGATAGTCACTAGTGAGTACTCCCTCCTTCCCAAAATATAAGGCTCGGTTCACTTATTTCAATCTTCGTCATACAGCTTTGACTATAATTTTCACTCATTTGTATGTCTACAAATTACCATTTATAAATTTTAAATACATATACTTTGGTATATATTAATGGTCAAAGTCGTGCATCAAAGACCGTGCAAAGTCAAGCGCGCCGTATATTTTGGGAAGGAGAGAGTACTAACTTTGTATTAAATCGGCGACACTTATTTTGGGACGGAGGGAGTAGCAAATACTCCCTCCATTTTTATATACAAGGTCACTATGGGATATACATTTTGCATCTATACAAGGCCACCAACAGTAATCGAGGCAAAGTTAATGATATTTTCTCGTACTAACAACATGTTTAATACTTGCATGCATGCAGTCATAATGACAATCAGCTACTTCCTCCACTCAGTTTCTTTGCATACATGCGGAGTATTAGGGTCAGTTTGGTTGGAGGCCTGGACAATGTGCCTGGAAAAAAGTAGTGCCTGGATCAAGCCTGAGATGGTATACATTTTTTGCCTGGCCAGGCTAGCCTTGTGCATCCCTGTTTGGTTCCCTTCCTTGCCTGTTTCTTTGTCCTTTAGTGATTATCAAATTGCAATTGCTACTACTGTCCCTCCATTAGCGCCAGGCACATAGCCAGGCGTGGCAGACCAGATGCCTGGGCCAAGCTAATCACACTGCCTGGGTCTAGATATATTATTTTATTTGACTTTTTTAATCAAGCCAGGCTAACCATGAAGCTAGGGCACGCTAGGCCAGGCAGTCCTTTTGTCCACCAGGGTACCAACCAAACAAAAGCCAGGCACAAACCAGGGACGTCTCAGGCCAGGCCAGCAATGTTGTGGACTCCAACCAAACTGACCCTTAATGATCCCAGTAAACAAGAAGAAAAGTTGACTTGTAAAGTAGGCATTAAATTTTACATTGGTACCTGTAATCCGAGTTTGTGGCCTTGTATACAAAAATGGAGGGAGTACTACTTTTCCCCACAAATGGAGGAAAGGTTCACTTACACTAGGTGTTGAGACTTGAGCTCTTGCTGGGAGGTGGGATTGCAGGGTCGGTCAGAGATGGTGGAAATCAGTACAGCAGATGAGTGCATAGACAGGCAGTTCAGCATTCAGCCCATGTTTCTAGCTATCAGCCGCAAAACCCATTGGCATCTGCAAAACCAAGGGAGTTCACCATTAGATTCCATTACAAGTATTTGTGTGAGGTGTGGACTAACAGATATTTGATGAGTTTGTGGAAGTCTAAGTTTCCGGCAAAATTAAGTGGTTGGTGTGCTGTAATTTCTCACTTATGCCTGAACCGAAAAGTTGAGTGGGTGATCCTGTTGTTCACTAGTGGTAGGTGTGTAGCTCTTTTCCTTGCTGTTGCCAGTTTTGGGTGAACCTGAAAACGTGTGAATATTTGTGGTGCCGTTCTATTAACGATTGCAGGTTTGCTGGCTGAATCTGAACGTGTATTTCCTAGGCCCTGTAGAATTGATCGATTATCTTTTTAACTTATGCAGTTGCTGTCATTTTTAGTTCATAAATAAACAAACTTGAACGATGTTGTTCCCGGAGCTAGATGTTGCTTCCTATGTATATGTGAAAAAAGAAACAAAGTTTTGAGTACGCGCAGACTTTTCGATGGTGATACGTACCTGCTGTTCCGTTCCTACTCAAAGATAGTGTAGATGATTGGTGCTTGGTCGGCGGAGATGTGCCGGTCCCTGTGAAGGATAGCAGGGAAGATGGCCAACGGAGAGGAGCTGTCTGTGTCTGCTGAATGAAGGAGGAGGTTCACTGCTGACTGAACTGAACTGAAATATGCCAGAAAAACAGAGGTGCTCTGTAGCAGGTAGGTGTCAGAAAAGGAGGAGCGTGTGATGTGAGTCGTGGATCTCACCTCAAACTTATCTTGGATCCACGGAGGGACGGAGCGAGGGACACTCGGGCTGAGGGAAGCTCGCCGAGCTCCGACGAGGGGATGGCCGCAAGCACCTGCACCTGGGCGCGGTCGACCTCAGTGAATCCTGAGCCCGACGAAGACCGCTGCGGGATGCGTCGGACGGCGAGGCGTCGGCGGCGGAGGATAACGAGTGGCAACGCAGGGGAGCGCGTGGGCAGGGGAGCTGACTTGACTCAACCCACCTACGATTCCCACAAAATATCGTAGAATGTTTTTTCTTCGACGGGAAGAACAAATCGTAGATGGAACCGGTTGGAGTGAAGGTTTTTTTTTTTTTTTTTGAGGGTGAGGGTTTGCCGGTGTCCGTCCGGTGGGAGTCAAGTTAAAGCGACGAGTCAAGATAGGGTTTCGAGTCTACGTGGTTTAACGGGGCTTTTAGATGGATGGGCCGGACCTAGGCTGACGTGGGATGGACGAGTACATGTTGCGAATATACTCTCTCCATCCGTCTATATAGGGTCTAGGCCGTCAAAAAAAAATTATATAGGGTCTAAGGACTAAGGGCATCTCTAACACCGACCCGCAAACCTCCAACAACCATCCAAAATGCAGAAGTCATCCAACGTGGTCTTATACCTGACCGCGGTGCGATTCGGACGCGTTTTCGCCCGCAAACGAGAGACAAGCGAGGGAGGTTTGCAGGAGTCCGAACCGCTATCACACCCACTTCTGATCGTCCTGGCCCACCAAAAACCACTCCCGTGCGCGTTTCCCGCCCGTCACCAGCTGCAAGCGTTCATGCCACTGTAGATCGTGCCGCTCCACAGTGAAGGCGGTTCAGGACGGACGTGACCTCTTGCTGCCTCCGCCATTGAAGCGGTGCGCTGGCCGAGGGCGCCACCCGCTGCACGTCCGGCTGAACACGCCTCTTAGCCACGTCGTACTGCGCCATCGATGCACCGTGTCGTATCGCGCCTCTAGTGCCTGCGACCGCGCCATCCACCGTCAACGCGGGCTGCGCCATGGAGGCAGAGAAAGAAGCCGGGTGCGTGAATATCGACGAGGTGGCATCCCGCACGTCCGCGCCCGCTGCCATCATTGAGGAGAAGTAGAACACGGGAGGCCGCCACCGCTTGGGTCCCAGGAAGGCCACCGCTGGTGACCTGTCTGGTTCTTCTTTATCTTTGACCATCCTGGACATCCGTTTGAGCTCCACGGAAGCACCCTTTCCCTCTGCTAAAGCACCCTCTTTGCCACTCCGATGAGCGGCGCAGCCGGACATAGGGAAGGTACTTGTGATTAATATGCCTCCGGGACTCCCGGCAGTCCGGTTAGCGGGTTGCCAGACATGGGGAAGTCAAAGGGATCCAACACTGCCGGTCGTAGACTAGTGTATCCTTGTCATGGGAGTGGAGCTTCACGCGACCATACGTGCACATAGTTTTGCCTTTAGTTGGAAATATGACCAAAATGTAACCGTTTTCGCCCCGTTTGTATGAGATCCGTCATGTTTATATGAAATCCGGCCGAGTTTATATGAATTTCATCCGGTTGTTAAAAAAAATTGCAATGTATGCAGCTACGGTACATGGATGCGTGAGGAAACTTGCGGGTCACCGCTGGAGATGCTCTAATTCGTTTTTCAAGGCTAACTTTGACTGTTGATAATATATAAGATGTATAATGTGAAAATTATATATTTAGAAGCTCCCTTCCCTTACAAATTTGCTTTGGAGTTTATAAGGTGGGCAGCGGAAGCGGGGGCATGCCGCAATTATGTATTGCATTTACTTAGTTTTTGAATTCTGAACCTCTTGGTTGCAAGTTTATGCACCTAATCAGTTCACCCATCAGTCCAAACTGATGAAAGGAGATGGGCAATATATTTTGACACACCCCCTCACGTTTAGGCTATTGTAGTCCTTAGACGTGGGATCAGAGTTAGCCTTGAAAAACGCAAAATGGCCCGTGCGTTGCAACAGGAGAAAAAAAACCATAACCTCCAATGGACATGATCACATTTTGTTGCATCATCGAGATACACTATCACTCTCATTTTCGTGAGATCGTGAACAATTTTTAAAGATCATGAATATTTTCTAAAACTCGTGAACATATATTAAATCCTGAATACTTATACATATTTTCATACATTTTTCTAAAATCATGGACAGTTTTTTGAATTCATGAAAATTTTATAAAATTTACAAAAAATATGAACATTTTTTTAAACATCTTTCTTGAATTAGCAAACATTTCTAGAATCGACGGACATTTTATTAGAAATTGGTGGAACCATATTTGAAATTCACAAACATTTTTTAAATGCGTGATTATTTTTTGAATCACCGAACATCTTATGAGTCAATAAACTATTTTGTAAGTCACGCCGGTTTTTGAATTTTTAGGATATCTTTTAGTTCATGAACATTTTTTAATACACAAGCTTTTGAGAAAATCATGAACATTTTTTATTTCCAAAACATTTGACTTCGGCTCGTAGTGTGGTTAGTTCCTCAGCCGCTAGGGCTTCGGACAAGGTTTCGAGGGCGAGCGACGCTGTTTTATTCTCGGCTTTGAGTGCTCTGTCGGGGTCGCTCGAGATAGTAATGATCCCGTTTGGGCCCGGCATTTTAAGCTTCATGTAGCCGTAATGTGGTATTGCTTGGAACTTGGAGAAGGCGTCCGTCCCAGGAGGGCATGATATCCACTCCTAAAAGGGGCAATGTGGAACGTAACTTCTTCAGATCGGTAATTGTCCGGCGTTCCAAAGATCACGTCCAAGGTTATTTTTCCACTGCAGCGTGCCTCGCGCCCAGGTACGATACCTTTAAAGGTAGATCTACTGTGTTCTATGCACGATTTGTTGATTTGCATTCTGTTCAGAGTATCTGCATATATCAGATTTAAGCTGCTTTCTCCGTCCATAAGTACTTTCTGAAGGCGACAGCTGCCTACTATTGGATCGAGGACCAGTGCGGCGGGACACCTGTCCGGGGTTGACCTCGGCTGATCTTTATGATTAAAGGTGATCGGCGTGTCTATCCATGTCCCCCGAGTCAGCACCTGCCGGATGGAATTGATTTCCCGCAGGGCTCGCTTGCGCTGGTTATTGGATGTAAAGGTCTCGTAAATCATCATGACCTCGTCCTCGTCCGAGGACTGTTCTGCGTGGCTTGGAGTGCCCGTAAGGAGGGCGGGTCCTCCTTTAGCCACTTGCCTCACTACCCAACAGTCGCGAAGGCTATGAGTCTGGCAAGAATTAAGCAGAATAGCATGTATCGGACATGGTTTATCCAGGAGACCATCAAGGGTAGTCCCGAGCTGGCCAGAGGTTTTCGTCTTCTTCCGAGGTTGCTTGGCCAGTACGTTCCGCGTGCGGGACTCGCGTTAAGGTGTGGGTTTGTCACGTTTGAACTTGTGTTCACAGATCAAATCTATGTTTTTCATGGCGAGCCAAGCGTCTTCAATGGTGCAGAACTTGGACACCAGATCGGACAATTCCGGAAGTGTTTGGACACGGGGACGGCGAGGGCGTTTGAAACGCCTTTATCCTTACATCCATGCTGAAAAGCTGTTATTATATCGGAGTCCTGGTAGTCTGATATCTTGTTTTTGACATACAAGAATCTGGTCCAGAATTGTCTGATTGTTTCGTCGGGGAGTTGTCGCACGTAGGCTAGATCCCAGACATCTGATGGGCCCGAGTTATCGAGGCAATAATTGATGTGGGGGGTGGGTGGGTGGATTTCGATCACTATGGGTTGCGGGCTCGAAGCCCTAGCATCCTCATCCTGTGCTAAGCATGTAGCCATTGCATCGGACGGACCGATTTGAAGATCAGATTCCTCGACGGCGTCTAATCGGCCGTTGTCTGAATAGCTTTCCAAGAGATACCTCGGCCCATCGCCCTTGAAAGGGGGTTCGGCCGGGGCTGGGGAGGAGTCATGGATCACTTCTGACCCATGGAGAGGGAAGGGCGCCTCTGCGACAGAAGCTTCGGGTACGAGCATCTTGCCCGTGAGATTGGAGTCATAAACCGATAATCCCATCCATCCTTTGTCGATCTCACAGTGGAACTCCCAATGAAAGCACAAGTGTCGGTGTCAAAACCCGCAGACCGCGAGGTAGGGGGTCCCGAGCTGTGGATCTCGGACAGATGGTAACAGGAACAAGGCAGACGATGTTTACCCAGGTTCGGGCCCTCTTGATGGAGGTAAAACCCTATGTCCTTCTCTTGTTTATATTATGGGAGATGTATCAAGTACAAAGTTGATCTATATCAAGATCGTAAGATGGGTTCTAACTCTCAGGCTAGGTGAATGAGGTTGTGTTGAAGTCCCCTCCACGGGCTAAACCCTTTGGCTTATATACACGCCAGGTAGGGTATCTAGGGTTACAAGGTCGATATCTAGGCGTGGAGGCGGCAGGAGAGGTCTTGCAGTACACGTGAAGTCTTCGGCAGATGCGCTCTTTGTTGGAAATATGCCCTAGAGGCAATAATAAATTGATTATTATTATATTTCCTTGTTCATGATAATCGTTTATTATCCATGCTAGAATTGTATTGATAGGAAACTCAGATACATGTGTGGATACATAGACAACACCATGTCCCTAGTAAGACTCTAGTTGACTAGCTCGTTGATCAATAGATGGTTACGGTTTCCTGACCATGGACATTGGATGTCATTGATAACGGGATCACATCATTAGGAGAATGATGTGATGGACAAGACCCAATCCTAAGCATAGCACAAGATCGTGTAGTTCGTATGCTAAAGCTTTTCTAATGTCGAGTATCATTTCCTTAGACCATGAGATTGTGCAACTCCCGGATACCGTAGGAATACTTTGGGTGTGCCAAACGTCACAACGTAACTGGGTGGCTATAAAGGTACATTACAGGTATCTCCGAAAGTGTCTGTTGGGTTGGCACGAATCGAGACTGGGATTTGTCACTCCGTGTAAACGGAGAGGTATCTCTGGGCCCACTCGGTAGGACAACATCATAATGTGCACAATGTGATCAAGGAGTTGATCACAGGATGATGTGTTACGGAACGAGTAAAAGAGACTTGCCGGTAACGAGATTGAACAAGATATCGGGATACCGACGATCCAATCTCGGGCAAGTATCGTACCGATAGACAAAGGGAATTGTATACGGGATTGATTAAGTCCTTGACATCGTGGTTCATCCGATGAGATCATCGTGGAACATGTGGAAGCCAACATGGGTATCCAGATCCCGCTATTGGTTATTGACCGGAGAACGTCTCGGTCATGTCTGCTTGTCTCCCGAACCCGTAGGGTCTACACACTTAAGGTTCGATGACGCTAGGGTTATAAAGGAAGTTTGTATGTGGTTACTGAATGTTGTTCGGAGTCCCGGATGAGATCCCGGACATCACGAGGAGTTCCGGAATGGTCCGGAGGTAAAGATTTATATATAGGAAGTCCTATTTCGGCCATCGGGACAAGTTTCGGGGTCATCGGTATTGTACCGGGACCACCGGAAGGGTCCCGGGGGTCCACCGGGCGGGGCGACCTATCCCGGAGGGCCCCATGGGCTGAAGTGGGAAGGGATCCAGCCCAAAGTGGGCTGGGGCGCCACTTCCCCCTAGGGCCCATGCACCTAGGGTGGGGAAACCCTAAAAGGAAGAGTCCTAGGAGGGGAAGGCACCTCCTAGGTGCCTTGGGGAGGAGGGATTCCTCCCCTTGGCCGCCTCCCCTTTCCCATCTAGGGCTGCCGCCCCCCCTAGGGGTGGGAACCCTAGAGGGGGCGCACCCTCCTCCCTCTCCCCTATATATAGTGAGGCATAGGGGCTGCTCATAACACATGATTTGATCTCTCCCGATTGGTGCAGCCCTCCCTCTCTTTCTCCTCATATCTCGCGGTGCTTGGCGAAGCCCTGTAGGATTTCCACGCTCCTCCACCACCACCACGCTGTTGTGCTGCTGCTGGATGGAGTCTTCCTCAACCTCTCCCTCTCTCCTTGCTGGATCAAGGCATGGGAGACGTCACCGGGCTGTACGTGTGTTGAACACGGAGGTGCCGTGCGTTCGGCACTTGGTCATCGTTGATTTGAATCACGACGAGTACGACTCCATCAACCCCGTTCTCTTGAACGCTTCCGCTTAGCGATCTACAAGGGTATGTAGATGCACTCTCCTTCCCCTCATTGCTAGTCTCTCCATAGATAGATCTTGGTGACACGTAGGAAAATTTTGAATTTCTGCTACGTTCTCCAACAGTGGCATCATGAGCTAGGTCTATGCGTAGTTACTATGCACGAGTAGAACACAAAGTAGTTGTGGGCGTTGATTTTGTTCAATATGCTTGCCGTTACTAGTCTTATCTTGATTCAGCGGCATCGTGGGATGAAGCGGCCCGGACCGACCTTACACGTACTCTTACGTGAGACAGGTTCCACCGACTGACATGCACTAGTTGCATAAGGTGGCTAGCGGGTGCCAGTCTCTCCCACTTTAGTCGGATCGGATTCGATGAAAAGGGTCCTTATGAAGGGTAAATAGCAATTGGCATATCACGTTGTGGGTTTTGCGTAGGTAAGAAACGTTCTTGCTAGAAACCCATAGCAGCCACGTAAAACATGCAAACAACAATTAGAGGATGTCTAACTTGTTTTTGCAGGGTATGCTATGTGATGTGATATGGCCAAAAGGATATGATGAATGATATATGTGATGTATGAGATTGATCATGTTCTTGTAATAGGAATCACGACTTGCATGTCGATGAGTATGACAACCGGCAGGAGCCATAGGAGTTGTCTTAATTTATTTATGACCTGCGTGTCAACATAAACGTCATGTAATTACTTTACTTTATTGCTAACCGTTAGCTGTAGTAGTAGAAGTAATAGTTGACGAGACAACTTCAAGAAGACACGATGATGGAGATCATGATGATGGAGATCATGGTGTCATACCGGTGACAAGATGATCATGGAGCCCCAAGATGGAGATCAAAGGAGCTATATGATATTGGCCATATCATGTCACTATTATTTGATTGCATGTGATGTTTATCATGTTTTTGCATCTTGTTTACTTAGAACGACGGTAGTAAATAAGATGATCCCTCACTAAAATTTCAAGAAGTGTTCTCCCCTAACTGTGCACCGTTGCTAAAGTTCGTCGTTTCGAAGCACCACGTGATGATCGGGTGTGATAGATCCTTACGTTCACATACAACGGATGTAAGACAGTTTTACACATGCAAAACACTTAGGGTTAACTTGACGAGCCTAGCATGTGCATAGACATGGCCTCGGAACACAGAAGACCGAAAGGTCGAGCATGAGTCGTATGGTAGATACGATCAACATGAAGATGTTCACCGATGATGACTAGTCCGTCTCACGTGATGATCGGACACGGCCTAGTTGACTCGGATCATGTAATCACTTAGATGACTAGAGGGATGTCTATCTAAGTGGGAGTTCATAAGATGAACTTAATTATCCTGAACATAGTCAAAAAGGGGCTTCGCAAATTATGTCGTAGCTCGCGCTTCAGTTCTACTGTTTAGATATGTTCCTAGAGAAAATTTAGTTGAAAGTTGATAGTAGCAATTATGCGGACTAGGTCCGTAAACTGAGGATTGTCCTCATTGCTTCATAGAAGGCTTATGTCCTTAATGCACCACTCAGTGTGCTGAACCTCGAACGTTGTCTATGGATGTTGCGAACATCTGACATACACATTTTGATAACTACGTGATAGTTCAGTTAAACGGTTTAGAGTTGAGGCACCGAAGACGTTTTTGAAATGTCGTGAAACATATGAGATGTTTTGAGGGCTGAAATTGGGATTTCAGGCTCGTGCCCACGTCAAGAGGTATAAGACCTCTGACGATTTTCTTAGCCTACAAACTAAGGAGAAAAGCTCAATTGTTGAACTTGTGCTTAGATTGTCTGAGTACAACAATCGCTTGAATCGAGTGGGAGTTGATCTTCCAGATGAAATAGTGATGGTTCTCCGAAGTCATTACCACCAAGCTGCTTGAGCTTCGTGATGAACTATAATATATCAGGGACATATATGATGATCCTCGAGATATTCGCGATGTCTGACACCACAAAAGTAGAGATCAAGAAGGAGCATCAATTGTTGATGGTTGGTGAAACCACTAGTTTCAAGAAGGGCAAGGGCACGAAGGGCTACTTCATGAAACGGCAATTCAGCTGCTGCTCTAGTGAAGAAACCCAAGGTTGAACCCAAACCCGAGACTAAGTGCTTCTATAATAAGGGGAATAGCCACTAGAGCAGAATTACCCTAGATACTTGGTAGATGAGAAGGCTGGCAAGGTCGATAGAAGTATATTGGATATACATTGTGTTGATGTGTACTTTACTAGTACTCCTAGTAGCACCAGGGTATTAGATACCGGTTCAGTTGCTAAGTGTTAGTAACTCGAAATAAAAGCTACGGAATAAACGAAGACTAGCTAAAGGTGAGCTAACGATATGTGTTGGAAGTGTTTCCAATGTTGATATGATCAAGCATCGCACGCTCCCTCTACCATCGAGATTGGTGTTTGCGTTGAGCATAGACATGATTGGATTATGTCTATCGTGATACGGTTATTCATTTAAGAAGAATAATGGTTACTCTGTTTATTTAAATAATACCTTCAATGGTCTTACACCTAAAATGAATGGTTTATTGAATCTCGATCGTAGTGATACACATGTTCATGCCAAAAGATATAAGATAGTAATGATAGTACCACCTACTTGTGGCACTGCCACTTAAGTCATATCGGTATAAAACGCATGAAGAAGCTCCATGTTGATGGATCTTTGGGCTCACTCGTTTTTGAAAAGTTTGAGACATGCGAACCATGTCTATTGGTGTATATGCATGAAGAAACTCCATGCAAATGGATTTGGACTCACTTGATTTTGAATCACTTGAGACATGCAAATCATACCACATGGGCAAGATGACTGAAAGCCTCGTTTTCAGTAAAATGGAACTAGAAAGCAACTTGTTGGAAGTAATACATTTTGATGTGTGCAATCCAATGAGTGCTAAGGCATGTAGTGGATATTGTTATGTTCTTACTTCACAGATGATTTGAGTAGATGTTGAGTATATTTACTTGATGAATCACGAGTCTGAATTATTGAAAGGTTCAAGTATTTTCAGGGTGAAGTTGAAAGATCGTCGTGACAAGAGGATAAAAGATCTATGATATGATCATAGAGATGAATATCTGAATTATGAGTTTGGCACAGAATTAAGACATTGTGGAAATTGTTTCACAACTAATACAGCCTGGAACACCATAGTGTGATGGTGTGTCCGAACATCATAACTGCACCCTATTGGATATGATGCATACCATGATGTCTCTTGTCGAATTACCACGATAGTTTATGGGTTAGGCATTAGAGACAACCACATTCACTTTAAATAGGGCACCACGTAATTCCGATGAGATGACACCGTATGAACTATGGTTTAGAGAAACCTAAGCTGTCATTTCTTAAAAGTTTGGGGCTGCGACGCTTATGTGAAAAAGTTTCAGGCTGATAAGCTCAAACCCAAAGCGGATAAATGCATCTTCATAGGACACCCAAAACACTTGGGTATACCTCCTGTCTCAGATTCGAAAGCAATAAGGGATTGTTTCTAGAATCGGGTCCTTTCTCGAGGAAAAGTTTCTCTCGAAAGAATTGAGTGGGAGGATGGTGGGGACTTGATGAGGTTATTGAACCGTCCCTTCAACTAGTGTGTGGCAGGGCACAGGAAGTTGTTCCTGTGGCACCTACACCAATTGAAGTGGAAGCTTATGATAGTGATCATGAAACTTCGGATCAAGTCACTCCCAAACCTCATAGGATGACAAGGATGCGTACTACTTCAGAGTGGTACGTAATCCTGTCTTGAAAGTCATGTTGCTAGACAACAATGAACCTACGAGTTATGGAGAAGCGATGGTGGGCCCGGATTCCGATAAATGGCTCGAGGCCATAAAATCCCAGAGAGGATCCATGTATGAAAACAAAGTGTAGACTTTGGCAGAACAGCTCGATGGTCGTAAGGCTGTTGAGTACAGATGGATTTTAAAAGGAAGACGGACAATAATGGTAAATGTCACCATTAAGAAAGCTCGACTTGTCGTTAAGAAGTTTCCCGACAAGTTCAAGGAGTTGACTGCGGTGAGACTTTCTCACTCGTAGCGATGCTAAGAGTCTGTTGGAATTATATTAGCGATTACTGCATTATTTATGAAATCTTGCAGATAGGATGTCAAAACATTGTTTCCTCGACGATTTTCTTGAGGAAAGGTTGTATGTGATACAACCGGAAGGTTTTGTCAATCCTGAAAGATGCTAATAAGTATGCAAAGCTCCAGCAATCCTTCTAGGGACTGGAGTAAGCATCTCGGAGTTGGAATGTACGCTTTGATGATGATCAAAGATTTTGGGTTTATACAAAGTTTGTGAGAAACTTGTATTTCCAAAGTAGTGAGTGGGAGCACTATAGAATTTCTGATGAGTATATGTTGTTGACATATTATGGATCAGAAATGACGTAGAATTTCTGGAAATCATATAGGGTTATTTGGAAAGTGTTTTTCAATGGAAAGCCTGGATTAAGCTACTTGAACATTGAGCATCAAGATCTATAAGAATAGATCAAAATGCTTAATAGTACTTTCAAATGAGCACATACCTTGACATGATCTTGAAGGTGTTCAAGATGGATCAGTCAAAGAAGGAGTTCTTGCCTGAGTTGTAAGGTATGAAGTTAAGACTTAAAGCTCGACCACGGCAGAATAGAGAGAAAGGACGAAGGTCGTCCCCTATGCTTAAGACGTAGGCTCTACAGTATGCTATGCTGTGTACCGCACCTGAAATGTGCCTTGCCATGAGTCAGTCAAGGGGTACAAGAGTGATCTAAGAATGGATCACAGGACAGCGGTCAAAGTTATCCTTAGTAACTAGTGGACTAAGGAATTTTCTCGATTATGGAGGTGATAAAGAGTTCGACGTAAAGAGTTACGTCGATGCAAGCTTAACACCTATCCGGATAGCTCTGAGTAGAGATACTGGATACATATAATGGAGCAACAATTTAGAATAGCTCCAGGTAGAACAGTTATTTGGAATAGCTCCAAATAGAACGTGATAGCTGCATCTAGGAGATGACATAGATGTTTGTAAAGCACACACGGATCTGAAAGGTTCAGACCCGTTGACTAAAACCTCTCTCACAAGCAACATGATCAAACCCAGAACTCATTGAGTGTTAATCACATGGTGATGTGAACTAGATTATTGACTCTAGTAAACTCTTTGGATGTTGGTTACATGGCGATATGACCTGTGAGTGTTAATCACATGGCGATGTGAACTAGATTATTGACTCTAGTGCAAGTGGGAGACTGTTGGAAATATGCCCTAGAGGCAATAATAAATTGATTATTATTATATTTCCTTGTTCATGATAATCGTTTATTATCCATGCTAGAATTGTATTGATAGGAAACTCAGATACATGTGTGGATACATAGACAACACCATGTCCCTAGTAAGCCTCTAGTTGACTAGCTCGTTGATCAATAGATGGTTACGGTTTCCTGACCATGGACATTGGATGTCATTGATAACGGGATCACATCATTAGGAGAATGATGTGATGGACAAGACCCAATCCTAAGCATAGCACAAGATCGTGTAGTTCGTATGCTAAAGCTTTTCTAATGTCGAGTATCATTTCCTTAGACCATGAGATTGTGCAACTCCCGGATACCGTAGGAATACTTTGGGTGTGCCAAACGTCACAACGTAACTGGGTGGCTATAAAGGTACATTATAGGTATCTCCGAAAGTGTCTGTTGGGTTGGCACGAATCGAGACTGGGATTTGTCACTCCGTGTAAACGGAGAGGTATCTCTGGGCCCACTCGGTAGGACATCATCATAATGTGCACAATGTGATCAAGGAGTTGATCACGAGATGATGTGTTACGGAACGAGTAAAAGAGACTTACCGGTAACGAGATTGAACAAGGTATCCGGATAACGACGATCGAATCTCGGGCAAGTATCGTACCGATAGACAAAGGGAATTGTATATGGGATTGATTAAGTCCTTGACATCGTGGTTCATCCGATGAGATCATCGTGGAACATGTGGGAGCCAACATGGGTATCCAGATCCCGTTGTTGGTTATTGACCGGAGAACGTCTCGGTCATGTCTGCTTGTCTCCCGAACCCGTAGGGTCTACACACTTAAGGTTCGATGACGCTAGGGTTATAAAGGAAGTTTGTATGTGGTTACCGAATGTTTTTTGGAGTCCCGGATGAGATCCCGGACGTCACGAGGAGTTCCGGAATGGTCCGAAGGTAAAGATTTATATATAGGAAGTCCTATTTCGGCCATCGAGACAAGTTTCGGGGTCATCGGTATTGTACCGGGACCACCGGAAGGGTCCCGGGGGTCCACCGGGTGGGGCCACCTATCCCGGAGGGCCCCATGGGCTGAAGTGGGAAGGGATCCAGCCCAAAGTGGGCTGGGGCGCCACTTCCCCCTAGGGCCCATGCACCTAGGGTGGGGAAACCCTAAAAGGAAGAGTCCTAGGAGGGGAAGGCACCTCCTAGGTGCCTTGGGGAGGAGGGATTCCTCCCCTTGGCCGCCTCCCCTTTCCCATCTAGGCCTGCCGCCCCCCTAGGGGTGGGAATCCTAGAGGGGGCGCACCCTCCTCCCTCTCCCCTATATATAGTGAGGCATAGGGGCTGCTCATAACACATGATTTGATCTCTCCCCGTTGGTGCAGCCCTCCCTCTCTTTCTCCTCATATCTCGCGGTGCTTGGCGAAGCCCTGCAGGATTGCCACGCTCCTCCACCACCACCACGCCGTTGTGCTGCTGCTGGATGGAGTCTTCCTCAACCTCTCCCTCTCTCCTTGCTGGATCAAGGCATGGGAGACGTCACCGGGCTGTACGTGTGTTGAACGCGGAGGTGCCGTGCGTTCGGCACTTGGTCATCGGTGATTTGAATCACGACGAGTACGACTCCATCAACCCCGTTCTCTTGAACGCTTCCGCTTAGCGATCTACAAGGGTATGTAGATGCACTCTCCTTCCCCTCGTTGCTAGTCTCTCCATAGATAGATCTTGGTGACACGTAGGAAAATTTTGAATTTCTGCTACGTTCTCCAACACTCTTGATCTCGCCTCCAGCGTGTGGCTTCCGGAGTCCATCTTGAGGAGAGTGAGGGGCCACTGGCCCAACCCTAAGGAATATGGGCCGTCTAGGTTAGTACCGCTTAGTCCAGGATACCATCAATTGGTAAGTACGCGTGTGGATTTCGCCAAAAAAAATCGTACGTAGGGTCTTCGATCATGGGACATGTACAAAGAGAAGCTGTTGAAAGTAGAACAAGCTTACGAATTATAATCATTGATTGTAATTAATTTAGGTTGCACCCTAAATAGCATTTTTTTTAAATAGTTAATAGATAAAAATAACATCATATTTAGATTCTACACGTTTTTTTAATTAAATTTCATATAGAACATGTTAAAATTGAAGTTAGGGTTTAAAAGATATGATTATTTTGAAAACATATTTATTCTAGATGGACTACGGGTTGATTAACGCAAATATTAGAGGCTTTATGTAAAACTTTAGAAAACAGTTCACTATGACTTAATGTTGGACTAGGGGTTGATTAGTATAAACGTCAGGGAGTTTTATGTAAAACAGAAAAAAATTCTTCCTGCCTTAAAGATTAACAATGGGTTGATTTCAACAAATTGTAAGAACTTTTTGCAAAATGACACGACGGACAGCTGGAAGCAATACATGCTTTATTATTAGAATGGAGATAGTGAAAGATATTGAGCAAGCGAACTTCTTGGTGTGGTTATTACCTACCTAGGTGTAGGTTGTGTGTTCGATACGGGGGTGGCCACACTTTTGTGATAGGTAGGACCCACTGGTCATAGAAGTTAAAAACTAATAGGAGCTTTTTTGTGAAAAAGGATATTTTGAGGGTGTTTTTGAAAAAATCAGGCCACACACCCCTTCTTCTGGTCCATTGGCTGAAAGCGGTCCTCACGCGCTTAGTCAACACCGACTCCCTGTACAAACTAGATAAGGGCATCTCCAGCCGCGTCCCCAAGAAGGCCTCCCCAGGCGATTTTTTCACGCCGGCGCCGAAAAAATGGCCCAGTCGCGCCCCCAGGAGCCCGATTTTCGCCGGCTTGGGCCGAAAACAGCGTCGGCGGACCCAGGCCGAACCCGGCACGCTAGGGGCGTCCGGGGGCGCCGGGACGAGCTGTTTTGGCGCGAAAAAGATGCAGGCCAGCCGCGTCAGCGACTCGGCGCCTCGTCTTCCCCTAACGGCCTCGGTTCCCGCGGGGAATCAATGGCAAGGCTGCCGCCGGTCAGCCTTGCCATTGATTCCTCACGGGCGGCGCGTCACGGGACGGCGCGCCGACGCCTCCCCTCCCTCGCACGCGTACACACGGGCGCGGCCCGGCTATAAAAGCCGGCGGCCTCCACTCACCTGCGCCCACACCAGCCCCGCCCCCTCGCCGCCGTCCAGCCCTTCCTCTCCCTACCTCTCCCCGAGCGCCGCCGCCCAGCCCCTCCCTCTACCTCTCCCGAGCCCGCCCAGCCCCGCCTTCGCCATGGCAGAACGCTTCCCCGGAGATACGGCGGCGGCCAACGGCTTCGGCCGTCGTTCGCTCCGCGAACAGGAGTCCTGGCTCCTGTTCCAGCCGAACATCCCGGCGCCGCCAGACATGCGCGCCGGGCCGACGGGGTGGAGACTCAGCGCCGGGGGAGTGCCCATTCCCCCGTTGCCCGACGCCGTGGCGAAGCCGAGGTACTTCGCCGAGGAGGTCGAGATCGTGCGCGCGTCCCTCACCGACGCCGAGCTCTCCCCCCCAGTACGCCGCCGACAACCACGCGGCCTGGGCGGCGTATTTCGAGCGCCGCCAACAGCAGCGCTTGGCGTCCACCAACGGCGCGCCGGTGGTCGGCGGCCGGCAGAATAACGAGGGGCGCCACCTCTGGTGGGGCGTCCCCGGCCGCACACTCGAGGGCGTGCTCACGTACCTCGAGGGCGGCAACGACCCGCCGTTGGCGTACCCCCCGGCGAGGGTGGCCGCCCCGGCGCAGCACCGACGCGCCGGGCCATGGGCTCCAAGGAGGTTCGGCGCCTCCTCTTCTTCCTCCTCATCACGCTCCTCTTCACACTCCTCTGGCTCTCCGGCGCTGCTCGGCGTCAAGGCCGAGCCCGCGGCGGAGACGCCACTCGGCCGGCGCACTCACAGCGCCGGCATCGTCATCAACGAGGGCGGCCGGCGCGCCCCCTCGTCGGCTCCTCCGCGCTTCGTCAAGCCAAAGACGGAGCCGGGGCTGGCGCCGGTGAAGACGGAGCCGGGGCTGGCGCCGGTGAAGGCGGAGTTCGACGACGACGACGACGCGACCCTCGAATGGGCGCGCCAGGACTCCATTGCGATGGAGAAGGCGCGCCGCGAGAAGGAGAAGGAGCGCCAGTGCGCCGCCCTACGCCGCTTCGAGGAGCGCCGACGCGGCCGCGAGGAAGGCGGGGTCGTCGTCTTGTGCGACAGCGACGACGACGACTACGCGCCGCCGCCTGTTCGCCATGGCGCGACGCCGGGGAGGGGTCCAGCAGGGGCACCCGCGTCAAAGAGGAGAAGGCCGACGACGACGATGACGGCGACGGCGACGGCGACTTCAGCCCCTTTCTTTTTTTTAGATTAGGTTAGTAATGTTTGGCCAAATTTCACCGAAATTTGTAATGTTTGGCCGAAATTTAACTAGTTTTTATCATAACTTCGCCGAACGGTTCTGTTTTTTTTTTAAGATACGCGCCTAGGGGCGGCCCTGGGGGCCGACGGCTGGGGACAGACTCGCCCCAGTGCCATTTTTTTCGCCGTCTCACCCCCAGGCGGCGCTTTTAGACGCCCCCTGGGGGGCCAACGGCTGAAGATGCCCTAAGCACTGTATTCGCACATCATGCCAAGTTTTTGCACCACTTCAATGTACACCACAACTTCTAGCATCAAAATGACCATTTACAGCAAGTTATAGCACCAACAGTGTAATTGACCCAAATTTAACCCAGCAACCAGACACAAACAATGCAAGACACGTGTCAACAAGGTATAGGACAAAAAATTCGACCTGAACTCAAATAAATATCAGACGGCCGATGAATAGACAGACCCTCAACTTATTCAAAACAGTTTCCCTATAGCATTTTGTATATATACAAATAATTTGATCTGTCACCTAACCTATTCAACTCAAGTCCACGCCACAAACAACTTTCCCTTTTTCCCCTCCATTGGAGGGCACAGCCCTCATTCCTGAGAAAACCCCACAACTGTATACAAACAGAAACCAACAGCAAGAGCATGGACGCTACGAAAATTCTAAATCTTTCGCCCGTCCACGTCCTCACGATCAGCTGCACATAACAAATAAAGGGATGGCAACGAGGTTGTTTCACTCCACTCGTTTTCCCGAGGATCCTAGAACTCCTCGTTAAGCGCGTACTCCTCATCGCCGGGCAGCAAGGACGTCACGAGCGAGTAGCGCACCCGCAGGGATATCTTGCCCCTCTCGAGGTGCAGCTTGGCGGCCGACACCACCCAGTACCCTGGCAGGTCCTGTGGCCCTCGGGCCATTTCCGTCCTGTCCACAAACTTGAGCAGCTTCGGTGGCTGCACCAGCGCCAGCGGGCCACTAGGGTACACCGCTGAGTTGATGTTCGCGTCGGAGTTGATGTTCACGTCGGAGGGCCGGGGCATCGGCTTCTGCCCCGCAGTGGAGAAGTGTGTGCTGATGAGCGTCGAGATGAGGCCCGACTTCTGGATCAGGTTTGGGGACCCCTCCCACTCGGGCTGGCGCCTGACAGGGTAGGCGTTCACGACTTTGGAGAAGTGCAGCCGGAGGAACAGTATCTTCTTGAAGCCCTGGTTGATCACTTCTAGCTGTGCTCCTGTGACGATGGAGGCATCCTCTGACTCCACTGGCATTGTGCAGACGTGGGAGAAGTGCTTCCATGATCCTATTGGTTCAAAGTATCTATGGTCAAATGGTTCTGGAGTTCGGCTATTGTTTGGGTCATTTTCAAGCTGGATAACCCGAGGAAGGGAACACAGGTGCTGAAGATGGATAGCTAATTTGTTACTCTTCTTCCCTTCAAGAAACAACCGGAGTCCTGTGATCGGTCTTTTGCCCACGTCAACCTGCACCAAAGTTAAAAAGCTGCTCAAACGATGGAAAGAAATCCACAAATATATCACCAAACCCCCCAAGTGAATGGAAATTGTCAATATAATAACCTTGTATATTCTGTATGCAGTGTGATCTCTTGATCGACAACTTGTAATAATACTTGGTTCATGAAGGAATTTAAAAATATCTAAATTATCAATTTGACAGAATCTAAATATGCCCTGCTACTGCTGTTTTCATCATTCCCAAATGAAACTAGCAATAGTCGATCCTGCCATTCATAGGTACAGATAAATGTGATTGATGTAATGCCGAATAGAATACCGGCACTTCCAGTTTGATAGCCACGAAGGTTGGATTAAAAGAGTACTGGGCTAAAATATCTTTCCAGTTTCAGGTTTTTGCGCTTCACAATTGCACACTAGAGTTTTCCCAATTAACTTTTCATCCAGTTATTTTTATAAGTATTTACCACATCTTATACCCTTTGTGCCGTTGTTTTCACTCGGGAAATGCATTATCTTATCCCTCTATCTAGATCTCACTCTTGAGTAATAATTGGTTCATAGTTATCTAGCCATGTGATCTGACTTCAGTTGTGAGTTGCAACATATAAGAGGATTAGCTGGTCGTCAAATAGATCAACCATCTACTCTAGCGATCAGGTTGATTATGGAAAGATAAGCACTATAAATTCTCTGCACAGAAGAATGAGAATTTAAATGGTCGCATAAATAAGGAAAAATTTATCTTCAAAACTTATCCTAACCTATGTCTACTTTCCATGGTGATGCTTAAGTTTACAAGATCATGACACCACATAAAAAGGATAAAAAACAAGGAAATATAAAGATGAACAATGTTTCAGTTATGACAATAGAAAAAGTGTGCATACCATGTTGGTACAAACATAAAGTGTTGGACCAATAAAATTTACTGGCAAAGATGCACTGATTTGCGTTTTCCTCTGGGGACCAAGAGGGAGGTCACTATAAACTGGCGCCCACTGCCTTGTAAGCTGGAACGCCAAAAACTGGTGCAATTCCTCAATTGGGGGCTTATCTGTATGAAATTCAAATATATCACCTTGTTATGAATACATCAACTATCACATTGTTTGCTGTGCAAAACCATATTCGCTAGCTTGCTTTTTTGTTTACGACTTAATGATAGGATGGCAACAAACATGTAGCGTCAAAAGGTTGCAATTCAAACATTACTTTAAATAGAGATTTCCCTTGAAATTTACGACTGAAAACACCCAGAGTAGTATTTTTGCCCAACAGATAATATACAGGGACAATTCAAACATTACTTTAAATAGAGATTTCCCTTGAAATTTACGACTGAAAACAACCAGAGTAGTATTTTTGCCCAACAGATAATATACAGGGAGTAAAGTCGGTGAACGGAGCTATAAAGGACAACTATTTTCTAATAAATATTGCCCAAGAAGACCATGTCCTTAGAATCTAAACAATAGGGACTTTGTTTGTGAAAGAAAGAATTCAGGTTCCATTCCTGTTTGACCAAGAATCTAAACAATAAGGTGGCCAAGGGTGCAGGTTCTAAAGTTCTGAATAGACTTCAGAAAACTTACACCCAAATACATCGAGAAAAACACAAGCTCTTGTCCTATAACCCTAACTCCAGTCACTATCATGAACTACTCCCTTCGTTCTTAAATATATGTCTTTCTAGACATTCCAATATGGACTACATACGGAGCAAAATGAATGAATCTATACTCTAAACTACGTCTATATACATCCGTATGTAGTCCGTATCAAAATCTCTAAAAAGATTTATATTTAGGAAGGGAGGGATTATAAATCAATGACAAGGAACATGTAGGGGAAAACAGTGAGAAAGACAAAGAGTAACTTTATTTTAAAATAATCAAAACTAACATGCAACTAAAGTACTAGGGCGGAAGGTCAAGACTTCTCTTAATATTATTACTAATTATGCAGTTTCAACTTTCAACATTTCATGTTTATAGGTTAAGAGCTGAGAGATGAATAAATTATCCAGCAAGCTGGAAAGGGTGAAATTTATACTTACAACGAAGATACAAATTAATTGCATGATTCAGAAATCCACTACCAGGAACTCCATTTAACAACGAAGTAATAGGTACAAAAGACATTGAGATAACATCAGGTTCTGCTTGAATACTATTCAGCCATTCGCTATGAGAGATCATATCTTCATCCCTTCCACCTCTTCGCTTAGGCATCATTACCAAAACCTGAGATTAACACACAGAATAAACATAAATAACACTTCTCCTATGAACAGCCATAAACTATATCAACACAAAGAGTTTACCTCCTCCGAAGCATAAGAATTTAGTGGACTGGACTCCACAAATATCAGTCGCTGCTCTCTTCTGTCACTCTGCACGCACAAAAACATAAATCAGCGAGCTAAGAAAAACACAACAGAACCTTCTATACCAAGACATATGACTGGCCTAAACATCAAGGCATGATGTTCAAATTCAAGTGAACAACATATACACCAATAGCTCTTGCCTCTTGGAATAAAGAGATGGGAAATTAGGCTATTGGCAAATGTCTCGGCCCTTACTATATCTGCTGTCTATGGCTATTGGCACATGCACAGATGGCAGGTCTGCATGTCTTTGAAATTCAAATTAATGAACTTGGAGCTATTTTGTGATCTACTTTCACTGATCAAAAGCTAAAGCCCCTTGCGTCAAGAAATAGGGCTATGGCTAGATTCGGTTAAATGATCATTACTGTTGAATCGAAAAAATATGCAAGGGAAAGTCGAAGGAAAAAAAAAAGTTTAGATGCTAGGGTAATACCTTGTCCTCCTTCCTGTACACATCCCTGAAACTAATGTCAGATTGCCCATTTGCATCAAGAAATCTCCTGTCAGACATCTCCTTTAATCGCTTTTGAACATCAACGGCTTGCAAGCTTGATGAATATTGTTGTTTCAAATAAATTACATCCTTCCCTCCCATTTTGACACCAACAACTATATGTGTCCCAAATTTTTCAATAAACCTGCAAGGTTAAGCAATTAAGGTTGAAGTTCAGATTTACGACTTCGGCAAAAACAATTGGCTCAGCACATGTTTTGACAGGAACAGTGTATGTCCAATTCCGATGGTACATGCTTAGAAAGCTGGCTGTAGAAAAGCAAACTGATACTATTTACATATGGTCACACCTCACATGAAATTTGGAAGGACTAAAACTGGCATTAGAGGACAGCTTTCAAGGAGTCGGTGCTCAGACAAGCTACCCATCAGACATGAATGTATCATACCAAAATCAGAACGATTCAGAAAAATGGCAGTCAAAGATAGATGCTATCATCCTATCAAGACTTCATTGAAGGAGGAAGATCACATAGGCCTATCTTATTTTAGATGACTACATGCTTTTGGGTATGACTGAATAAAATATGGATCTAACCTTGCCAAAGCAGCAGGTTCCCAGGTTGATGGAACAGCCTGCTTAACATGATCTTGTAGTACAATTTGTGCCTTCGACAGTGCAACATTATATAGTGTGATACACCAGCCGTCAAAAGCAAGTGACTTGGTACTCGCAGCATCTTTCTGCCAGGAGCCAGTAAATTCAAACATACAATTGAACTGGCCAGATGGAATTTTTCCGGACAAAGATAACTCCCGGTTGAATTGCTCCGACATCTGCAAAATGCTTCATAATTTCAGAAAGGGTAGCTATTTTTATCTCTTAATATTGTAAATACAACACAAACATTACTTTTTATGGGTATAATTATACTCAACCATTTTAAGCAGTTTCCATGACAGCTTTGGAGGAGAAAACGTGATAGGGACAAACAGTTGTAGTACTGTCAAACACAATGTTTAGTATGAGATGTTATATCAATCACCAAGTACAGAAAATTCGAAACAAGGTTCATCTAATGCTTTTGAAGTACATAAAGCATAATCTCATGTGAAGCGGAAATGAAGAAATCTATGAAGGGAAGGTTGCATGTATCTGAGATGGGTGCTATTGACTAGAGCATCCTGCATGCCATAAAGGCATCCTGCTAGCAAACTGGTAGAAGCTTACAATCCCATATTTCTTCAAAATGTCTAAGCTGATAATCGGCGACCTTCTAAACTCGTAACAAACAAAACATTATCTACATACACAACACGCTACTCACAATGGAAGAACATTCTGCAAGTAGCGATCGGGAAGTAGTAATGTTTTAATGTGACTGGTTTGATGTGCACTACCACCCACAGAGAAAAGAAAGATCAATCAAGAGGCTACAAGAAGGATAAATATGGAACTGTAGATGCAGACAGTATTGTATTTCGATATAAGGATGATCGTTATATTCTAGGCATTCAGGCAGAACAAGTGTTCTATTGAGAGATGTGAAGAAGCCAAATTGGTCTACTGTTGTTAAGATGAAGCCAGGAAACCTTTTTGCCATGCCAACTGCAGAAGAAGCCAAATCAGTCCCCGATCCAAGGTATCCTGGTAGGAAGCCTACAATCTCATAGTCCCGTCCAAATGTATAACTTGATAATCGGTGACCTTCTAATATGATAACAACCAAAACATTATCTACATACACCTCGCAGTACTCACATTGGAAGAACTCTCTGCCTGGCAGTGGTAGAATACATCTCTACAGGCCTCAAACTGTTTGGTGCTTATATGTGTCTCTGAAATGGCAAAAACCACTCCCTAATCCGAGGCAGATTGAACTATATGTTGCCAGCAATGAAAAATGCTAGCCATCCACAGCACGTGGTACTGAATGTTAAATTTGCAAGTTCATCTCTCCTTTTTTTTCTCATTTTGAGAAAGTAATGGTACGAGCGATAAAAATGTATGTACGTTTCTACTGAATTAAGCAATAACAAGTCACACAAGCTACCCCTCGAATAAGGCATGATTTGATCTGTTCAATACATTGCTGAAACCGTACATTTACATGGCATCTTATGACATACCTAATAATTTTAGTTACATAGTACAAACCAAACCATAGCACACACAGGAACTGAAGTGGGCATACAAGAAAGCAAACCTGCTGAAACGACAGGACATCGGACCGGAACCGCATCCGCTCCCCCTTGTCGCACTTGATGGACTTGGGCACGCCGGCGACCGTGGTCAGGCTGCCGGGGAGCACGATGTCCTGGGTCCCATCGCGGTCGAGCTCGATGAGCGACGGGTCGGGCGAGCCGCGCTGCTTGCAGAACTTGAGCCGGATGTCGGAGGCGACGTCGTAGCCGAGGCCGATGGAGCGGATGGCGAACTCGGCGGCCCTCTGCATCATCTCCTTACTGTCTCTAGGCGCCATCCTCGCTTATCCCACGCGCCGAATTTCAGCCCCCTGGAGCAGCAGGAGCACCCGGAGAACAATCAGCGGACGACAGAAATAGATAATCATTTGGCAGCCGGAACAGTCAAGGACTAACAAACAAACAAACAAAAAAACTAAAATTCCCCACCAGATCGGCCGGAGCAGCGGGAGGTGGTGGGGGCGGATCTGGACGGCGCGCCAGGAATTACGGGGAGACTGGCCGGGGACTGAAGCGACCGCCGGAGGGCCGAAAGCTCGTACCTTTTTGCGAATTGGAACCCGAGACTTCTCCGACCGGCCGGCGGAAGAGGGGGAACGCCGCGACGAGGCGAGGAGGTCGCCCGGGTGGGTAGGGTCGTCGGCAAGACCACGAGAGCGGCCTAGTGGGAAAAATGCAGCCAGTCAATCTTGCAATATCACTTACTCCCCCTGTCGCATAACCTAAGAGCGTTTGACATGTTCAGTTTGATGATGTCACAGCGTCTAAGAGCAACTTCAATGGGGCGACCCAAACGGACGGCCCATTTGTCTGTTTGGGTCGGCCCTCGCCCGGCGTCCGCCCAGTTTTGCATTTGGGTCGGCAATGCGTCCAACATGCCGACCCATTTCATGTCCGCATTCAACTTTTAAATAAAAAAAACCCGCGGCCACCCAAACGGACGGCCCATTTGTCTGCTTTTTGTCCGTTTGGGTTGGCCCCCGCCCGGCGTCCGCCCAGTTTTGCATTTGGGTCGGCAATGCACCCAACGCGCCGACCCATTTCATGTCCGCATTCAACTTTTAAATATAAAAAAACCCACGGCCATGTCTCATGCCGGCACCATGCCAGCGCCGGCATACAATGCCGGCTTCAGAAAATACCACATTTCATGCTGGCACACTCACCAGTCGGCCGGCACACATGCCAGCACACAAAAAATGGTGGGACTTGAGTTCAGCCACGTCATCGCGGCTCCCGTGGTCATGCCGGCATACAAAAAAGATGGCCCTCGACGCCATAGATCACTCGTCGTCGAACTTGAGCATGTCGGCCTGCATCTTCTCGAACCACGGCCTCTTCCTTGGCGACAAGGCGTTGAGATCCACCTTCATGATCTCCACCCTGGTCATCATGCTTGCAAGAGCCACTTCTTTCGCCTTTGTCTTGGCGTTGGCGGCCTCGATCTCTAGCATCTTGGCTTGCTTCTCCGCCTCGAGCTCGAACATCTTGGCTTGCTTCTCGGCGTCAAGATCAAGCCTCCTCCTTTGGATCTCCATGAAAGCATCCATTTTGCTCCACCTTGAAACGTCAGCGCTCCTCCTCCCTTGAGTCCTTCTTATTCATCATGCCGTCCACGCTTGCAATCAAGGCGTTGGTGGCCGCATCTCGCTTGTCCTCCTTCTTGGAGTTGGTCTTCCCCCGCGGCCGTGCCGACTCGCCCTCCCCAACATCCTCCACGGCGCCCTTCCCCCCACATGCCTTGAGTGCGGCATATTGTGCCTTGAACTTCTCTTCGTCCTTGATGACCCGATAGAAATGGGAGAGGTTGAAGCACTTGCCATTGTGTTGAACCTTGAATGCCTCCAAAGCTTGAAATGCCTACAAAATATTTTCATGGAAGCATATGGGCAAGTGATAGCAAATGAAGACGTAAAAGGATGATCTTGATGGCACAAAAGAGGGCGGCTTGCTTGCTATCATACCATGTCTTGCCCGCCGATGCCGCTCACTGGGCGGGCCTTGACGCTCTCAAGGATAGCGCAAAACTTGTTGCACTCTTGTTGGATCACCCTCCACCGCTTGGGAATAGAGACCCACCCGCGCGTGCTCACAAATTGGTAAGGTGGAAACTTCTTGCGCTCATGAAACTCGCGGTGCACACGAGTCCAAAAGGTTGAATGCTTTTGCTCGGCGCCCGTCTTTGAGTCTTGTCCAATGTCTCGCCCAAACTCGCAAAGAAGCTTGTCCTCGGCAGCTGTGTACGCCTTTGTGCGCTTGCTCTTGCGCTTAGGCTTAGGACCGGCGGTTTGGTTGGCGAGCTTGTCATCGAACGAAGGCTCCACTTCGATGTCGCACTCGTCCTCTTCCTCTAGCCCATAGTCCTCCGGGAACTCGTGGTCGAGGGGGAAGCCGTCCAGGTCGATGCCGACCTGATCACGCATGCAGGCCGCCTGATCGGGATCATAGCCAGCGGCCGGCGGGAACGCCTCATGGCCGTCCTGGCTTTTGTGTCTCGTCGGGATCGTAGACAGCGCCCGGCGCACCACCCTCGAAGATGAGGTTTTGCATGTAGTCCTCGTCGACGGCGAACGTCATTTCCTCGAACAGGTTACGGGCGTCCAGGAGCTCGCTGGTCGGCGTCTGTCGCGCGCGTTTCCTCGTGCCGCCGGACGACGAGCCACCGACCACCGGGGTGGCGTTGAGGTCGATGGGCGCGGGTGCGGGCGTGGAAGGTGCGACCACGCTCACGTCGGGTCAACACTCCCCGGAGAGGCGGGAGGCCTGCGGGTAGACGTGGAAGCCGGGGACCGGGTTGCAAGTCGATGTGCGGGGTGAGTCGGGCAGCACCATCCGAGGAAACGCCGACGAGCCGGTGCTGGCCGCGGCGACGACGGCTTGGAGGACGCTGTGCTGGCTAGGGTTTACCCCTAGCATGTAGAGCGCGTCCCTCATTGCCGCGGCGACGCGGGCGTTGGTGAACTTCTGCTGCGCGGCGGCGGCGGCGGCGGCCTGCGCGGCGGCCTTATCCCTTGCGTCCGCGGCGTGCCTCCGGCCCTTCCTCTTGGCCGACTCCCCTGCCTGATGTTCGGGCGTCAGCGCCTTCTTCGGCTTGGTCGCGGCGGCGGTCTTGCGTGGGGCACGAGGCATGCCCTTCCCGGAGGGGGCGACGGCGCCGGACGAGGCGAGGGAGGCGAGGCCGGCAGCGACGTCGAGGTCGAGGTCGATGGCGTCCTCCATGGCTGGTTGGGGGGGCGGGGGCGCGCGCAGGCGGGAGCGTTTTTGGGGAAAATGGGGGGAATGTTGGTGGCTGCCACCGACCGGCGGGCCCGGGGAGAGGAGTAGGCGCGCGCGCAACCGTCTCGTGTCCACGCCGATGCAAATCCGGCTCAAAATTAGGCCTGGAATGGGTCGCCTGCAGATGAAGAACGGACGCGCGTCCGTTTGGGTTGACGCGTTGGGCCGCCACTTTTGTCCGCGCCGATCCAAACGGACGCGGGTGGACGAAATGGGTCACCCCATTGGAGTTGCTCTAAGTGCATGCCAAGTATTGATTACAGGAGGATGAATGCCAAGTGGGGCGCTCTTTTTTTAGAACACAGATGCACTCACCTCTATGTACACATGCATACCCTACCCATGTGAGCACATCTGAGAAAGTGAACCGGCAGATCATCTTGAGATTGACAAAGGCATCACACGCGCCTCATAGTCGACGGGAATGTCCCCTCCTAATAACACAGATGCAGGCTCTCATGTATACGTGCGTACACTCACCTCTATGTACACACGCATACCCTACCCCTATGAGCACATCTGAGAAAGTGAACCGGCATATCATCTTGAGATTGACAAAGGCATCACACGCGTCTCATAGTCGACGGGAATGTCCC
>NC_041384.1:744922863-744924192 GCF_002162155.2 Triticum dicoccoides
GATTGACAAAGGCATCACACGCGCCTCATAGTCGACGGGAATGTCCCCTCCTAGTAACACAAATGCGGGCTCTCATGTATACGCGCGTACACTCACCTCTATGTACACACGCATACCCTACCCCTATGAGGACATCTGAGAAAGTGAACCGGCATATCATCTTGAGATTGACAAAGGCGTCACACGCGCCTCATAGTCGACGGGAAATGGTCCCTCCTAGTAACACAGATGCAGGCTCTCATGTGTACTCGCGTACACTCACCTCTATGTACACGCGCATACCCTACCCCTATGAGCACATATGAGAAAGTGAACCGGCATATCATCTTGAGATTGACAAAGGCATCACACGCGCCTCATAATCGATGGGAATGTCCCCTCCTAGTAAATGCTCTTCGCCGAAAATACTGAAATAAATTCAGAAAAATAAAGAACCGGTACTTGATGCCTGATGTGGGTTGAAACGTACTCTTAGCTCATTGAAGATGACCCTTGAGGGGCTCTCGCAAGGATAACTCTTGCGATGTGCTTTTTGTCATGTCGCAGCCTGCAATGGCCCTATATTGCACCACGTTGTTTTTAGCCGGGGAATCGTTTGACAATGGCGCGCCGGCCGAAGCTTCAGCAGGTCCCGCATGCGCCGCTCAATCACAGCGATCAACCGCTCAAGAATCTGGTGATCCACGTTTGCGATGTTGGTTCTTTTTTATTTGGCCAATCACGTGGCCTTGGCCCACCACGGCCGCTCGTCCAGATTTCCTCGTTCTCTTCTTATCTTCGGCTTTCCTCTTTTTATTGGGCCATCACGTGCTGCTGCATGCTGTCTCCACGGTGATTGCATGCTGGAACCAATGATAATTTTTGTTGCATCGACTCATGGTGGAGCTACGACCCGCGACGACAGAGAAAACGATTTTTGCTACATCTGTCATTAGATTTTGCTACAAGCGATGAGGAAATTTGCTAGATCAATTCATGGCAGAGGTGCGACTCGGGACGGCGACGACAACAATAGTATGTGTTTTGAGTCATAAATTTGTAAATTATTATTACGTCATTTACAAATTCGCGTAAACTTTGGATTTTATGGTATGTACCGAAACTATACCGAAACCGAACCATATTTTAATTTCATACCGTATTTACCAAAGTATTAATACCGTACAAACCAAAAAACCATATAAACTGAACCCCTTTTTTGCGGGAAATCTTTCGATCTATTCATCTCCAATCATGGCAGTACAACGAATACCAAAAATAATAAAAGTTACATCCAGATCCGTAGACCACCTAGCGACGACTACAAGCACTGAAGCGAGCCGAAGGTGC
>NC_041384.1:744924510-744984753 GCF_002162155.2 Triticum dicoccoides
CGGGCACAACTTGTTGTAGTAGACAGTCGGAAAGTCGTCTTGTTAAGGCCCCATAGGACCAGTGCACCAGAACAGCAATCGCCGCAGATAAAGAATAACATAGATCGGAAGGATCCAATCCAAAGACACACGAACGTAGACGAACACCAACAAGATCCGATCAAATCCACCAAAGATAGATCCGTCGGAGACACACCTTCACACGCTCACCAACGATCCTAGATGTGCCACTGGAACGGGGGCTAGGCGGGGAGACCTTTATTATTCCATCTTCAGAAAGCCGCCGCCGTTTCGCCCTCCTGAGCAGAACACAAACCCTAACAAAATTGAAATAAACGACTAAAAACAAAGCCCTCCCGCTGGCCCTTGGCAGGATCCACCGCGCCTCCATGGCCCTAAGGGCCACCGAAGACGAGGCGGACCTGCGTCGGAGCCGGCGAGAGGCAGAAACCCTAACTGCTTTTTTTAGGAGGAGGATGAGGCGGCGGCACAACTCACAAGTCACATCTCTCGGCGGCATTTATCAAACGACCTGATATATAACTGAACCATGTAAACCGAATAAACTGAACGCACAAAGTGAATGACTGGTGGTCGTTGTTCATGCAACCCTATGCAATGAGCGTTGACGGTGGTAAAAAGCTTCAACCAGCGTGGGAAAAAGTTTCAACCGACGCGAGAAAAAGCTTCAACGGGCGCGACGGCGATGGGGATGCGGGCGAGATTTGCTGGAACCGACCTTTGAAAGGATCGAGAAGAGGTGTCTAGAGGGGGGGTGAATAGACTCTAATCAAGAAAAGTTGCAGTTTTTAATTTCCTTTAGTTGATGTGAATAAACATTCACAATACATATCAAGCAAACATGCAAGCATACAAAGAGTATATGAGCAGCGGAAAGTAAAGCATGCAAGTTACAAGAATGTAAAGAGATGGGATTTGAGTGTGCAAACGCAATTTGGAGACACGGAGATTTTTTATCCGTGGTTCCGATAGGTGGTGCTATCGTACATCCACGTTGATGGAGACTTCAACCCACGAAGGGTAACGGTTGCGCGAGTCCACCGAGGGGTCCACCCACGAAGGGTCCACGAAGAAGCAACCTTGTCTATCCCACCATGGCCGTCGCCCACGAAGGACTTCCCTCACTAGGGTAGATCTTCATGAAGTAGGCGATCTCCTTGCCCTTACAAACTCCTTGGTTCAACTCCACAATCTTGTCGGAGGCCCCCAAGTGACACCTAGCCAATCTAGGAGACACCACTCTCCAAGAAGTAACAAATGGTGTGTTGATGATGAACTCCTTGCTCTTGTGCTTCAAATGATAGTCTCCCCAACACTCAACTCTCTCTCATAGGATTGGATTTGGTAGAAAGAAGATTTGAGTGGAAAGCAACTTGGGGAAGGCTAGAGATCAAGATTTATGTGGTTGGAATGGAATATCTTGACCTCAACACAAGTGTAGGTGGTTCTCTCTCAGAAAATATGTATTGGAAGTGTAGGCATGTTCTGATGGCTCTCTCCATGAATGAAGAGTGGGTGGAGGGGTATATATAGCCTCAACACAAAATCTAACCGTTACACACAAATCACCAAACTCAGTGGGGCCGAATCATTAAACTCGGTCGGACCGATTTGGTTCATAATGTGACCATTAGGCATTTCGGTGGGACCGACATGTCAACTCGGTGGGACCGATATGCTAGGGTTAGTGTAAATCCAAAACTCGGTTTGACCAATTACTCAAACTCGGTGGGACCGATTTGGGTAATAAGTGAAACAAAATGTTGGCCAAGCAAACTCGGTGGGGCCGGTTGCAAATCTCGGTGGGACCGAAACTATTGCAACAGACAACAGAGAGTTTGCAAGCCCATCTCGTGAGACCGAGATCCCATCGGTGAGACTGAACTGACTAGAGTTTTTGGCAGTGGCTATGACAACTGAACTCGGTGGCTCCGGATGGAAAGAATCGGTGGGGCCGAGTTGGACTTTTTGGTTTAGGACATATGTGGAAGTGAGGGAGTGGTTGAGGGCTTTGGAGCATATCACTAAGCACTTTGAGCAAGCAAGCCATTAAGCAACACCTCATCCCTTCTTAATAGTATTGGCTTTCCTATGGACTCAATGTGATCTTGGATCACTTAAAATAGAAAATGTAGAGTCCTGAGCTTTGAGCTTGAGCCAATCCTTTGTCCTTAGCATCTTGAAGGGGTTCCACATCCTCTTGTCCATGCCACTCCATTGTTGAACTTATCTGAAACATACTAGGTAGAAGCATTAGTCCAACAAGAGATATGCTGACATTAATTACCAAAATCACCCAGAGAGCACTTGTGCTTTCAATCTCCCCATTTTTGGTAATTGATGACAACATACATCAAAGCTTTAGATAAAGATATAGAGAGCAACAAGCAAAGCTTTGGAAAGACATGTAACATGCATAGGCTCCCCCTACATGTATGCAATCATATAAATATGAAACATAGGAGCATGTGAATGCATAAGTATGATAGAGTAATCCATATGTTACATGCATCTTGGCTATATGCATCAGAGCAAATGATGTGAATATAGGAAATGTACCTTCATTCCCACGAGTCCTTCTTGCAAACAGTATGTACATAAGCAAGAAATCCTCATACACATGACTGTGATGCATATACTTACCTTGTGGTCTTGAGTTGGCTTAGGAAGGAATGAACCTGAGTAAACAAGGTTAGACAACACAGATACACCTACTAGCCAGAGCAAACAAAAGAAACCACAAGAGAACCAAGACTGGGATGACATGTAGAGAGTGAGTACTGAGTACCCCATTGGGTATAGACATGTCCCCAAAGGTAAAGATATGCAATAAAATCAGAGATTTCCTTCCCTTAGATGTCTTGCCCCCCCTGAATCTTGCATGGGATATTGGGAGAAGATAGGGAACAGAAAATAAGAGCAAAAGTAAAGAAACAACAGAGCTTGAGCTAATGCAAGCAATCAAATATGATCAAATATGAACATGTCTTTCCCCTCTTAAAGACATGTAACTTCTCTCCTCTTGAACACCAAGCATCTGGGGTATCTTACACACTCCCCCTTGATACGTCTCAGTCGTATCTACTTTTCCAAACACTTTTGCCCTTGTTTTGGACTCTAACTTGTATGATTTGAATGGAACTAACCCGGACTGACGCTGTTTTTAGCAGAATTGCCATGATGTTGTTTTATGTGCAGAAAACAAAAGTTCTTGGAATGACCTGAAACTCCATGGAATATCTTAGAATAAATAATAAAAAATCCTCGCCAAAGATGAAGACCAGGGGGCCCACACCCTGTCCACGAGGGTGGGCCCCCCTAGGGCGCACCCCCCTACCTCGTGAGCCCCCTGGACACCTTCCGACGCCAACTCCAACTCTATATATTGGCTTTCGGGGAGAAAAAAATAAAAGAAGAAGAAATCATCATGTTTTATGATACGGAGCCGCCGCAAAGCCCTAAAACCTCTCGGGAGGGCTGATCTGGAGTCCGTTCGGGGCTCCGGAGAGGGGGATTCATCGCCGTCGTCATCATCAACCATCCTCCATCATCAATTTCATGATGCTCACCGCCGTGCGTGAGTAATTCCATCGTAGGCTTACTGGATGGTGATGGGTTGGATGAGATTTATCATGTAATCGAGTTAGTTTTGTTAGGGTTTGATCCCTAGTATCCATTATGTTCTGAGATTGATGTTGTTATGACTTTGCTATGCTTAATGCTTGTCACTAGGGCCCGAGTGCCATGATTTCAGATCTGAACCTATTATGTTTTCATGAATATATGTGAGTTCTTGATCCTATCTTGCAAGTCTATAGTCACCTACTATGTGTTATGATCCGGCAACCCCGAAGTGACAATAATCGGGACCACTCCCGGTGATGACCATAGTTTGAGGAGTTCATGTATTCACTATGTGCTAATGCTTTGTTCCGGTTCTCTATTAGAAGGAGGCCTCAATATCCCTTAGTTTCCATTAGGACCCCGCTGCCATGGGAGGGTAGGACAAAAGATGTCATGCAAGTTCTTTTCCATAAGCACGTATGACTATATTCGAAATACATGCCTACATTACATTGATGAATTGGAGCTAGTTCTGTGTCACCCTATGTTATGACTGTTACATGATGAACCGCATTCGGCATAATTATCCATCATTGATCCGGTGCCTACAAGCTTTCCATATACTGGTTTACGCTTATTTAATTTCCCGTTGCTGCTGTTACAATCACTACAAAACACCAAAAATATTAATTTGCTTTCATTACTCTTTGTTACTGTTACCACCACTATCATATTACTTTGCTACTAAACACTTTGCTGCAGATACTAAGTTTCCAGGTGTGGTTGAATTGACAACTCGGCTGCTAATACTTGAGAATATTCTTTGGCTCCCCTTGTGTCGAATCAATAAATTTGGGTTGAATACTCTACCCTCGATAGCTGTTGTGATCCCCTATACTTGTGGGTTATCAAGACTAATTTCTGGCGCCGTTGTCAGGGAGCATAGCTCTATTCTTTGAGTCACTTGGGATTTATATCTGCTGGACACTATGAAGAACTTGAAAGACGCTAAGACAACAATTTATCCCTCAACTACGAGGGGAGGTAAGGAACTGCCATCTAGCTCTGCACTTGATTCACCTTCTGTTATGAGTAAGCTTGCGATACCTAAGCCTGCTTCTGCTATTCGTTCTGATATGTCGCATGTTATTGATGATGCCACTTCTGCTATGCATGATACTTATGATGAAACTATTTCTATGCCTGATACTACTATGCCCCTTAGTGAATTTCTTGATGAACAAATTGCTAGGGCTAGAGAGAAAGAAATTATTGAATCTGATTATAATGATGAAAGTGATGATGAAGATAGGCCTATTATTCCTGAGGGTTATGTTTTTGATGGGGAATCTTCTGCCGCTATTCTAGCTTGCAGAGATCGTCATGAACTTAAAAGGCTATTAATTAAATGGAACAAAGAATCTCTTAAAGATAAAATGAGGCCTGACCCTTCTTTTGCTACTTTTCACCTATTTGTGTTCCTGATAAAGATTATGAACTCTCTGTTGATCCTGATATAATTACTTTGGTTGAATCTGATCCTTTCCATGGCTATGAATCTGAAACTGTTGTGGCACATCTTACTAAATTAAATGATATAGCCACCCTGTTTACTAATGATGAGAGATCGCACTACTTTTATATACTTAAAATATTTCCTTTCTCATTAAAGGGTGATGCTAAGATATGGTTTAATTCTCTTGATCCTGGTTGTGCGTGTAGTCCCCATGATATGATTTACTACTTCTCTGCTAAATATTTCCCTGCTCATAAGAAACAAGCTGCTTTAAAGGAAATATACAACTTTGTGCAAATTAAAGAAGAGAGTCTCCCACAAGCTTGGGGGAGGCTTCTCAAGTTACTTAATGCTTTGCCTGATCATCCTCTTAAGAAAAACGAAATACTTCATATCTTTTATAATGGACTAACCGATGCTTCCAGAGATTACCTGGATAGTTGTGTTGGTTCTCTTTTCAGGGAAAGAACACCGGATGAAGCTGAAATTCTATTGAATAATATGTTGACAAATGAAAATAATTGGGCACCTCCCTGAGCCAGCTCCTGCTCCAATTAATGATCCTATTCCTAAACCAACTCCGAAGAAGAGAGGTGTTCTATTTCTCAGTCCCGAGGATATGCAAGAGGCAAAGAAATCTATGAAAGAAAAAGGTATTAAAGCTGAAGATGTTAAGAATTTACCTCCTATTGAAGAAATACATGGCCTTAATTTACCGCCCGTCGAAGAAACCTATGATCTTGATCCATTACCTATTGAAGACCCTCCTGATCCCGATAACCCGACACAGGTAGTAAAGGTAAATTCTCTCTATAGATATGATAAAGCCGAAGTCCCTCCTACTAAAATGGCTAGTCCGTGCTTGGATGAGTTTGATAACTTTATGTTTAAGCAAGACGACTTTAATGCTTATTTTGGTAGAGAATTAAAACAAAATGCTTATATGATTAAACACTTGGGTGATTATATGGCTAATATTAGAGGTGAACTTAAACTTGTTAGCAAACATGCTTCTATGGTTATCACTCAAGTAGAACAAGTACTTAAAGCTCAAAAAGAATTGCTCCATGAAATGAATAGTAAGAAAAATTATTATGTTGTTAGAGTGGCTACTAGAACTGGTAGAATTACCCAGGAACCTTTGTATCCTGAAGGCCCCCCAAAGAGAATTGAGCAAGATTCTCAGAGAAATAATATTGATGCACCTAGTTCTTCTAAGAAGAAGAAAAAGAAGAATGATAGAACTGTGCAAACTTCTAGTGAACCTATCGCTGAACCACCTGATAATCCAAATGATATCTATGTCTGATGCCGAAACACAATCTGGTAATGAACATGAACCTAGTGAAAATGTTAATGATGATGTTCATGATGATGCTCAACCTAGTAATGATAATAATGTATAAATTGAACCTGCTGTTGATCTTGATAACCCACAATCAAAGAATCAACGTTATGATAAGAGAGACTTTGTTGCTAGGAAACATGGTAAAGAAAGAGAACTTTGGGTTCAGAAACCCATGCCTTTTCCTTCGAAACCACCCAAGAAAAAGGATGATGAGGATTTTGACCGCTTTGCTGAAATGATTTGACCTATCTTTTTGCGTATGCGATTGACTGATATGCTCAAAATGAATCCTTATGCTAAATACACGAAAGATATTGTTACAAATAAAAAAAAGATACCAGAAGCTGAAATTTCCACCATGCTTGCTAATTATACTTTTAAGGGTGGAATACCAAAGAAACTTGGAGATCCAGGAGTACCTACTATACCATGCTCCATTAAAAGAAATTATGTTAAAACTGCTTTATGTGATCTTGGAGCCGGTGTTAGTGTTATGCCTCTCTCTTTATATCGTAGACTTGACTTGAATATGTTGACACTTACTGAAATATCCTTGCAAATGGCTGATAAATCCACTGCTATACCTGTTGGTATTTGTGAGGATGTACCTGTTGTGGTTGCAAACGTTACTATTTTAACGGACTTTGTTATTCTTGATATTCCCGAGGACGATAGTATGTCTATTATTCTTGGAAGACCTTTTCTTAATACTGCAGGGGCTGTTATTGATTGCAACAAAGGCAATGTCACTTTTCATGTTAATGGCAATGAGCATACGGTATACTTTCCGAGGAAACAACCTCAAGTTCACAGTATCAACTCTATTGGAAAAATTCCATCGATTATATTTGGAGGTTTTGAATTTCCTCTTCCTACTGTCAAAAAGAAATATGATATACTTATTATTGGGGATGTGCATATCCCCGTTGAGGTAACCTAGTGTTATTCAAAATTTCTCCGGTTTCATGTTAATCGGAATGAGTTTGTTAACAAGACTTGATCAACCTTGTTAGTGGATTCCTTTTGATGAGCATGAGATGGATGAAACTAGAAGCACAACCTTCTGTACCCTCTCTATACTTTCTGTTATTTAGTAGAAATAAAGTAAAAATATTATTTTTCTGTCTGTTTCCTGACTTATCCGTGCAATATAAAAATATCCCAAAAATAAAAGTCCTCAGAATGACATGCCAATTTAATATGATTTTTTCGGGAATATTTGAGGATTTATGGTGCAAAAATCACCGCGGGGGGAGCTGCCACCTGGCCACAAGGGTGGAGGGCGCGCCCTACCCCCCTAGGTGCGCCCCCTGCCTCGTGGGCCCATGGTGGCCCTCCTCCACTTATCCCAACACCCATCTTCTTCTTCCTCCTCACACAAACACGAAAAACCAACTCAAGCACGAGTTCCAGCCCTCTTTGTTGTGATTTTCGATCTCCTTGCTCAAAGCACCTCTCGCAAAACTGCTTGGGGAGATTGTTCCTTGGTATGTGACTCCTCCATTGGTCCAATTAGTTTTTGTTCTAGTGCTTTATTCTTTGCAAATTTGTGTTGCATAGGTGACCATGTTCTTGAGATTGCATGTCAAATTTATATGGTTCCAAGTAGTTCTAATGCTTAATATAGGCCCTAGGCACTTGTAGGAGTAGTTGCTGTCAGTTTTATTGAAGTTGGTTCACTTTTGTTTGAAGTTACTAAAAATTTCAGAAATTTTTCAGAGAAAAGCAATATGCTTAGGAAGATGTTCCAAGGTGGTTCCTCTAAGAAGCAAGGACCCAGGCTTGCTATGCGTGATGCTGACGAGGAACCACCAAGAGACGCTCTAGTGCGGCCTTGCGAATGGCCGTCGGAAAACTTTATGGATCTTGCAGGAATTAAAGAAGAATTTAATGCATATTTGCGTAATGCCGGTCTTGAAGATTTTGAGGCAGACAAATGCCCCCAGTATCACGATCTCACAAGCTCATTTGTGAGGAGGTTTGAATATTCATCTTCGCGTAATTCTCCTTCAGTCATGTTTGATCTCTATGACAAATCTTATACCATGGACTTAGAGGATTTCACTCTTGCTTGCAAACTTCCACAATGGGGCAGTGTCAGGGATCCCCCTAAATCTGAATTTAGAAACTTTCTTGCTAGTATAACTGTAGGGGAATCTAGAGATATAACGCAAGCTACCATAGGGAGCATTCACTTTCCTGCTATACATTATTTTGCTCTCTTCATAGGTAGATGCATAAATGCTAAGGATGAAGCATGTCACATGTGTGTCCCTGACCTTAGCATTCTCAGGAGTGCTGTGTTAGGAGACCAATCTTATCATATGGGAGCCATTGTAGCTCATAGGTTGCATCATAATAGATATAATGGAGATTTCTTTGGAGGAATTTATGCAACCCGCTTAGCTAAATTTCTTGAGATAGACGTTCGTGAAGGAGACATGGAGTTGCCTCCTGCTTATTTAGATTTTGATTCTATGGTTTCTCACTATTTTGTTGAGAGGACTGAGTCACCTCTCCAGTATCGATTAATTTTTAACAAACGACATGTTGTCCGTATTACTCTCCCTGCTCCTGCCTTGTTTGATTACCAGGCAAACGGAAGATATACTATTACTAGAGAGGAGGCAGATGAGTACGAGAGGAGAGCGGAGGCAGCCCGACTCCACGCTGCAGCTCAGGATGCGATAGCCGCTACATCATAGTACAACCCCAACTATTCTTCGTCGCAGTAGGACCCCAGCTACACCTACGGGTATCCGCCAGGTTATCCCTGGCAATAAACCAACTTTGGCCAAAAGCCTAAGCTTGGGGGAGTACGTATTTCTCACCGACATTACATTTATGTTCACACACACTCATTGCTAGATGTCGGTGCTCATACTCTTTCACTGTAATATCCATGCTAGTTTTTTTTTTCTTTTTCTTGCTTTCTTCTTGTGTGTTTGATAAACCTTCAGAAAAATCAAAAAAAAATTAGTAGTAGTTTACTTTTCTTGCTGTAGTAGTAGTTAAAAAGAAAAACCCAAAAATATTTCCCGTTCATCTTTTGCTTGTTGGGAGCTTTCCCGTGTAAATAGTTTTTATTTCTTTTCTTTTCTTTGGGGGTCGATAGGAGAAAACCATAATTAAATTGTTACAGTGGCTCTTATATGCATGATTGTTGATTTAACCAAGAGCCCATATTGCCTTGTCTTCTCATGTTCATCGAATGCTCGCAGATTCCATCTTAGTCCAATGCACGTCCACTCTTATTTTTATTCACATCGTTCGGTCGTGCAAGTGAAAGGCAATTTTGATGATATATGATGGATCGACTGAGATGAGAAAAGCTGGTATGAACTCGACCTCTTTTGTTTTTGTAAATATGATGAGTTCATCGTTCTTGATTCAGCTTGTTATGAATAAACATGTTTGCAATGACAATTAGAGATCATAGTTGCTTGTGCCATGCTTGATTAGCTATGAGTTATAATGATTTACCTTGCGTGCCAACATGCTATTGAGATGGTTATGATGTGGTATGATGGGGTGGTATCCTCCTTTGAATGATTTAAGTGACTTGACTTGGCACATGTTCACACATGTAGTTGAAACAAAATCAACATAGCCTTCACAATATTTATGTTCATGGTGGATTATATCCTACTCATGCTTGCATCCAATGTTTATTAATTTTAATGCATGTACATGGCTGTTGTCGCTCTCTAGTTGGTCGCTTCCCAGTCTTTTGCTAGCCTTCACTTGTACTAGGCGGGAATACTGCTTGTGCATCCAACCCCTTAAACCCCAAAGTTATTCCAGATGAGTCCACCATACCTTCCTATATGCGGTATCTACCTGCCGTCCCAAGTAAATTTGTATGTGCCAAACTCGAAACCTTCAAATAAACATTCTGTTTTGTATGCTCGAATAGCTCATGTATCAACCAGGGCTGCCCTTATCTTCCATGTTAGGCGGGTTATTCTCAAGAGGAGTGGACTCCGCTCCTCACTCACAAGAAAATGGCTGGTCACCGGGATGCCCAGTCCCATGCTTTATGCAAACTAAATCAAAATTAATTACAAACAAAACTCCCCCTGGGACCTGATGGATGTTGGAGGCACTCATTGTTTCGAGCAAGCCATGGATTGATGCTTGTTGGTGGAGGGGGAGTATAAACTTTACCATTCTGTTTGGGAACCGCCTATAATATGTGTGACATGGAAGATATCACCATCTCTTAGTTGTTATGTTGACAATGAAAGTATACCGCTCAAAATATTATTTATCTCTATTTCAAAACCGAGCTCTCGCACCTCTACAAATCCCTGCTTCCCTCTGCGAAGGGCCTATCCATTTACTTTTATGTTGAGTCATCACCCTCTTATTAAAGAGCACTATCTGGAGAGCGCAGCTGTCATTTGCATTCATCACTATTAATCTATGTTGGGTGTGACTATTATTGGATCTCTTTTACCATCTGTCGGTGTCAAAACCGGCGGATCTCGGGTAGGGGGTCCCGAACTGTGCGTCTAGGCGGATGGTAACAGGAGACAAGGGACACAATGTTTTACCCAGGTTCGGGCCCTCTTGATGGAGGTAAAACCCTACGTCCTGCTTGATTAATATTGATGATATGGGTAGTACAAGAGTAGATCTACCACGAGATCAAGGAGGCTAAACCCTAGAAGCTAGCCTATGGTATGATTGTTGTATGTTGGCGTTGTCCTACGGACTAAAACCCTCCGATTTATATAGACACCGGAGAGGGTTAGGGTTACACAAAGTCGGTTACAATGGTAGGAGATCTGAATATCCGCATCGCCAAGCTTGCCTTCCACGCCAAGGAAAGTCCCATCCGGACAAGAGACGAAGTCTTCAATCTTGTATCTTCATAGTCCAGGAGTCCGGCTGAAGGTATAGTCCGGCTACCCGGACACCCCCTAATCCAGGACTCCCTCAGTAGCCCCTGAACCAGTCTTCAATGACGACGAGTCCGGCGCGCAGATTGTCTTCGGCATTGCAAGGCGGGTTCCTCCTCCAAGTTCTTCATAAAAGTTTGTAAACACTAAGGGTAGTGTCCGGCTCTGAAAAATAAGTTTCCACATATTGCCATAGAGAGAATAATATTAACACAAATCTAATCTGCTGACGTATTCCGTAGCGTGACATCACACTACGGCCAAGCCTTTATTCGAATCGTTTTTACTTCCCCACCTCAGCGTATTTTGCGAGGCGGTTTCCTTGGCACGTCTTGTCAAAGCAGAGATCGTGTCCCCTTTATTTACGGGATTCTCATCAATACGGACGTGGGTAACCCAATCGTTCCCGTTAGCATGTTTTCTCGATTAAAGACGAGTCCCAAACGATTACGGGGAGGGCCCTTGGTATTCAACCTCTTATAAAGAGACCAAGGCCTTACTCCTTTTCAATCTCAAACGAGTTCGCCTGTCGCCTCGAGTTCCAACACCCTAGGCTCCAAATTCCAGGCGCTTCGGACGTTCGACAATGTCCGGTTCCGACCTTCGAGGCCGATGGATGCCCTCCTCCGTCACGGAGGAGGACGTGCTAAAGTTGAGAGAGGCCAAGTTCTTGACCGGCGAAATTTCGCACAGGTTGCCTGCTCAATGGCAGGCCATTCCCAGTCCCCAGCCTGGTGAGAGCATGGTGTTCGTGTCTCACTTCCTTTGGGGGTTAGGCTTCCCAATGGATCCCTTCGTGAGGGGGCTGATGTTTTATTATGGGCTGGAATTCCACGACTTAGCTCCGGAGTCCATCCTCCATGTTTCCTCATTCATTGTCGTGTGTGAAGCGTTCCTCTGTGTTACTCCTCACTTCATATTATGGCTCAAGACCTTTAAGGTAGAGCCGAAGATGATCGAGGGACGGCACGCAAAGTGCGGAGGCGCTGTTGTAAGCAAGAATGCTGGTGCTCCATGGCCCGAGGGCCCTTTTCAAGAGGAGCTCGGCTTATGGCAACGAGAGTGGTTCTATATCACCGTCCCCAGGGGCACCAAGTGCGTGGCGCCGCCTGCCTTTCGCTCGGGTCCCCCAGAGTAGCTAGGGTCGTGGGTCAACAAAGGCGTAGATTGGGGTCCACCCCTGGACGTGCCTTTGTTGCAGGGCCGCATCAGGGATTCCTTAGAAAGAGGTCTCAGCCTGGTCAAAGTGACGCAAGTCATGCTGATCCACCGAACACTGCCCGGCAAACGCCACTCCCTTCGTCTATGGGAGTTTAATCCGGAGGGACCGCGAGCTCTCCATCACTTTATGGTGCAACGCCCGCGGAGATGTATAAACTGTTCTTCGGATCACAAGCAATGTGTCCGGATTTGACTGAGGACGCAGGTCTGAGCTGCAATCGCCCGGATACTAAAGTAAGTAGCCTTGTGCCCGGACTCGTTATCCGTATATTTGTCATAAACTTGCCCCTAAAAGAGTTGTCCCTTTAAACAGGAGTGGATAGCGAAAGCAAAGCTGATCAGGTGTCCGGCTCCCCTCCCTGAGACCAGGCTGGATCCCGTCCTAGTCAGGATGTTGAAGATTGTGCCTTTGAAGGAAAGTGAAGGAGGGGACAAGGGAACTACGGCCTCCTCGAAGGAGGCTGTTTGGAGGGAAGGAACCGAAAATTCCTCTCCTCCGGGGAAGAAAAGGACCGCCTCTGAAGACCCGGAGACCATGGCCTCAAAGCGGGGGGGAAAATCCTCGTCAGAGGGTCCTACGCCAGGGGGTACCTCGGCCGAATTATGCCCTCAAGGGGATCAGCCCTCCAGCGAGCCGTAAGTGGAGAAAGATTTTCTTTTCGAGAGATGAGGGAAACCCTTGCTATATGTCTGAGAAGATTAACCGAAATTTTACCTTATAGCTCGGACCTCGACCCTTCTCAGCAGAGCTCGTCTTCGGGGGACCTTCTTCCAGAGATGATGGAGAGCGGAACGCCTCCCCCTGCCGCACCACCTAGCGAGGCGGGCGACCCTGAGGTGACGTCGCGGAGGGTTTCTCCGAATCCGGCAGGGGCGGAAGATAGCTATGTGCCCCCCAAGGTTCTCCGCGTCCGGCCTTCGAAAGAGGCCATAGGACAATTCCGGCACCGTCTGGTGCTCGGCCGGAGGAGCTGAAGAATCTTCTGGGACGAGCTTCTATCTCAGAGGAGCACCGTGCATTGATGGGCACGGTGATTGAAAGGATTTTGTCCGCGGAAAGCGGATTGCACGAGGCCGTCAGAAGTTTACTGACGGGTTTTGAGGTACGTTAGATAATGTACACTTTTGTCAGTTGCGCATAAATAAGATGCGCCCTGTGTAGATAGTAGCCCCTGAGACTCTGTGCGTTGTCAGAAGTGACAGCGCATAGAGGATCATAATCCCAGGTCTAAAATGTCTCCTTTGAATGGAGGTGGCGAAGTGTCCGGAATCCAGCCGGACTGATGATTTTGCCGAACTAAAGCGGCAACTTGACGTGGCAGACGCCGACATTGCGCTCGTCAACAAGCGGCTTGATGAAGCTCAAGGTATGTAATTCCTCGGACGGCACCTGGTAATAGGAGCTTTATGCCAGTATCTTACGATGTGTGTTCTTTGACGCAGATGGTGCGGCCGCCATGGAGAGTCTTCGGGCGGAACTTGCCCGAGCTAAGGAACAAGCCAGGAAAAGCGATGCGGCTGCCGAGAAGGCCCTTGAAGAGCTAAGAGCCGAACAGGCTGCTCACTGCCGGAGCAAAGAAGAGATGGCCGAGATGGCCGTGAAGCTAAAAAGCGCTGCTGACCGTTGCAAGCTTCTTGAAAAAGAAGTCCGGGCGAGACAGACGGACTTAGAGAAGGCCGTTGCTGATGCCAAGGATGCTCGTTCTGCGATGAGAGCTGCAAAGGAGGAGCTGCGCCAGGCTGGGGAGATTGCGGCTGGAAAGCCCTTTATGCTGCGGAGGAAGTTTTGTGATCCGAAGCTTGCTCTGTTGGACCGGATGTGGAGTGTGGCGGATACCTATTTGGATTTGGCAGCGAGTGCTGCTGATGCGACCGAACACTTTCGAGATCAAGAAGATCGCGAAGTGGAAAAGCTTTTCTGGTCGCAGTTCCACAATCCAGAGCGTCCACTATCAGTGGACGATCGTCTGGCTCAATGGGCCGAACTGAATAGGTTGTCCAGACTCACCATGAAGTGCGTCATGAGTCACCTATGGCCGGGGAAATCGGAGCCGAATAGTTATTTCAGCTTGGTGCAGCAGTTCCTTGGTGCGGTGCCGCGTATTAATGCAATTAAGAGGTCGGCATGCATAGAGGGTGCGCGGATGGCTCTTGCCCGTGTCAAGACATACTGGGCGGAAATGGAGATCATAGCTGTTGCATCCCAAGATTCGGATAGAAGCCGAGTACCTGCCGAGCACTATTTTTAGGAAGTTCTGCAAGGCGCTCATGTAATAGAGTCGCAGTGCTCGAAGGATGCTATGTTCGAATAGCATGTGCCACTGTAAGACGGTAGTTTGATAAATTGTAGGAACTTTTTATACTTGTGCCTGCAAGTATTGTAACACCTCCTGTGCGGCCGTTTAAAATATATAGAATCTGAAAGATGGCAGTCGTCGGCTTCAGCCCCCACACAGATAATGCGGGGGTGTTCGCAAAAGGCACATTTTCACACTTTATCCAACATCTTGGTCCTACAAAGGAGGTGGTAGCGCAGCGAACTAGGCAATCGGACTATAATACTTTATCACTTTCACTTAGCCATATGAGCTTGACAGTGGGACTATTTAGATAGCCCCTGGTGGCGACTGCGCTCGCCCGAGTTCGGGGCGCGTGTGTTCCTGGCCAGGAAACGGCCCTTCGTTAATGCGGAGGAATCCTATAGATTCCGGAGAGTCATCGAGTGGTTGACCAGTCTCACGCTATATCATGACAGTCAGTTTTCGGCTTTCTCTACTGAGGTGCTCGCCTGGCCGAACTGGGGCACAATCGCAGTAGTTCTCCTGGTGCCGCCTTAGCCAATAGAGCGGAACGTAAGGAAGCCGAACACAGGAGTTGGGAAACCCAACATTTGACCAAAAACATGATTCGGAGCTGATGCATATGAGGCCAAACTCGCGACGCCGAACACTCCCTAAGGTATTCGGTCTTTATGAGAGCGGGCGAGACAACGCTCTTAGGTATAAGCCCCTAGTGTCCAGGTACGCGCAGAAATTCTGACGTGGCCACATGCCAAGACGCCAGCCTCCTCCTTGGTTATACTATAGAGAACCAGGGGATGTGTATCAACAAGAGACAGTAAAAAAGGTTTACGCAGGGTCTTAATCTGAAAAGAATCCTTGTAACGGGTCCCTGCTGCACGTTTGCGCCTGTGTCTCCGTTGTGCCGTATCCTGGACGGGCGCAGCACGATATTCATCTGTAAAAGAGAGGAACTAAGTTGAGAAAAGGTCATGCCGAACAAAAGTTATATTAAATAAACAAAGTATAAAGTGAAATATGTAAAATTGAGCTTTATTGTCTCTTATTTTATATGTGCGGAGCCCCTAGAGCAGGGGTATATGGCCATTAAGCCTTTATTAATGATACTTTTGTGCCGGACTCGTCTATCTGTGTCCGTGGTCTTAATGACCTGTTCAGATGTTTTGGCTGGTGAAGCCATTTTATTGTGGGGCTATTAAAGCGGCCGCACAATCCTCCGCTCGGGGGAGGCACACTCAATGCTTCCCCTTCAAAGAGATGATGCCTCGTGGGCCGGGCATCTTAAGCGTAAGAGATGCATAATGCGGTATTGCGTTAAAGCGAGTGAAAGCTTCACGTCCCAGCAGTGCTTGATAGCGACTTGAGAATGGGACAATGTGGAAAGTTAGCTTTTCGCGGCGGAAGTTATCGGTAGAGCCGAATATAACTTCGAGCCGGAGAAAACCCATGCAATGGGTGTCCGGACCTGGCATTACTCCTTGAAAGGAGGTTTTGCTGTGGCGAGTTCTTGTTGGGTCTATCCCCATGTGGCGGATTGTGTCCTGATATATCAGGTTAGACCACTGCCGCCGTCCATCAAGACATTTGTAAACTGGAGTCCATCAATTATTGGATCGAGTACCAAGGCAGTCCAACATGCGTTCCTGATACTTATAGAATAGCCCAGATGATCGAAGATGATTGGTTTTGACAACCAGTGGCGAGACTCCTTTGGGATAGGCCGTATGGCGTGTACCTTTATGGGTGCCGCACGTTTTGTAATGTGAAGTAAGTTTACTCTTTTTACTTCTTGTGGGAAATTCTTTTGTTTCCTGGTGCTCTTCTTTTGGGATTCGTCATCGTCTTCACTTGGTGTGTAGAGCCCCTTGTGTTCGGCGTTGAGTCTGCCGGATCGTTTGAAAACCCAACAATCTCTGTGGGTATGGTTAGCAGGCTTCCCGGGAGTACTGTGTATTTGACATATCCTGTCCAAGATTTTGTTTAGGTTGGATAAATCATCTCTATTATCCTGGAGGGGCAGATTTTTCTGATTCTGCCGTGAGCTTTTGAATCCGGCGTTGACTGCCATGCTTTTCGGACTGTTTTCCTTGGTCCGGCGATGATCCTTGTTGCGTCGCGGTTTTCCGTTTCCATCCCTAGTTTCGGATGTACTTGGGTCACTGGTGCTACATCTTGCCAACCAGCTGTCCTCTCCTGCGCAAAAGTGAGTCATGAGGCTTGTCAATGCGACCATTGTTCTTGGCTTTTTTTGGCCGAGGTGTCTGGCGAGCCATTCGTCTCGAACGTTGTGCCTAAAATCTGCTAGGGCTTCGGCGTCCGGACAGTCGACTATCTGATTCTTCTTAGTAAGAAATCTATTCCAGAACTGCCGAGCTGACTCTTCGGGCTGTTGGGTTATGTGACTGAGTTCGTCTGCATCCGGAGGGCGGACATAGGTCCCTTGAAAATTTGCTCGGAAAGCGTCCTCTAGATCTTCCCAACTTCCAATTGTGTTTTCAGGAAGGCTTTTAAGCCAATGCCGGGCTGGCCCTTTAAGCTTGAGGGGTAAGTATTTGATGGCGTGGAGGTCATCTCCTCTAGCCATATGTATGTGGAGGATATAATCCTCGATCCAGACTCCAGGGTCTGTTATTCCGTTGTATGCCTCTATGTTTACGGGTTTGAATCCTGCTGGAAATTCATAATCCAGGACCTCATCGGTGAAACATAGGGGGTGTGCGGCGCCCCTGTATTTGGGTGTGCCGGATTCGGATACTGGCTTTATTGCATTGCTTACGAGAGCTTGCTTTCTTGGCCCATAAATGGACCTGGCTGGGCCATCTTTTTGATGTGAATCCTTAAGTGGGTCGCATGCCGGCTTAAGTGCGGCGCCGCTTGCCGCTTTATGCTGGCCATGGGGTCGTCTATCCGACCGGGTGGCTTTCTTATTTTTTGAATGCGAGGGTTCTAAGGCCTCTTCGTCGAATTCGGGCAGTAGCTTTCGCTTCGGATAGCTTTTAGTGTGGCGACTGCCGCCGTATTTGTCTGCGGTATTGATTACTTTACTCCATCTGATTCTAAGTGCTTCTTCCACAGTTTTTAGCTTCCGCTTCTGCTTTTTCAGGCTGCGTGTGGTTGCAACGAGCCTTTTGTGGAGGTTCTTCTGCTCCGTGGGCTTATCCGGCGTAAGGTCACTCGGAATGCCATTTTCGCCGGGGGAGGGTTGTTCGGTTTCTTTATCCGGGTTGCCCTGTTCGGACGGTTGCTCTAAGGCATGCTCGTCGTCTGCCGGCTCATCCTGCTCTATGGCTGGGTCTGTATTGAGGCGGGGCTTGGGGCGGCGTTTACGCCGACGCTTTGATTGTTTTTTGAGAGATCGATCCCTCGTTCCATCCCCGTGTTCCTCGTTGTCGCTTCCTTTAGGTGTATCCACCATGTACACATCATGAGATGAGGTGGCTGTCCAATGCCCTATAGGCGTTGGTTCATATGCGTCTCCTGCATCGTCATCCATGCCGTCGATGTCTTCGGAGTCGAAGTTGAGCACGTCGTTTAAATTATCGACGATGGCTACCAAATGGGTGGTGGGTGGGTTTTGAATTTCTTCATCATCCGTATCCCATCCTTGCTGACCGTAGTCCGGCCAGGGCTCTCCTGATAAAGAGAGAGACTTTAGTGACTTCAGGATGTCGTCGAAGGGCGAGTGCTGAAAGATGTTTGCGGCGGTGAACTCCATGATCGGCGCCCAGTCGGATTCGATTGGCGGGCACGCGGAGGGCTCGGAGTCCGAAGAGGAATCCGGCCCCTCAGAGTCACGGGCCATGCGGAGTGCGGGGCTGGTGTTCGGCTCGGTCGCCTTTGGGATCATAGCCCCCGAGGCTGTGTCCAACCGCTCATCCTCGATCGGTGCAGCCGGCTCCGGATTGAGGGTCGGAACCGGAGCGTGTGCAGCCTCCAGGACACTGTTCGGCGGTAGAGCTAGATCATGCCCATCGAGACAGTGCGGCGCGCTTGGCTGTGGCTCGAATCTGTCGAAGATCAAGTCCCCGTGGATGTTAGCTGTGTAGTTTAAACTTCCAAATCTGACCTGATGGCCAGGGGGTAGCTTTCGATCTGCTCCAGGTGGCCAAGCGAATTGGCCCGCAGTGCGAAGCCGTCGAAGACGAAGATCTGTCCAGGGAGAAAAGTCTCACCCTGGACCGCATCATCATTGATGATCAAAGGAGCCATCGGGCCTAAAAGCGACGACACAGAGGAACTCTCAATGAAAGCACCAATGTCGGTGTCAAAACCGGCGGATCTCGGGTAGGGGGTCCCGAACTGTGCGTCTAGGCGGATGGTAACATGAGACAAGGGACACAATGTTTTACCCAGGTTCGGGCCCTCTTGATGGAGGTAAAACCCTACGTCCTGCTTGATTAATATTGATGATATGGGTAGTACAAGAGTAGATCTACCACGAGATCAAGGAGGCTAAACCCTAGAAGCTAGCCTATGGTATGATTGTTGTATGTTGGCGTTGTCCTACGGACTAAAACCCTCCGGTTTATATAGACACCGGAGAGGGTTAGGGTTACACAAAGTCGGTTACAATGGTAGGAGATCTGAATATCCGCATCGCCAAGCTTGCCTTCCACGCCAAGGAAAGTCCCATCCGGACACGGGACAAAGTCTTCAATCTTGTATCTTCATAGTCCAGGAGTCAGGCTGAAGGCATAGTCCAGCTACCCGGACACCCCCTAATCCAGGACTCCCTCACCATGAATTACAATGTCTAGTCAGTCCTTGATCTTTAAAGGTGCTCTGCATTTATATTTTGCGGTCTCAGAAAGGGCTAGCGAGATACCATCTTGTTATATCATATTATGATTGTTTTGAGAAAGTGTTGTCATCCCAGATTTACTATTATGGCTCGCTAGTTGATTATGTTATTGATACGAGTAATTATGAGACCTGAGAATTATTACAAATGTGGTTAGTTATAATCTTTGCTGAAAACTCGAATGCTGGCTTGACATATTTACAACAACAAGAGCAAACAGAGTTTGTAAAAGTTTTTCTTTATTTCTTTCAGTTTGTCAAGTGAATAACTCGAGGACAAGCACGGGTTTAAGCTTGGGGGATTTGATACGTCTCCGTCGTATCTACTTGTCCAAATGCTTTTGCCCTTTTTTTGGACTCTAACTTGTATGATTTGAATGGAACTAACCCGGACTGACGCTGTTTTCAGCAGAATTGCCATGATGTTGTTTTATGTGCAGAAAACAAAAGTTCTCGGAATGACCTGAAACTCCACAGAATATCTTAGAATAAATAATAAAAAATCCTCGCCAAAGATGAAGACCAGGGGCCCCACACCCTGTCCACGAGGGTGGGGGCGCGCCCCCCTACCTCGTGGGCCCCCTGGACACCTTCCGACGCCAACTCCAACTCTATATATTGGCTTTCGGGGAGAAAAGGAATAAAAGAAGAAGAAATCATCACGTTTTACGATATGGAGCCGCCGCCAAGCCCTAAACCATCTCGGGAGGGCTGATCTGGAGTCCGTTCGGGGCTCCGGAGAGGGGGATTCGTCGCCGTTGTCATCATCAACCATCCTCCATCGTCAATTTCATGATGCTCACCGCCGTGCGTGAGTAATTCCATCGTAGGCTTGCTGGACGGTGATGGGTTGGATGAGATTTATCATATAATCGAGTTAGTTTTGTTAGAGTTTGATCCCTAGTATCCATTATGTTCTAAGATTGATGTTGCTATGACTTTGCTATGCTTAATGCTTGTCACTAGGGCCCAAGTGCCATGATTTCAGATGTGAACCTATTATGTTTTCATGAATATATGTGAGTTCTTGATCCTATCTTGCAAGTCTATAGTCACCTACTATGTGTTATGATCCGGCAACCCCGAAGTGACAATAATCGGGACCACTCCCGGTGATGACCATAGTTTGAGGAGTTCATCTATTCACTATCTGCTAATGCTTTGTTCCGGTTCTCTATTAGAAGGAGGCCTTAATATCCCTTAGTTTCCATTAGGACCCCGCTGCCACGGGAGGGTAGGACAAAAGATGTCATGCAAGTTCTTTTCCATAAGCATGTATGACTATATTCGGAATACATGCCTACATTACATTGATGAATTGGAGCTAGTTCTGTGTCACCCTGTGTTATGACTGTTACATGATGAACCGCATCCGGCATAATTATCCAGCATTGATCCGGTGCCTACGAGCTTTCCATACACTGGTTTACGCTTATTTACTTTCCCGTTGCTGCTGTTACAATCACTACAAAACACCAAAAATATTACTTTGCTTTCATTACTCTTTGTTACCGTTACCACCACTATCATATTACTTTGCTACTAAACACTTTGCTGCAGATACTAAGTTTCCAGGTGTGGTTGAATTGACAACTCAGCTGCTAATACTTGAGAATATTCTTTGGCTCCCCTTGTGTCGAATCAATAAATTTGGGTTGAATACTCTACCCTCGAAAGCTATTGCGATCCCCTATACTTGTGGGTTATCACCCCTGAGTATCCTCGCCCCCTATAGAAATGATTAAGCATAGAGCTTTGATGTGATCTCTCTCTCCCCCTTTGACATCAATTTCCAAGAAGGGCTCTTCTGGATTTTTGTGTTAATGCAGAAGGGTTTGGTCCTTGAGTCACAAAGCAAGTTAAATGTGATGCCGGTAGAGGACAAGAATCATTGAGTGGAGCTGGAGCAAAAGGACTGCAGGAATAAGTGGCAAGTTGTCTTTCATGTAGTGAAATCGGTAGCACCGAGCTGTGTGCTTCGGTGGCACCGAGATAATTCGGTTGGGCCAAAGAAAACAGACCGGTGTGACCGAGTTCATCACAGTAAAACACTTGTGACCTCAGCTCACTAGGCACTTCAAGATCTCACAAGGATTAGCAAGGAATTAGCTAAAATATTTGCAATGAATTGTATGCAGAAAATGCAGAACAAAAAGAAAAGACAAGAAAAGATCTAGATGAAACACATATGCATGAGACAAATGCAAGAGGTACGGGGAAACACAAGAGAAATTTATCTAGATGTGGGCGGTGACAAAGTCACCTATGTTAGAGTATATTGATACGTCTCCAACGTATCTATAATTTATGAAGTATTCATGCTATTATATTATCCATCTTGGATGTTTATGGGCTTTATTTTACACTTTTATATTATTTTTGGGACTAACCTATTGACCCAGAGCCCAGTGCCAGTTCCTGTTTTTTCCCTTGTTTCATGTTTCGAAGAAAAGGAATATCAAATGGAGTCGAAATGGAATGAAACCTTCTGGAGAAGTTATTTTTGGAAGGAAAGCAACCTAATAGACTTGGAGTGCACGTCAGGAAAGAAACGAGGGAGCCACGAGGTAGGGGGGCGCGCCCACCCCCCTAGGGCGCGCCTTCCACCCTCGTGTGCCCCTCGTGGCTCCCCTGACGTATTTCTTCCGCCTATATATATCCATATACCCTAAAAATGATCGGGGAACAGAATAGATCGGGAGTTCTGCCGCCGCAAGCCTCTGTAGCCACCAAAAACCAATCGGGACCCTGTTCTGGCACCCTGCCGGAGGGGGGAACCCTCACCGGTGGCCATCTTCATCATCCCGACGCTCTCCATGACGAGGAGGGACTATTTCACCCTCGGGGCTGAGGGTATGTACCAGTAGCTATGTGTTTGATCTCTCTCTCTCTCTCGTGTTCTTAAGGTGATACGATCTTGATGTATCGCGAGCTTTGCTATTGTAGTTGGATCTTATGATGTTTCTCCCCCTCTACTCTCTTGTAATGGATTGAGTTTTCCCTTTGAAGTAATCTTATCGGATTGAGTCTTTAATGATTCGAGAACACTTGATGTATGTCTTGTCGTGCGTATCTGTGGTGACAATGGGATATCACGTGACTCACTTGATGTATGTTTTGGTGATCAACTTGCGGGTTCCGCCCATGAACTTATGCATAGGGGTTGGCACACGTTTTCGTCTCGATTCTCCGGTAGAAACTTTGGGGACTCTTTGAGGTTCTATGTGTTGGTTGAATAGATGAATCTGAGATTGTGTGATGCATATCGTATAATCATACCCACGATACTTGAGGTGACATTGGAGTATCTAGGTGACATTAGGGTTTTGGTTGATTTGTGTCTTAAGGTGTTATTCAAGTACGAACTCTAGGGCTGTTTGTGACACTTATAGGAATAGCCCAACGGATTGATTGGAAAGAATAACTTTGAGGTGGTTTCGTACCCTACCATAATCTCTTTGTTTGTTCTCCGCTATTAGTCACTTTGGAGTGACTCTTTGTTGCATGTTGAAGGATAGTTATATAATCCAATTATGTTATTATTGTTGAGAGAACTTGCACTAGTCAAAGTATGAACCCTAGGCCTTGTTTCCTAGCATTGCAATACCGTTTACGCTCACTTTTACCACTTGTTACCTTGTTGTTTTTATATGTTCATATTACAAAAACCTATGTCTATCATCCATATTGCACTTGTATCACCATCTCTTCGCCGAACTAGTACACCTATACAATTTACCATTGTATTGGTTGTGTTGGGGACACAAGAGACTCTTTGTTATTTGGTTGCAGGGTTGTTTGAGAGAGACCATCTTGATCCTACGCCTCCCACAGATTGATAAACCTTAGGTCATCCACTTGAGGGAAATTTGCTACTGTCCTACAAACCTCTGCACTTGGAGGCCCAACAACGTCTACAAGAAGAAGGTTGTGTAGTAGACATCAAGCTCTTTTCTGGCGCCGTTGCCGGGGAGGCTAGGTAACCGGCACTCACACCCCGTCAATCAAGCAGTTCCTGGCGCCGTTGCCGGGGAGGTGAGTGCTTGAAGGTATATCTTTAGATCTTGCAATCGAATCTTTTTGTTTCTTGTTTTAGCATTAGTTTAGTTTATAAAAGAAAACTACAAAAAATGGAATTGAGTTTGTCTCATACGCTTCATCTTTTTAATATCTTTCGTGAGTATGATGGAAAGGAAAATTGTGCCAAAGTGTTAGAAGAAGAATGCATTAAAATGTTTGGCACTAAATCTTTGAATGATGAGCATTATTGCAATGTTGTTAGTATGAAATCCTTGAATATCCATGGTATTAATGATGATTGCACTAGTTATGATGAAAATATCTCCTATAAACATGTCAATTTTTGTGGAGTGCATTGGGTTTGCAAGTACACACCAAATAGAGAAGATAGATATTGCAAGAGGCATAAGCACTTAGAAACTAAATTGTTGCAAGAAAGGCTACATGATTGTGCTGAAAATTTAAATTTTCTTGGCCATACTTGTGGACTTTGCAAGGAACGGGTTCATTTAGCTATCCGATGCAAATTGTTTCATGATCTAATCGTGTCCAAAAATTGTGATGACTTGATTTCCCTTGCACATTATAATGAACTTAGTTTGCTTATGGGCTACGAAGAAATGAAACGTATAACTAAGCATCTTCAAGAATTTGCCCGTTATAAACTTCTTGGTTTTGATCTAGAGGAAATTTATATGTATTGTGTGGTGAATTGCATTGAAAATCCTTATATTGCCAATTACATAAAGAAAAGAAAACAAATAGAAGATGAAGAGAATGCTAACGAAAGGGAAGAGACCTCCCAATATTCTCCTATTATTTCTTATGATGAATCAGGTAACGAGGAGGAGCCTTCTATTCGACCAATCTCACTAATAAGGAGCTCCAAAAAGAAGATTGAACCCACACATGATGTGGTGAAGAAGAAGAAAAGAAAAAGGAAGAGAGGTAACAAGATATCTCCCCCAAATAATGTTGCTCCTATTATTGTTGTGCCTCATGAAAATGAATCAAAAATAATTGTGGAAGATGATGCACTTGATGATGATCTCGTTATGCCTATTGCTTGTTGTGATGATTATGATTGGGAAGATAACGATACTTCTTATGATCTTGAAAATCTTTTTGGCACTTGCTTGGAAGAATATGATAATTGCTATACTATTGGTGTTATCCATACTATTAATGATGAGAGTGATTATGCTTATTATATGAAAAGGTCCAAGCTTGGGGATGCTATGTTTAATGAAGATGATGTTTTTGAGAATATATTTGCTGCAATTAATGTTTGTCCCAAGCTTGGGGATGCTACATTTAATGAAGATGATATTTTTAGTCTCCCAAGTTTTGATATGCAAATTTGTTATGATGATAGCATGCCTTCTACCTATGATGATTATATTGATGAAAGTGGGTTTGGAAGAGTGTCAACTTTAGGAAGTAATGATACCACTATTTTGGAGGATGTTGAATCTTATAATATTTATGAAAGTGGATTTGGAGAGGTCATGACTTTATTTAGTGACGTATCCACTATTTCGGAAGAGGTTTCAATCGATTATGATGAGAACAAAGTTGCTACTTATGATGATTATTGTGATGAAACTTATGCTATAAAAAGTAGTGATGATTATATTTATAAAACTTGTCATGATTATTATTACCCTTTTTCTGAACATTACTCTTTTAATGTGGAAACAATTTATAGTATTCAAGTCTCTTATGATACTCCCACTATTCCGAATGAGAATAATTTTGCTTGTGTGGAGAGTAGTAAATATTCTATGCTTGTAGATCATGAAAAGAATGCTTTAGGTGCTGGTTATATTGTTGAATTCATTCATGATTCTACTGAAAGTTATTATGAGGGAGGAATGTATGCTTCTAGGACTTGCAATAATATCAAGTTTCCTCTCTATGTGCTCAAAATTATAAAGTTATGCTTGTTTTGCCTTCCTATGCTAGTTGATTATTGTTCCCATACGTTGTTTGCTCACAAAATCCCTATGCATAGGAAGTGGTTTAGACTTAAATGTGCTAGTCATATTCTTTATAATGCTCTCTTTATGTTTCAATTCTTATCTTTTGTGAGCATCATTGAAATCATCATGCCTAGCTGGGGGCATTAAACGATAGCACTTGTTGGGAGGCAACCCAATTCTATTTTAGTTTATTGATTTTTGGTTCTGTTTAAAATAAATAATCCATATAGCTTATGTTTAGATGTGGTTTTGTGTTTTAATTAGTGTTTGTGCCAAGTAGAACCTTTGGGAAGACTTGGGTGAAGTCTTTATGATCATGCTGTAAAAAACAGAAACTTTAGTGCTCACGAGATTAGCTAAAACTTTTTACTGGAGAGTGCTATTTAGTTGATTCTTTTTGCAGATGATTACTAGACAAATTCCTCAGGCCCACCAATTTATTTTAGAATTTTTGGAGTTCCATAAGTATACGTTTGATACAGATTACTACCGACTGTTCTGTTTTTGACAGATTCTGTTTTCAATGTGTTGTTTGCTTATTTTGATGACTCTATGGCTAGTAAAATAGTTTATAAACCATAGAGAAGTTGGAATACAGTAGTCTTAACACCAATATAAATAAAGAATGAGTTCATTACAGTACCTTGAAGTGGTGTTTTGTTTTCTTTCGCTAACGGAGCTCACGAGATTTTCTGTTAAGTTTTGTGTTGTGAAGTTTTCAAGTTTTGGGTAAAGATTGATGGACTATGGAATAAGGAGTGGCAAGAGCCTAAGCTTGGGGATGCCCAAGGCACCCCAAGGTAATATTCAAGGATAACCAAGATCCTAAGTTTGGGGATGCCCCGGATGGCATCCCCTCTTTCGTCTTCGTTCATCGGTAACTTTACTTGGAGCTATATTTTTATTCACCACATGATATGTGTTTTGCTTGGAGCGTTATTTTATTTTATTTAGCTTTGCTTGCTGTTTGAATAAAATACCAAGATCTGAAATTCTTAAATGTTAGAGAGTCTTCACATAGCTACATAATTATTTAACTGCTCATTGATCTTCACTTATATCTTTTTGGAGTAGTTTGTCATTTACTCGTGTGCTTCACTTATACCCTATGAGTAATGGTTGAATGATTTGAATGTCATAAATCTGAAATTATATATGTTTCATATTCTTATCCCATGGGGAGTAATGCCTTCACATATAAGAAGTAAAGGTGGTAAATTTATTGAAGGTTAGCAAACATTGTATTGGTCACTTGAATAATTCATGAAAGAATATTGAGGGAAGAGAGGTTTCACATATAAATATACTATCTTGGACATCTTCTATGATTGTGATCCCCATTAATTATTTTCAAACCTGAGCAAATTAGTTGAAGTTGGACAAGGAAGACAACATAATGAGTTATGCTTGGGTATATTTGTATAAGTCATATTGTTTTGGATCCTCTAACATGTGGTGCTTGCTATTTAGAATCCTTTGCTAGCCAAAATATCTGTACTAAGCGGGAATACTGCTTGTGCATCCAAAATCCTTGAACCAAGTTTCTTCCATGAGTGTCCACCATATCTACCTATATGCGGTATTTACCTGCCGTTCCAAGTAAATTTGCATGTGCCAAACTCTAAACCTTCAAATAATAATCTGTTTTGTATGCCCGAATCGCTCATGTAGCGAATACGAGTTAGCAGTATCTTCCATGATAGGTGGGTTATTCTCACGATGAGTGGACTCCGCTCATCATTCATGAGAAAATGGCTGGTAACCGGGATGCCCAGTCCCATGATCAAAAGATCAAAATCAAATAAAAAATAATTGCAAACAAAACTCCCCCAGGATTGATGTTAGTTGGAGGCACCCGTTGTTTTGGGCAAGCCATGGATTGATGATTGTTGGTGGAGGGGGAGTAAAAATATTTACCTTTCTGTTTGGGAACCGCCTATAATGTATGTAGTATGGAAGATATTGGGAACTCTTGGTCGTTATGTTGACAATGAAAGCATACCTCTCAAAATTATTTTCATCTCTGTTTTTGCTTCGAGCTCTGGCACCTCTGCAAATCCCTGCTTCCCTCTACAAAGGGCCTATCTTTTACTTTTATGCAAGAGTCATTAGTATTACTTCTATTCGAACCTACTCTTTAGTTGGCAAGCATCATGTGATGGAAAGATCTAGGCATATATGGCCATTCAAATATATTTGAGCATGAATTATTACTGTTGACATTACCGCTGAGGTAAAAGGTTGGGAGGCGAAACATTAAGCCCCTATCTTTCTCTGTGTTCGATGAATGCTATTTGTTCTAAAAATATGCTTTGAGTGGTAGCAATCATGGAAGACTAAATGATAGTTGAGTATGTGAAGTTTGCTGAATCAAAGCTCTGATATAGACTCTTCCTGAAAATAAGATGAATTGTAATTTTTTGATGACTAATAACACGGTTTGTTAGTTTTCAAAAAGGTTTATGATCTATGCTTTAACATGTGAATAGTTTATTACTTGATCATGCAAAGTTTTATGATATGAGCTACTGTTATGACATATATTGATGCTATAAAAGGTGATTGAAATTATCATTGATCAAACTTGTGCACCTGCTAGCATTCACACTTCATAAATTATTTCTTTTATCATTTACCTACTCGAGGACGAGCAGGAATTAAGCTTGGGGATGCTGATACGTCTCCAACGTATCTATAATTTATGAAGTATTCATGCTATTATATTATCCATCTGGATGTTTATGGGCTTTATTTTACACTTTTATATTATTTTTGGGACTAACCTATTGACCCAGAGCCTAGTGCCAGATCCTGTTTTTTCCCTTGTTTCAGTGTTTCAAAGAAAAGGAATATCAAACGGAGTCGAAATGGAAACACTGAAACAAGGGTTTCCGTTTGATATTCCTTAAAACAATCGGGGAACAGAATAGATCGGGACTTCCGCCGCCGCAAGCCTCTGTAGCCACCAAAAACCAATCGGGACCCTGTCCCGGCACCCTGCCGGAGGGGGGAACCCTCACCGGTGGCCATCTTCATCATCCTGGCGCTCTCCATGACGAGGAGGGAGTAGTTCACCCTCGGGGCTGAGGGTATGTACCAATAGCTATGTGTTTGATCTCTCTCTCTCTCTCTCATGTTCTTGAGGTGATACGATCTTGATGTATCCCGAGCTTTGTTATTGTAGTTGGATCTTATGATGTTTCTCCCCCTCTACTCTCTTGTAATGGATTGAGTTTTCCCTTTGAAGTAATCTTATCGGATTGAGTCTTTAATGATTTGAGAACACTTGATGTATGTCTTTCCGTGCGTATCTGTGGTGACAATGGGATATCACGTGAGTCACTTGATGTATGTTTTGGTGATCAACTTGCGGGTTCCGCCCATGAACTTATGCATAGGGGTTGGCACACGTTTTCGTCTTGATTCTCTTGTAGAAACTTTGGGGCACTCTTTGAGGTTCTATGTGTTGGTTGAATAGATGAATCTGAGATTGTGTGATGCATATCGTATAATCATACCCACGATACTTGAGGTGACATTGGAGTATCTAGGTGACATTAGGGTTTTGGTTGATTTGTGTTTTAAGGTGTTATTCTAGTACAAACTCTAGGGCTGTTTGTGACACTTATAGGAATAGCCCAACGGATTGATTGGAAAGAATAACTTTGAGGTGGTTTCGTACCCTACCATAATCTCTTCGTTTGTTCTCCGCTATTAGTGACTTTGGAGTGACTCTTTGTTGCATCTTGAGGGATAGTTACATAATCCAATTATGTTATTATTGTTGAGAGAACTTCACTAGTGAAAGTATGAACCCTAGGCCTTGTTTCCTAGCATTGCAATACCGTTACGCTCACTTTTACCACTTGTTACCTTGCTGTTTTTATATTTTCAGATTACAAAAACCTATATCTATCATCCATATTGCACTTGTATCACCATCTCTTCGCCGAACTAGTGCACCTATACAATTTACCATTGTATTGGTTGTGTTGGGGACACAAGAGACTCTTTGTTATTTGGTTGCAGAGTTGTTTGAGAGAGACTATCTTGATCCTACGCCTCCCACGGATTGATAAACCTTAGGTCATCCACTTGAGGGAAATTTGCTACTATCCTACAAACCTCTTCACTTGGAGGCCCAACAACGTCTACAAGAAGAAGGTTGTGTAGTAGACATCATATATTGACTTAGGAGTCAAGTGAGATCACTTGATCTTTGGTCATACTCATAGTTTAAACTCAAAATGGGGTCACCATTTTTCGTTTAAGCATCTTGATGTATTCACATCTTGTTGAGTTGCTTTGCCCCATGATTTGGAGTAAAGCTTCTCTAAGATGGAATAACATACCTTGGGTGGTGGTGGTGTCGATCTTGATCATGTAGTCGATCTTGTGTGGGATGCTCAGGGTTGATGTAGCTCATGAAGAGTTGGGAGCACCACTTGGAGTTTGAGTTCATCTTCCTACATGGGTTAGCTTTGCAAGGAAGAGCACTTGTGTGTCCGAAATAACAATCATAAGATTTAACATAGAATGAGTCAAAGGATATGTTTGAGGGGTTTTGTGCTTCCTTGACTTCAACCACCATTGTATAGAGACTTGATGATTTAGAGATTGCTCAAGATGTGAGTGAGTTGCAATCTCATGGATTTAGTTTCATCCAAGTACCTACAAGGGTTAGATAGCATGCAAGGGTGCAAAAGTATCCAAGACATATAGATAGCATCATGAAAGAAATATCAAGGATTAGTCAAATACTCATGCCTTGCATGTATCCAAATGGAGTTCCTACTCCAAGTTTGAAGCATCAATGATGTTCAATTCACCTCTCAAACGGCAAAAGACTTTCTCATCAAGTGGTTTGGTAAATATATCCGCTAATTGCTTATCGATGAGAACATGCTTAAGATCAATGTCCCCTTTGGCAACATGGTCTCGAATGAAATGATGACGAACTTCAATATGTTTAGTTCGAGAATGTTGCACGGGATTGTGAACAATCTTAATAGCACTTTCATTGTTACACAACAATGGAACATGTTTCACATATATCCCATAATCTTTAAGAGTTTGGGTCATCCAAAGTAATTGATCACAACATGAACCAGCAGCAATGTATTCTGCTTCGGCGGTGGATAAGGATACTGAGTTTTGTTTCTTGGAGGACCAAGACACAAGAGATCTACCAAGGAATTGACAAGTACCCGAAGTGGACTTTCTATCAACCTTGTCTCTAGCATAGTCCCAATTGGAGTAGCCAACAAGATCAAAAGAAGACCTCTTAGGATACCAAATGCCAAAATTTGGTGTATGTATTAAGTATCTCACTATCCTTTTCACAGTCTTAAGATGACATTCTTTAGGTGCCGCTTGATATCGTGCACACATGCACACACTTAGCATAATATCGGGACGAGAGGCACATAGATATAACAATGAACCAATCATAGAGCGGTAAACTTTTTGATCAACCGGTTCACCATCTTTGGTCAAATCAAGATGTCCACTAGTAGGCATGGGTGTAGTCATACCTTTGCATTCTTGCATATTGAACTTCTTGAATAAGTCCTTGGTGTACTTTGTTTGAGAGACAAAGGTACCTTACTTAGTTTGCTTGATTTGCGAACCGAGAAAGAATTTGAGTTCACTCATCATAGACATCTCAAACTTCTCCGACATTAGCTTTCCAAACTTCTCACTAAAATGAGGGTTAGTCGAACCAAATATAATATCATCAACATAAATTTGGCACACAAATAGCTCTCCATTGACTCTTTTAGTAAAAAGGGTAGAATCAATTTTACCAATTTCAAAGCCTTTTTCAATAAGGAACTTGGTCAAGCATTTATACCACGCTCTAGGAGCTTGTTTAAGACCATAAAGGGCTTTGTGAAGTTTGTAGACATGATTGGGTTTCTTAGGATCGACAAAGCCAGGAGGTTGCTTAACATAAACTTCCTCCTGAATTTCAGAATTTAGAAAAGCACTTTTAATGTCCATTTGGTACAAGGTGATATCATGGTGATTAGGATAAGCAAGTAAGATGCGAATGGGCTCGAGTCTAGCAACGGGAGCATATGTCTCACCATAGTCCATACCTTCGACTTGAGTGTAGCCTTGGGCGACTAGGCATGCTTTGTTGCGGATGACTTGACCATCTTCATCTTGCTTGTTGTGAAACACCCATTTGGTACCTATGATGTTGTGGTTGTTGTCGGGCTTCTCGACCAATGTCCATACTCGATTTATCTCAAAGTTGTGTAGCTCTTCATGCATAGCATTAATCCAATCCAGATCTTCCAATGCTTCTTCAACCTTCATAGGTTCAATGCTAGAGATGAATGAGTAATGTTCACAAAAGTTAGCTAAACGAGTTTTAGAGCGAGTGATTCTCCCGGTTTGGATATCATTGTAGATTTGCTCGACGGGATGATCTTTGGCGATTCTTGCTCGAACTCGTGGAAGCTTTGGCTTGGCTCGGGGTGGAACATCTTCTTCATATTGTTGTTCTTCTTGGCCTTCTTCATTGTTGACGTTGTCATTCTCTTGTCGTGGTGGAGAAGGAGGTTGTTGATGTTCATCTTGGTGTGCTTCCTTGTTTTCTTCGTCTTGGTGTGTCCCACTTGTGGATGCTTATGTATCAATTCTTGGTTCACCTTGTCGTGAGGTAGAAGCTTCCACTTGGACTGACGAGGTACTCTCCTCCACCTCTGTTGGACGAATCTTGCCAATAGACAAGTCTTGAATTGCTTCTCAAGGGTCTTTGCCCCCTACATCAATTGGCAGTTGCTCTACTTGCGAGCCGTTAGATTCATCAAACTTCACATCTACCGTCTCTTCAACCTTTCGGGTGAAATTGTTGTAGACACGGTAAGTGTGAGAGTTTGAGCCATAACCAAGTAGGAAACCTTCATGAGATTTAGGAGCAAATTTAGAATGACGATGCTTATCAAGAATGTAGCATTTTGATCCAAATACTCGAAAGTATCCAACTTGGGGTTTGTTACCGGTGAGGAGCTCGTATGCCGTCTTGCCGAGTAGCTTGTGAAGATACAAGTGATTTGTTGCATGACAAGCTGTCTCAACCGCTTCCGCCCAAAAGTGTTTTGGAGTCTTGTACTCATCAAGCATCGTTCTTGCCATCTCAATAAGAGTCCGGTTTTTCCTCTCAACGACTCCATTTTGTTGAGGTGTGTACGTAGCCGAGAACTCATGTGAAATCCCCTCTTCGTCAAGAAAGGTATCCACATTTGTGTTCTTGAACTCCGTTCCATTGTCGCTCCGAACCTTCTTGATCTTTACGTCAAATTTATTTTGGGCCTTCCTAGCAAAGTTTTTGAAGATCTTTTGGACCTGCGATTTGTCATCAAGAAAGAACACCCACGTAAATCTTGAAAAATCATCAACTATGACTAGTCCAAACGAGTTACCACCGAGACTCTTGTAGGCATTTGGACCAAAGAGATCCATGTGAAGTAGCTCAAGTGGTCTTCTCGTGGTCATGATGTTCTTCGCGCGATGACTTCCTCCAACTTGTTTCCCTGCATGACAAGCACTACAAAGTCTATCCTTGTCAAATATGACATCTTTTACTCCAAGGATATGATCACCTTTAATAAGTTTATCAAGATTTCGCATACCCACATGACCTAGCCTTCTATGCCACAGCCAACCCTTAGAAGATTTAGCAATTAAGCAAGTTTTAGGTTGAGCCATTTTAGTGAAATCAACAATGCAAAGATCACCTCTACGTATACCGGTAAAGACCATTTTACGATTGTCTCTACGAAACACTTGGCAATCTACTTCAGTGAATAGGACATTGAAACCGAAATCAACAAGTCTAGAAACTAAAAGTAAATTGTACCCAAGAGATTCAACGAGCATGACATTTTGTATGGAGCTATCATGTGGGATGGCCACCTTACCGAGGCCAACCACCTTACCCTTTGAGTTATCACCAAAAGTGACATATTTTTTAGGGCCGTCGTTTTCAGCAAGCTCACGAAACATATCTTTATCTCCGATCATATGATCAGTACATCCACTATCAAGAACCCATTCCTTTCCTCCAGCCATGTAGCCACGAAGATTTGCCATAAGACCAAAGTGTCTCATCGCATCATCAAGATCATAGTCACTATCATCGTCCTCATCATAGTATCCATGTTCAACATCATCTTGTGATTGATCAATTCCTAGAGAGGGTAATTCATTAGATAAATGATCACTTCTATGGTTATCTTTATGGATTCTAATAGCTTCGGAAATGATATTGCTAATGATCCCAACATCTCCTATGGCACGCATGAGATTGGTAAGCTCAAATAAACAATCACCAAAGCTAGGATCACTAGAATTCATCTTACTCAAGGCAATAGACTTATGGAGAATTTCATCTAAATTTTTCAAGGAATAATCTGGAAATCGTTCCTCAAGAAATCTCCATATAGTATAGGCACAATCAAGAGTAGGCAAACTAGCAATCAAATTTTTGGGCAATCCTCTTATGATAAGATTGATAGTTCTAAGATTGCGAATCATGTCAAGATCCTCTTCGGGTGTGGGATGCAAGGGATCAATATGAGGTGCACAAGGGCTAGTAATGTACTTGTTAAAATGATATTCATTGAAAATCTCAAGCATTTCATTTTTCCACTCATGAAAATATTCTCCATCAAGAATAGGCACTCTACGTCTAAGACTCCCCAAAGTAGACACATCCATCTTCCTCCAAAGGTGTTTAAACCAAGGCAATGGAGACCAAAGCTCTGATACCAACTGAAAGGATCGAGAAGAGGTGTCTAGAGGGGGGGGGGTGAATAGACTCTAATCAAGAAAAGTTGCAGTTTTTAATTTCCTTTAGTTGATGTGAAGTTTCAGCACAAGTTTAAACATTCACAATACATATCAAGCAAACGTGCAAGCATACAAAGATTATATGAGCAGCGGAAAGTAAAGCATGCAAGTTGCAAGAATGTAGAGAGATGGGATTTGAGTGTGCAAACGCAATTTGGAGACACAGAGATTTTTTATTCGTGGTTCCGATAGGTGGTGCTATCGTACATCCACGTTGATGGAGACTTCAACCCACGAAGGGTAACTGTTGCGTGAGTCCACGGAGGGCTCCACCACGAAGGGTCCACGAAGAAGCAACCTTGTCTATCCCACCATGGCCGTCGCCCACGAAGGACTTGCCTCACTAGGGTAGATCTTCACGAAGTAGGCGATCTCCTTGCCCTTACAAACTCCTTGGTTCAACTCCACAATCTTGTCGGAGGCTCCGAAGTGACACCTAGCCAATCTAGGAGACACCACTCTCCAAGAAGTAACAAATGGTGTGTTGATGATGAACTCCTTGCTCTTGTGCTTCAAATGATAGTCTCCCCAACACTCAACTCTCTCTCATAGGATTGGATTTGGTAGAAAGAAGATTTGAGTGGAAAGCAACTTGGGGAAGGCTAGAGATCAAGATTTATGTGGTTGGAATGGAATATCTTGACCTCAACACAAGTGTAGGTGGTTCTCTCTCAGAAAATATGTATTGGAAGTGTAGGCATGTTCTGATGTCTCTCTCGACGAATGAAGAGTGGGTGGAGGGGTATATATAGCCTCCACACAAAATCTAACCGTTACACACAAATCACCAAACTCAGTGGGACCGATTTGGTTCATAATGTGACCATTAGGCATTTCGGTGGGACCGACATGTCAACTCGGTGGGACCGATGTGCTAGGGTTAGGGTAAATCGAAAACTCGGTGGGACCGATTTGGGTAATAAGTGAAACAAAATGTTGGCCAAGCAAACTCGGTGGGGCCGGTTGCAAATCTCGGTGGGACCGAAACTATTGCAACAGACAACAGAGAGTTTGCAAGCCCATCTCGGTGAGACCGAGATCCCATCGGTGAGACCGAACTGATTAGGATTTTTGGTAGTGGCTATGACAACTGAACTCGGTAGCTCCGGATGGAAAGAATCGTTGGGGCCGAGTTGAACTTTTTGGTTTAGGACATATGTGGAAGTGAGAGAGTGGTTGAGGGCTTTGGAGCATATCACTAAGCACTTTGAGCAAGCAAGCCATTAAGCAACACCTCATCCCTTCTTAATAGTATTGGCTTTCCTATGGACTCAATGTGATCTTGGATCACTTACAATAGAAAATGTAGAGTCCTGAGCTTTGAGCTTGAGCCAATCCTTTGTCCTTAGCATTTTGAAAGGGTTCCACATCCTCTTGTATATGCCACTCTATTGTTGAACTTATCATAAATATACTAGGTAGAAGCATTAGTCCAACAAGAGATATGTTGCTATTAATTACCAAAATCACCCAGAGAGCACTTGTGCTTCCAACCTTAGACAGAGATACATGCTACAACCACATCGCAAAGTGCTACAACCAGCTCTGTACACTACTAAAATTGGCACTGCATTTTGCTTCATCACGCAAACGACATAGCAGTGTTTTGCTACAATCGATGTCACAACTTGCTACATGCAACGTCGTGTTTTGCTACGACGAGCCCCGCATTGCTACAATTGGCATCAAGTTTTGCTTCATCACGCAAAACGTCGTCACGGATTTTGCTACAGTCAACGTCGCGTCTTGCTACATCCAATGTCGTGTTTTGCTACAACCGGCGGCGAGCTAGAACTGGGTCTCAAATTTGCTGGAACCGGCGAGCCGAGTTGCTACGACGGTGAGCGGCGGCGAACGATGATGACGGTTTTTTGCTACAACCGTTGCCTGCGCTTGCTACGACTGGCAGGCTGTTTTGCTGCGACCAGTAACTGAGAGGAGGCTGTTTTGCTGCGACCAGTAACTGAGAGGAGGTACACTGCGAGCTCGTCCATGGGGTGTTGCAGCCAGTGACCGCCGCCATCGGAGCTGCACCCTGTCGTTAACTAGAGCTGCGACCATGGCAATTTTTGACTGCAACCTGCAAGCGCTCGATATTGCATCTGCGAAGTCGACGAGAAACGCATGGGAGGCACCAACCACCGGCGGCGATCGGCAGTGAAGCGGCAGCGTGGAAGGCGGTCATCCATGGCGAGTGCATGCGGCACCGCTGCTCCTGTTCTCTACTGGTGTCGCCAGATTTGTTTTTCGACAGAAAATGATGCGAGAAGCCTAGATTTGACGGCTGTACGTGTACGAATCCAACGCCTGGGTCGCGACCGGCCCAAATTTGGGTCGGCGCGCTGGCGCCTATTGTTGGTGTCTAGCCCTAGCTCTCCCTCTCACCGGAACTCTCTCTCGCTCTCGCTCTCTCTCTCTCTGTGTCTTTGTACTCTCGTTCGAACGATCAGAGGAAGAAGAAAGGAGGGAGACACAAGACACGATGCATGGTTCCGACGCACAAACGCCCGCCGCACATACGGCTCCTTTCCTTGAGCACAAAATCAGGCCACACGCTGTTACAACGCACACACGAGGGGTCTTATCCCCGGGGCCACGCCAGGGCACGCAGCCCACGTTCCTACCCACTCGGAGCACTCGGTCCGGCCCGCTCTGGCCACGCCCACGACATGTATGCACACGTCCGGGTCGCGGCGAGCCCGCAAGAAACAAGCTCATCCCGCCCTCCACACTCGCCAACAAACTAGCCCTAGCCCTGCGCATCGGGTGCACACCCGTACACACACTCACGCATGCACACACGCAATACACAGGCCATACACGGGTCGGACTATGCCCAGACTATGGCCAGACCATGCACAAGTCGGACTATGCCTGTACACAAGTCAGACTCTAGCTAAACTATGCTAGACACAAGCTCGACGCAGCCACAGACCGGACCTGGCGCCCCCGACGCCGGTCACCACGGCGGGGACATGGCTTATTGCGCCAACACCTATTACTCCCATTTTAGCGGACAGTAGGCCCGTTGGCACTGGACAGGAGTCGTCCGCATGCAGGACGTGCACTACAAGTACGAAGCTACTTTTTTTTGAGTAAAACGAGTACGAAGCTGGGTCAATAGCTCCTGTGCGACATCTTTCGTGGGAATTTGATGGAGTGCAACGTTGTTGACGAAAATGGCTTTGGGGCGACACTTTTAAGCGAGAAAATAGCCCAGACACGACATGGCCCTTAAGCTGAACTGATGTCTGTTGGGGAACGCAGTAATTTCAAAAAAAATCCTACGATCACGCAAAATCTATCTAGGAGAAGCATAGCAACGAGCGGGGAGAATGTGTCCACGTACTCTCGTGGACCGAAAGCGGAACTGTTTTATCAACGCGGTTGATGTAGTCGTACGTCTTCACGATCTGACCGATCCTAGCACCGAATGTACGGCACCTTCGTGTTCAGCACACATTCAGCTCGATGACGTCCCTCATACTCTTGATCCAGTTGAGGCCGAGGGAGAGTTTTTTCAGCACGACGGCGTGGCGACGGTGATGATGAATTTACCGGCGCAGGGCTTCGCCTAAGCACTACGACGATATGACCGTGGTGTAAAACTGTGGAGGGGGGCACCGCACACGGCTAAGAGATTGTCTGTTGTGCCTTTGGGTGCCCCCTCCCCACGTATATAAAGGAGGGAGGGAGGAGTAGGCCGGCCAGGAGGAGGCGCGCCCAAGGGGGGGAGTCCTACTCCAAGTAGGATTCGCCCCCCCCCCCCTTTCCTACTTCCACAAGGAGAAGGGGGGAGGAGAGGGAGAAGAGAAGGAAAGGGGGGCCGCCCCTAGCCCTAGTCCAATTCGGTTTGGGCTAGGGGGGGGGCGCCACACCTTGGCCTGCCTCCTCTCTTCCACCACTAGGCCCATGAGGCCCAATAACTTCCCGAGGGGTTCCGGTAACCCCCGGTACTCCAAAACTTATCCGAAAGGACCCGAACCATTCTCGTACGTGTCTGAATGTAGCCTTCCAATATATGAATATTTATGTCTCGACCATTTCGAGACTCCTCGTCATGTCCGTGATCTCATCTGGGACTCCGAACAACCTTCGATACATCAAATCACATAAACTCATAATATGAATCGTCATTGAACGTTAAACGTGCGGACCCTACGGGTTCGAGAACTATGTAGACATGACCGAGACACCTCTCCGATCAATAACCAATAGCGGAACCTGGATGCTCATATCGGCTCCTACATATTCTACGAAGATCTTTATCGGTCAAACATCATAACAACATACGATGTTCCCTTTGTCATCGGTATGTTACTTGCCCGAGATTCGATCGTCGGTATCCTCATACCTAGTTCAATCTCGTTACCGGCAAGTCTCTTTACTCGTTCTGTAATGCATCATCCTGTAACTAACTCATTAGTCACATTGCTTGCAAGGCTTATAGTGATGTGCATTACCGAGAGGGCCCAGAGATACCTCTCCAAAACACGGAGTGACAAATCCTAATCTCGATCTATGCCAACCCAACAAACACCATTGGAGACACCTGTAGAGCCTCTTTATAATCACCCAGTTAGGTTGTGACATTTGATAGCACACTAAGTGTTTCTCCGGTATTCGGGAGTTGCACAATCTCATAGTCATAGGAACATGTATAAGTCATGAAGAAAGCAATAGCAATAAACTAAACGATCATAGTGCTAAGCTAACGGATGGGTCTTGTCCATCACATCATTCTCTATCCCGTTCATCAAATGACAACACATGTCTATGGCTAGGAAACTTAACCATCTTTGATTAACGAGCTAGTCAATTAGAGGCATACTAGGGACACCCTGTTTGTCTATGTATTCACACATGTACTAAGTTTTCGGTTAATACAATTCTAGCATGAATAATAAACATTTATCATGATATAAGAAAATATAAATAACAACTTTATTATTGCCTCTAGGGCATATTTCCTTCAGTCTCCCACTTGCACTAGAGTCAATAATCTTGATTACATTATAATGATTCTAACACCCATGGAGTCTTGGTGCTGATCATGTTTTGCTCGTGAGAGAGGCTTAGTCAACGAGTCTGCAACATTCAGATCCGTATGTATCTTGCAAATCTCTATGTCCCCTTCTGACACTTGATGACGGATGGAATTGAAGCGTCTCTTGATGTGCTTGGTTCTCTTGTGAAATCTGGATTCTTCCGCCAAGGCAATTGCTCCAGTATTGTCACAAAGATTTTCGTTGGACCCGATGCACTAGGTAGTACACCTAGATCGGATATGAACTCCATCCAGACTCCTTCATTTGCTGCTTCTGAAGCAGCTATGTATTCCGCTTCACACGTAGATCCTGCCACGACGCTCTGCTTAGAACTGCACCAACTGACAGCTCCACCATTCAATATAAACACGTATCCGGTTTGTGACTTAGAGTCATCCGGATCAGTGTCAAAGCTTGCATCGACATAACAATTTACGACGAGCTCTTTGTCACCTCCATAAATGAGAAACATATCCTTAGTCCTTTTCAGGTATTTCAGGATGTTCTTGGCCGCTGTCCAGTGATCCACTACTGGATTACTTTGGTACCTTCCTACTATACTTATAGCAAGGCACACATCAGGTCGGGTACACAGCATTGCATACATGATAGAACCTATGGCTGAAGCATAAGGAATGATTTTCATTTTCTCTCTATCTTCTGCAGTGGTCGGGCATTGAGTCTCACTCAACTTCACACCTTGTAATACAGGCAAGAACCCTTTCTTTGACTGGTCCATTTTGAACTTCTTCAAAATCTTATCAAGGTATGTGCTTTGTGAAAGTCCAATTAAGCGTCTTGATCTATCTCTATAGATTTTGATGCCCAATATATAAGCAGGTTCACCGAGGTCTTTAATCAAAAAATTCTTATTCAAATATCCTTTTATGCTACCAGAAATATTGTATCATTTCCAATCAACAATATGTCATCCATATATAATATTAGAAATGCTACAGAGCTCCCACTCACTTTCTTGTAAATACAGACTTCTCCAAAATTATGTATAAAACCATATGCTTTGATCACACTATCAAAACGTTTATTCCAACTCCGAGAGGCTTGCACCAGTCCATAAATGGATCGCTGGAGCTTGCACACTTTGTTAGCATCCTTTGGATCGATAAAACCTTCTGGTTGCATCATATACAACTCTTCTTCCAGAAATCCATTCAGGAATGCAGTTTTGACATCCATTTGCCAAATTTCATAATCATAAAATGCGGCAATTGCTAACATGATTCGAACAGACTTAAGCATCGCTACGGGTGAGAAAGTCTCATCATAGTCAACTCCTTGAACTTGTCAAAAACCTTTCACAATAAGTCGAGCTTTGTAGACAGTAACATTACCGTCAGTGTAAGTCTTCTTCTTGAAGATCCATTCATTCTCGATGGCTTGCCGATCATCGGGCAAGTCAACCAAAGTCCATACTTTGTTCTCATACATGGATCCCATCTCAAATTTCATGGCCTCAAGCCATTTTGCGGAATCTGGGCTCATCATCGCTTCCTCATAGTTCGTAAGTTCGTTATGGTCTAGTAACATGACGTCCAGAACAGGATTACCATATCACTCTGGTGCGGATCTTACTCTGGTTGACCTACGAGGTTCAGTAGTAACTTGGTTTGAAGTTTCATGATCATCATCATTAGCTTCCTCACTAATTGGCGTAGGAATCACTGGAACTATTTTCTGTGATGGTGCCTTCCGTGTCGCACACACATTGCAATATGTTCATGATTCGCTTATTAGTGGGTGGCTAGAGTAACAAAAGCTTACACCCGAGTAAGGGGTTGTTGCGTATGGGAGTAAAGGGGACTTGATACTTAATGCCATGGTTGGGTTTACCTTAATGATTTCTAGTAGTTGCTGATGCTTGCTAGAGGTCGAATCATAAGTTCATATGATCCAATTATGAAAAGTATGTTAGCTCATGCATCTCCCTCATATAAAATTGCAAGAATGATTACCGATCTTGTTAACAATTGCCTAGGACAATTCCACACACCGATCCATCATTATTCCACACTCGCTATTTGTAATATAATTTGATGTATTCTAACTTTATGTTGACAACACCTATTTTTATATTTTAGCTCTCCAATATCATGCAAAGCTATCCTCTTTACACCCACAATGTAGTTTTATTTCTCGCTTCTAGATGAAAACAAACACTCAGTGTATGTAGAGTCGTATCAGTGGCAGATAGGACTTAGAGAGAATATTCATCTTACCTTTAGCTCCATGTGGGTTCGACACACCATACATCTGACTTCCACTTCGGATATTGCTACGATGATTCCTTGCACTTGGGGATTATCATAGTACAACTCGATTATTCATTGTATAGCATGAGGCTATACCATCTCCACTAAGTTGTGCATGACTTCCCATGTGTGGCGTGGTGACACCGAGATTTGTGTGGGAATAACACAAACAAGTTCTAGCTTGCACTAAAAGACTACTAATTACACATCAGATATATATGACTAGAAAACAAATCTCTTGAGAACTGCATTTAATAAATTAGATTAGTAAAGAGGACATGCATAGAAATAGTGAAATAAAAAACAAAAATACAAAACTAGGTAACTCACATAATTGATTTTTCAACTTGTGTTATCTCTGTCTTTAGAGTATGATCTTCTTACGTTACGAGTTAGCATATTATTTAGCCTTCTTCATTTGTCCATGTGATTTAAATTTCTTCCAACCAAAGAAACATTATTTTTTAGTAAAACATGTGCAGATGAAAAACTATGTAAAACAAGACAAATGTTTTCATAATTATGTGATGGATTGCGTTTCACGTGCAAGCTCACTGGTACCCCAAGGAAACAAATGTCGGCGTCCATGTAAATGAACACAATTTATGAACACTAACTTTATACTAAACGTTTTTAATTTATTAGAACTCAGCTTGCCCTTCAATAAATGATGTTTTTGATATAATACATTGACAACTTGTTTTTGGTAATACTAGTAAAATTAATACCTTGAAAGTTCTCACTTATATTAAGTCACAATTTTTCTTGTTGTTGTTATATTTATCTTGACGTATTCATTCTTGATCTAAGTCAAGTTATATATTATTGCCAAAAATAGTTGTGCAATCTAATTTGGGGCACCAAAATTAAAATTTGGCTATGGTGGATTTTCATAACTTGAGGAAACCAGTATTTTCACATTATCCTGCCAATTAATTATGATGAATTGCGCCTCAGGATGTGTTAATGTGTTATTTATCATTTTCTGTAACATCCATAAATATCTGTGGATCTCAAGGGGGTGTTTAATGTACATGAATCTAGCGAACACCTTCACAGAGAAATCTATCTTTTGAAGTAGAAGACTATGAAATTTAGGTGTAACTAAAAAGATGATTCTAGAGCATATAAAGTGTCAATTAGTAGTCAATTCTCAAATCCCTTCTTTACGCCTAGCTTGTGGGTGCTACTCAGTTCTTTAGTTTTGTTCTTTTTTCGTGGGATAATTCGTATGAATCGTGATCATGTGTTTACTTTTTATATACATGACAAACTTAAAAAATCATAGTTTGGTAAATGCAATGATGTTTTTCTACAATTAAAATTTTACATTGATTGTCTCTAAAAATAATATTGTGACCTATCAACACTTTGGTACTCATTTCAACGATGCCATTGACTTGGCATTTCTCAACTCGCTCAATACAAACTCATCCAATAAAATTTATGTATTCACATGTTAATTCAAAAAAACATATAATGTGCCAGACAAGGGCGGGCCTATGTTGGCCTGAGTGGGGTATTAGGCCTCTAGTCGATTTCTATTTTTCTAGCTTTAAAGCAAAATGCTTTTACTAGTTGGCCCTTAGTTAGCACGAAAATAGTGGGCCCACTCATTTGAGCGTCCACTTACTTTATGGGGGTTTGCTCCAGGTGTCAGAAATTATAGATGTAGAACCCTGATAAATTATAGATGTAGAACCCTTTATGGGGATTAGCATTTTTTTATATACATGATAAAAAATCATCATTTTTTCAATACATAGCCAACATTTTTTCTATGCACATTTACCATTGTTCAAATGTTTGATCAACATTTTTCTAATACTTGTTCAACATCTTTTTTCAAATTCTTGATTAACATTCTTATATACATGATCAAAAAAATTCATCATTTTTTAAGACATGGTCAACATTTTTTCTATGCACATTTACCATTGTTCAAATGCTTGATCAACATATTTTTTCAAATGCTTGATTAACATTCTTATATACATGATCAAAAAAATTCATCATTTTTAAGACATGGTCAATATTTTTTCTATACACGTTTAACATTTTTCAAATACTTGATCAACATTTTTTAAATGGTTGATTAACATATTTATATTCAAATGCTTGTTCAACATTTTTTTTAATATTTTTTATAGAGTTATCTTTGTAATATATATATTTAGAATATTTTAAAGTAAAACAAAAGAAAAAAGAAAAAATGGGACAGAAAATGTAAAAAAAAAACAGAAAAGGGGGGCTGTGGCCTCCTGCTTTCCTGGGCCGGCCATCTTGGCCTCCCCTTCAGTGTGGTTTCCTACCCCTCTCGCTGAAGGCGAGACATAGTCCCACCCCCTAAGGGAGTACATGTAGTACGCGTTGAAACAGTATACAGTTGCATCCTCCTCATCGTGTCCTCCGCTTTCTCCTCTTCCCTCGGCCCTACGGTTCACCTCACGAGCACAAGCGTGTAAGCCTCACAAGGTTCACCGTGAAGGTCCTCGGTGTCACTTTCGGAACCTTGTGTTGCGTCATCACCGATTCACCGGTGTCATGCTTCTTCGTCGTGGGAATGCCCTTGGAAACGCCAAGTAGAGCACTGGACGGTGGGCCGACGGTGGGCCGACGGCACTGGACGCGGGAGTCGTCCCAATCCAGGAGACCAGGACGTAGGGCACGAGCACGAAGCCAACTGATTCTCATCCAAATCAGAGGCTCGTTCAAACTGGGACCCCAAGCACAAGGCGTGCACAGACGGAGATCGATCGGCCGAGGGTGGAGGACCGGCACATACATGGCCGACCCCGACCTCGCCGCCGCGGAGCCCGACGAGGAGAGCCAGTGCGGCATTCCGTGCGTCTCAGCGCTCTGCGCGTGCACGCTCCTTGCCGCCTCCGTCGTTCTCGTAATACTGTTCTACCGCTCCGCTGACGCATCCACCGCCGTCCAAGTCATGGCCGCCGCCGGGCTCGTCTTGGCGGTCATGGGCCTCGCCGGCGGGGTCGTGTTCTGCGCCCACTGCCTCGATTTCTGGTTCCACGGCAATTGCCTCGGGGAACAGCAACCGCTGCTGCCGCCCTTGGTTGATTGATCGATCCCGATGGCGATCGTTCGGGGAGTAGCTAATAATTGGTTGTCTTTGGTTGTTCTTGGATTTGATTATAGCTGTATTTTTTGTGTTTACGGTGATTTATTAATTACTATAGCTTTCATCATGGCATATATACTGACGTGATTTAACTCTAAATCTTGTTGTGATCCCGTACGTAAGTTGCTAGTGCAATACCTTGCGAGTCATGCATCCGGTTTTAGTTTCAACATTTATTTCGGTGCTTGACTGATTGTATGTGTTATATTGGTCACCCAATGCTCATTCTCACAAAAATAATCTTTCAAGAGTCTTGCGGTATTAGTCGCTTGTTTTAGCTATCATTTGCTCATTTTAATCAACTTCTGTTCAAAGCTTGCACAGTTCAACGATTTCCAAATGGCTCAACACGACGTTGCAACTCCAGCTACATGCATGCTTGGTGAGATTTTCTCTTGAAACAAGCTTTTGCCTCACTTTACAGATAAGGCAATAGGCAACCACCACATGCGTACAATAAGTTTAAGCGCAAGAAAAGTCTGCTGGGGCAACAACACCAACATACCCAAATAAAGGGAAAACAGGTCATACAGAGCGTAAGATTAGCAGCTAGCATGAGAAATTGAGAAGCAAGGTGGTGTCTTGCTGAAGCCAACGCGTGCATCATCCCACCAAGCCGGCCCTGATTCCGCAGTCTAAGAACAGGGGCCTATGCTGTAAAAATGCTAGAAATTAAAAAATGAAACTAGTGGCCCCTCCTAAAAAGACCTGTTTGATCACCATCTTGTTACACGTTGTCCAAAGAGTCCAAGTCATTGTCGTGAACACTAATTAGAAGAGGCGTCTCCTCATATGTGACATAACCCACCACCAAGAACATTCAGCTTGGCGAAGAGAGGCAATCCTGCTGCAGCAGCCATCACACAAGATCTTAATCTTCGAAGGGAGTGACGGTTTTCACAGACGCGCGATAAACAAAACCAACAGAAAAGAACCCCCGAGGGTTTCAACCGCCAAGATATGGCATCCAGATACTCCGGAATCATCGGCGGAAGGACGGGCCTAAATGTCTGCATCTCATTTGGCGCTCTGTTTTTCCTTATGTACTTCAGCACGATAAAGAAATTTTGAAAGAGCACATCACAAGAAACACCAGACATATCGATTTATTAACATAGTTCAGAAACAAATTACATTGCATTGCTGGAAAATACAATTTCAGCAAACACCGATTTTAGCATTCTTCAGCAAATGCAGGAATAATACTCAAGTCCACACCACAACAACAATTTCCTTGAACACCTGAATCTCTTGACAATGCAAAACCAAAACAGTTCCCTGTTGCATTTTGTATATATACAAATAATTTAATCTGTCACCTAACCTATTCAACTCAAGTCCACGCCACAAACAACAAATTTTCCTTTTCTCCCTCCATTTCAGGACACAGCACTCATTACTGCGAAAAACCCACAATTGTATACAACAGAAACTAACAACAAGAGCACGGGCGCAATGAAAACTCTAAATCTTTCACCCGCTCACGCCCTCACGGTCAGCCGCACATAACAAATGAAGGGATGACAACAGGAGTCGTTTCATTCTGATTGTTTTCTAGGGTATCCTAGAACTCGTCATCAAGAGAGTAATCCTCGTCATCGGACAGCATGGCCGTCAGGAGCGAGTACCGCACCCGCAGGGATATCTTACCCCTCTCGAGGTGCAGCTTGGCGCCCGACACCACCCAATACCCCGGCAGGTCCTGCGGCCCACGCACCATCTCCGTCGTGTCCACAAACTTGAGAAGCTTTGGGGGCTGCACCGGGGCGGGCGGGCCGCCGGGGTACACCGCCGAGTTGATGTTCACATCGGCAGGGCGGGGCATCGGCTTCTGGACCGCGGTGGAGAAATGCGTGCTGATGAGCGTCGAGATGAGGCCCGACTTCTGGATCAGGTTCGGGGACCCCTCCCACTCAGGCTGCCTGACGGAGTGGGCGTTCACGACCTTGGAGAAGTGCAACCGAAGGAACAGTATCTTCTTGAAGCCCTGGCTGATCACTTCTAGCCGTGCTCCTGTGACGATGGAGGCGTCCTCTGACTCCACAGGCGCTGTGCAAACGTGGGAGAAACGCTTCCACGATCCTATTGGTTCCACGTATTTGCGGTCAAATGGTTCTGGAGTTCGGTTGTTGAAAGGGTCATCTTCGAGCTGGATAATCTGGGGAAGAGAACAGAGATGTTGGAGATGGATAGCTAATTTGTTACTCTTCTTTCCTTCAAGAAACAACCGGAGCCCCGTAATTGGTCTTTTGCCTACATCAACCTGCACCAAAGTTATAAAGCTGCTCAAAAAGGGAAGAAAATTGATAGAAATATCATCAAACCCAGAACTGAGTGGCAACTGTCAATATAATAATAAGCTTGTATATTCTGTATATAGTGTGCAATGTTGATCCACAACTTATTTTAATAATTAGCTCATGTAGGAGTTTAAAATTTTCTGAATCAATTCAACAAAATGTAAATATTCCCTATTCTAATGCTACCGCTGTTTTCATCATTCCCAAATAAACTAGCGCTAGCCAATCCTGCCATTCATAGGTTACAAGATAAATGTGATTGATGTAATGCCAAATAGAGTAGCAGCGCATCCAATTTTGATAATGCCACCAGGATTGGATCCAAAACGTACTAGTCTAAAATATTTTTCAGTTTCAGGTTTTTGCACTTCACAGTTTCACACTGGGGCTTTCCCACTTAACTTTCCATCCATTTATCTTACAAGTACTTACACATCTTATACCCTTTGTACTGTTGTTTTCACTGAGGAAATGCACTATCTTATACCTCTATCTAGATCTCGCTCTTGAGTGATAATTGGTCCATAGTTATCTAGCCATGTGATCTGACTTCAGTTGTGAGTTGCAACATATAAGGGCATCTAAGCTAACGACCAGGTTGTTTATGGAAAGGTAGGCACTATAAATTCTCTGCACAGTAGAATAAGAATTTGAATGGTCACACAAATAGGGAGTATTTTATCTCCAACACTTATCCTAACATATGTCTACTTTCTACGGCGACATTTAAGAGATCATGACACCACATAAAAAGGATAAAAAGGAAATAGATAGATGAACAATGTTTCAGTTATGGCAATAGGAAAAGTGTGCATACCATGTTGGTACAAACATAAAGTGTTGGACCAATAAAATTTACTGGCAAAGATGCACTGCTTTGCTTTTTCCTCTGAGGACCGAGAGGAAGGTCACTATAAACTGGTGCCCACTGCCTTGGAAGCTGGAACTCCAAAAACTGGTGCAATTCCTCAATTGGGGGCTTATCTGTATGAAATTCAAATATATCACCTTGTTATGAACACATCACACATCACATTGTTTGCTGTGCAAAACGATGTTTGCTAGCTTGCTTTTTTGTTTATGACCTAATGATAGGATGGTGACAAACATATAGCTTCAAAAGGTTGCAATCCGAACATTACGTTAAATAGAGTTTTTTCTTGAAGCTGGCACATTTTTGTATTTCTTTTGCAGCTCATTTGCAGAGACTAGAAATTTATGACATTATTAGGACTCTATATTGGGCAGCCCAGTGCATGTAGCTCCCGCTTGCGCAGGGTTCAGGGAAGGGTCTGACCACTATGGGTCTATTGTACTAGAAATTTATGACATTATTAGGACTCTATATTGAAACACAAATATTAAAGATGACTGAAAACACCCAGAAGCACATAGAGCCTCACAGAAGCAGGCTAATGATGTTGATCATAAGCTAAAATGGACTAGTATTTTTGCCCGACAGATATATACAGGGAGTGAAGTAGGTGAACAGAGCTATAAACGACAACTATTTTATAATAAATATTGCCCAAGAAAACCATTTCCTTAGAATCTAAACAATAGGTACTTGTTTTGTGGAAGGAAGAAGCCAGCCCCCTTTACTGTTTGACCCTTACGGTGGCCAAGGGTGCAGGTTCTAAAGTCCTGAATAGACTATAGAAAACTTACACCCAAATACATCGCGAAAAACACAAGTTCTTTCCCTAGAATCCTAACTCTAGACACTATCACGAACTATAAATCAATGCCAAGGAAGCTGTATGGAAAAAAAAGTGAGAAGGACAACAAGAAACCTTATTTTGAAATGATCAAAATTAACACGCAGCTAAAGTACTAGGGGTGAAGATCAAGACTTCTCTTAATATTATTACTAATTATGCAGTTCCAACTTTCAACATTTGATCTTTATAGGTTAAGAGCTGAGAGTTGAATAAACTATTCAGCAAGCTTGAAAGGATCAGGATTTATACTTACAACGAAGGTACAGATTAATTGCATGATTCAGAAAGCCACTACCAGGAACTCCATTCAACAATGAAGTAATAGGTATAAAAGACATCGAGATAACATCAGGTTCTGATTGAACACTACTCAGCCACTCGCTATGAGAGATCATATCTTTATCCCTTCCACCTCTTCGCCTAGGCAGCACTACCAAATCCTGAGATTATCACAAAGAACAAACATAAATTACACTTCTCCTATGAACAGTCTTATATTATATCAACACAAAGAACTCTACCTCCTTCGAAGCATAAGAATTTAGTGGACTAGACTCCACAAATCTCAGTCGCTGCTCTCTTCTGTCACTCTGCATGGTACACAAAAACATAAATCACCGAGCTAAGAAAAACACAACAGCGCCTTTCATACCAAGACATATGACTGCCGTAAACATTAAGGCATGATGTTCGAATTCAAGTGAGCAACCTATACACGAATAGCTCTTGCCTCTTGGAATAAAGAGACGGAAAATAAGGCTATTGGCAAATGTCTCGGCCCTTGCTGTCTATGGCTATGGGCACATGCACAGATGGCAGGTGTGCATGTCAATTTCGATAATTCAAATTAATGAACTTGGAGCTAGTCTGTGATCTACTTTCACTGATCAAAAGCTGAGCCCCTTGGGTACCGCCCAACTACAGAGATGGGTTGTACAAAATTTATTGTGCAAGTAGCGGGTTATGCAAGGGTATATACGGCTAAATGATCATTAATGTTGAATAGAAAATATGCAAGGGGAAGTCGGAGGCAAAAAAAAATTTAGAGGCTAGGGTAATACCTTATCCTCCTTCCCGTACGCATCCCTGAAACTAATGTCAGATTGCCCATTTGCATCAAGAAATCTCCTGTCAGACATCTCCTTCAATCGTTTTTGAACATCAACGGCTTGCAAGCTTGATGAATGCTGTTGTTTCAAATAAATTACATCCTTCCCTCCCATTTTAACACCAACGACTATATGTGTCCCAAATTTTTGAATGAACCTGCAAGGTTAAGCAATTAAGGTCGAAGTTCAGATTTACAACTTGGGCAGAACAATTGGCTCGGCACATGTTTTAACAAGAACAGTGTACATCCAATTCCAATGCTACATGCTTAGAAAGCTGACTGTAGAAAAGAGAACTGATACTATTTATATATGGTCACATCTCACATGAAATTTGCAAGGACTAAAACTGGCAGTAGAGGACAGCTTTCAAGGAGTCGGTGCTCAGACAATACACCCATCAGACATGAATGTATCATACCAAAATCAGAACAATCCAGAAAAATGGCAGTCAAAGATAGATGCTATCATCCTATCAAGACTTCGGTGAAGGAGCAAGAACACAGAGGCCTATCTTATTTTCAATGAGTACATGATTTTGGGTACAACTGAATAAAATATGGATCTAACCTTGCCAAAGCAGCAGGTTCCCAGGTTGATGGAACAGCCTGCTTAACATGATCTCGTAGTACAATTTGTGCCTTCGAGAGTGCAACAGTATATAGTGTGATACACCAACCATCAAAAGCAAGTGACTTGGTACTCGCAGCATCTTTCTGCCAGGAGCCAGTAAATTCAAACATATTATTGAACAGGCCAGATGGAATTTTCCCGGACAAAGATAACTCCCGGTTGAATTGCTCCGACATCTGCAAAATGCTTCATGATTTGAGAAAGCTAGCTATTTTTTCTCCAAACATTGTAAACACAGCACAAACATTATTTAAAGCAGCTTGACAACTTCCATGACAGCTTTGGAAGGAAACACATGATAGGGACGGAAGGTTGTACTAGTGAAACACAATATTCAGTAGGAGAGATGCTATACCAATCGCCAAGCATAGAAAATAAGAAACAAGGTACATCTCATGCTTCTGCAGCACATAAATCATAATCCCGTGTGGTACTAGAACAGCATCACAACTGAATGTCTGCCCTCCAAGGTGGAAATGGACAAACCTATCATGGGAAGGTTGCATGTTTCTGAGATAGGAGCTATTGGCTAGAACATGCTGCATGCCAAAAAAGCATCCTGCTGGTGCTAGCAAACTGGTAGAAGCCTGCAATCCTTTAGTTTCTTCTAAATGTCTAACCTGATAATTTTGGACCTTCTAATAAGGTAGCAACCAAAACATTATCTATATACGCCTCCATTAGCATTACTCAAACTGGAAAAATATTTCTTCCAGCTGAATACGTCTAGGCAGGCCTCAACTGTTCAGTGCTTCTACATGTTTTTGAAGTGGCAAAATCAGTCCCTAATTCAAGGTATGCTGCCAGCAACCTGCTAAGAAACCTACAGTCCCAGAGTTTCCAACTTTCTTCCAAATATCTAACCTGATAACTGACGACCTTCTAATCTGGTAACAATCGAAACATTATCTACATACACCTCAACATTACTCACAAAGGAAAATTATTCTGCCTGGAAGTGGCAGAATACATATCTCTATAGGCCTCAAAGTGTTTGGTGCCTATATATATCTTTGAAGTGCGTAATGCAAGGAATAGGATGATTTTACTCTTAAAAGTGCAAATTACTCAGAATAGGTGGTTCTGAAATGGTAAATTGACTTATGTTCATTTCTGTCATCTTCCTTGTTCTGAAGTAGGCCTACAAGAAAGCATACCTGCTGGAACGACAGGACATCGGACCGGAACCGCATCCGCTCCCCCTTGTCGCACTTGATGGACTTGGGCACGCCGGCGACCGTGGTCAGGCTGCCGGGGAGCACGATGTCCTGGGTCCCATCGCGGTCGAGCTCGATGAGCGACGGGTCGGGCGAGCCGCGCTGCTTGCAGAACTTGAGCCGGACGTCGGCGGCGACGTCGTAGCCGAGGCCGATGGAGCGGATGGCGGACTCGGCGGCCCTCTGCAGCAGCATCTCCTTGCTGTCCCTAGGCGCCATCCTCGCTCATCCCACGGCGCCGGAATAAACTTCAACACCCCTGGAGCCGGAACACCCGGAGCAAAATCAGCAGACGACGCGGTTAGACAATCCTTTCGCAGCTGAAACGGCCGCAGGACCATGACCGGGAAAATAAACTGAAATTCCCCGTCAGATCGGCCGGCGCCGGGGGGGGCTGGCGGGGGCGGATCTGGGCGGCGCGGCCGGAAACGTGAGGGGATTAGCCGGGGACTGAGGCGGCCGCCGGAGAGCCGAAAGCTCGTACCTTTCCGCGAATTGGAGTTCCGGACTTCACCGATGGGCCGGCGCCGGAGATACGCCGCGGCGAGGCGGCGAGGCGATGGAGGAGGACGGTGCCGCGCGGCGGGGCGGCGGCGGTGGGGGTGGGGGGAGGTCGCCGGGGTGGGTGGGGTCGTGGGGAGGACCACGGGAGCGGCGTGGGAGGGAGGGGAAAGGTCCAGGAGGAGGATGAGGTCTGAGGAGGAGGAGGGGTTGAACAGTTGGAGCAGTGGAGGAGGAGACAGTGACATTCCACTTTTGTTTCTTGTTTTTGTAGCTGGGAGATAAATTATCTACAGTGATTAATTATTATTGGTGGCAGGTGGACTGCATTCAAAGTGGAAAAGTGAGAGCCATTGACTTCAGATTTTGGTGGTAGGTTTAGTCCATGCCAATAACCCATTTATAGTGTTATTTATTTTATTTTTAAAAATTTGTTTTATATTATATTAGTATATAGAATCTCTTCCCTACTGATTTTCCCTAATCTTTTATTTTCATTAATAACTTTTCTTAGAGTTTCATCTGGGTTGAAGCAAATAGTACTCCCTCAGTTTCGAACTATAAGATGATCTTATTTTCTTTGAATTGGATGTACATAGACATGTTTAGTGTGTTTGTTCATTCATTTCAGTCTAGCTATATTTTATATTAAAATACTAAAAACTGTTATAATTTGGAATATATTATACTAAACTGTTATATTTTATATTAGAATAGTTGCCCTCAAGAAAGTGGAAAAATAGTTTTTCCTTTTTTGACAAACAAAAGGAAAAAGGTTGAAGAGGTGAGTTTGGCTTCAGCCTCTTGTTTTCTTTTTTGACTTTTTTTTTTCTCGTTGAAAAGTCTGGTTGTTGGGCGTTGGCAAGCCAGGTTCACGTGCACGCGTATCTTTTCGTTCTCTCTCTTGAGGTGATGTATATGTCTCTGTCTACCTCATCTAGGTTGCGTTTACGCCTGTATGGTGTACTTTGGTTTTAGGCACATGCTGTCAACGGAAAGCTTTGACCATCTTAATCTGCAGAGAACTCATTTTGCGCTAGTTTACTGACATGATTTTACCAGGTCAATCAAAGAGTTATGTATAGATTTTCACAAATAAAAAAGAGTTATGTATAGAACCTCACTCCATAATTTTAAAACCGGACCGGTATTCGAATTAGTCGGGTTGCCGCAGGGCCGGCACATGGCAAAGTGCGGCGGCCCAGGGCTCATCTATAATATTTTCTGGAACACAGTACAAATACAATCGCTCATATATATGCGCATACATTCACTTCTATGAATGCGCATACACATATTATATCCTTACTAGTATATTTGAGAGACAAAGCTGACATATCATTTTAAAAATTTACGAAGTCGCCGTAGGCATCTCATAGTCAACGTGAATGTCTCCTACCACTGAACTGCATCACCGGAAGTTCTAAAAAAATCCAGAAAAATGCAAACAGTAGGACATGAACCCTGTTGGACTGAATATACCATTGTTCTCCTAACCATCCAATCACGGGTTGGTTCATCTATACTACTTATAAAAGAGCAAACATTATCTTCTCTAAGTGCACCTCATAAAACGTACACGGATACATTATCATCGCATGATTAGTCACATTAAACTCAATCTAACGACTAGCCTTAACCTAATTTGTTCTCTGTGTGCACTTAGCAATTTATATTGACTGACCGTACTCCACCGCGAAGGAAAAATATGAAAGTCTACGTCTGATCAATTAGGAAACTATAATCACGGACACTCCTATTAAAAAACTAATCACATGCGCATCTAATTATTAGAAAATTAATCACAAATGCATCTTATTATTAGGAAACTAATCACGGGCGCATCCTATTATTAGGAAAATAATCACGCACGCATCCTATTAAGAAATTAATTATGGACGCAACTAATTATTAGGAAACTAATCACGCGCGCATCCTGTTAGATAACTAATCATGAACGCGTTTAATTATTAGGAAACTAACCGCGAGCGCATCCTATCGTCTCGGGAATCGCGATCGCGAGTTGCCTGCCGTCACCAGCCCACCACCCACGCGAGCCACAGTGGGAGACACGCGGGGAGGAGCTGCGGCTTCGTCCGAAGACACACACGTGTCGTCGCCGATTTCATCTTCTGCCTGGAGGCCAGGTCACTTTTTCTACTGACTGCAACGACTTCGTCCACGTCATGTCATGCTCTCCGGGAACCACCGGCATCCGCGTCGACTTCAGCTCCGTCCACAATACCCACGCTAACAACCACCCACCGCCGACGCCCTTCAAGTGGGGGCAACGCTGAGTATCCTGGGCCAGTATAAGTGGGTAAAAAAAATCAAGTGGGGGCCCCGCCTCAAAGTTGGACGACCGATTCACTTGCGTCGACAACGCCGCCCAGCTGGTGAGAGGACACGGTCTCCGCAACCGCTCGCAGGCCTGAACGACGGAGATGCTCGCCTTCACGCGAACGCGCCGCACGCACGCACTAATCAGGTAAGCACCGAGTGTTGTTTTTTTACTATCATCGCTACCTCGCCGGTGGTGACATATCTAGAAGTACAGGAACTAGAGATGAGGTAATGAGAAACAGAGGCGCGCTGGAGCACACAAAGTTGGGTTTCAGGCAACCAATGCCTTCTTTCTTTCTTTATTTTCACTGATTTTCACGTACCTGCAACAGACATCGCTATTTTTTTAAGTACTGACTACCGGTTATTACATGACCAACTCACGACTATATAGTAAACTCACAGACAAATCCGCTGAACCAAGACCTTACTTGCAGTCATGAAATTACGTGGAAAAAAAAACCAGAAGTTTGCATAAGTTTTAGTGAAAAAAAATAAAGTTCGCATAAGTTTTACTAAAAAAATCTGAAGTTTACATAAGTGTATTTGTTTGTCCAGCAGTTGAGTTACATGAGCATTTTCATACCGTCCTTATCTACAGTTGAGTTAACATGTTTTCCTGATAGAAAACTTGGACCACATACAAGAGAAGCAAAAAATGCATGTTGATTATGATGATGACGAATGTAGGATATTTTGTGGTCATGGTAAATTCTCATATCATTTAATTTATTTCATTATTGCACTATATATTACATACTACGCACGACCGCTTTGATAGAGGTGACGAGTTCGCATCATACAGAGAGACCAACTATATTTCTTCGAATATCTTGAATCATGATCCTTATGACTTCATCTCTACTACTTATAAGTACATTTTTTTCATTTGACTATTTCCTGATTTGAGAGGTAATGTATGTTTTATCCACTATAGTTGCTAAAATTGGAAGCATGTCTACAGTTTTTTTCTTTCTAAACCGGCATTTGTTGGCTTTTTTTGCCACTGTTATTCTTACAAGTGGTAGTCTATGCATGTTGAAGACCATTTCCAAATTATTTATCTTCGTATCATTATTACTACAAACTGAGAGGATATTTGTTATATTGTCAAAATTTTAGAATGTTGAGCCCTTAAAGAAATGTGTAGTACTCAAGTAACTGTTTCAAGTTGTCGTATTAATGCTTTTGTCCAGTGAATAACAAGTATAATTATGCAATTTATCACTATAATTTTTATTTGGTTTACATGTTCTATTTTCATAATAAAGTAAGTCACTTTTCTTGCTTCCAGATATTACGATACTTGTGTGCAATAGTAGAATCGGATGGTCCAACTAGCATTTTTTGTCTTGTTTCACATCTGATTCTATGCAATCAAGACATCTCTACACTTCTCTATCTGACAATGGCTTCCTCTTTTCAACAAATCATAGAGGTCTCTTCCCACTATTGTGGTTGACACTCTATTGTAATAATAATTCTTGACTGGAATTTGTTGGCACTGAAACGGTTTCTTAGCTTGTCCTAAGTGACATTTTCATGTGTGATTATACTTGCATAAATGTGTGCATATGGAGAATCATGATGAATCTTCTAAATAGTTTTGAGTTTTATACATTGGAAACACTTGATGGTCTTTTAATACAGGAGACATGTTAATTAAGGAGAAACGATATTTTAAATTGTTTGTACGAGTAGGAAATAAGAGATTGTGTATTTTATAGGGAAATTCAAATTTATAAATAAATTGTCTTGTATTAAGTTTAGTATAATGTGTTAATCCAAATAGACACGTGTTGCACATGCACACTTATTAGTTCAAAATAAACGTGCGTTGCACGTGCACACTTACTAGTATGTATATATATATATATATATATATATATATATATATATATATATATATATATATATACTAATACTAATACTATAAAAAAAATCAAAGTGACAAATCCAATTAATCTCGGTCATCAAACCTGTCAATCCAACAATCTAGATTGTTCCAAGTGACGAGTGCTCAACATGTTTAGCATGCAATTAATATCATGCCAAATATAATTAATGTATAATTGATCTCCTACCTAATATCAGCATGTGATTAATTTCCTTCCCAATACAAACGTGCATTGGACGTAGATTTTACTGGTTTTAAATAAGGACCCAATATATCTATCTACATACTTAAATAAATTAAAAAAATGATTTTGCATAACATAGAATTAGCGGACAGGAGGCATATCCCCCACCCCCCAGCACTTCACACCGTTGTAAATCATAGATGTATCTAATTTTAACTTGGGGTGTCATACAATATATATAAGTGGAGATAGCAAAGGAAATTGTTTTGGACCCGATGTCCTTTGCATCCATCTAACTATATGTATGTAGGTAGGCCTACATGGAGGGTTTACCCCTGTGCATCATTGCTTTTGCTCACAAATAAAAGATGTTCTAATTTTTTGGTGAGACGTGTTTTAGTATGTTTGTTCACTCATTTCAGTCTGTATGTAGTCCATATTAAAAAAACATTCAAAACATTTCATAATTCAGAATTGAGGTAGTACTGGTTAACTAAGTGTTACGTATTTTATATTTCTTGTCTGTGTTTAATTTTGTTTAATTAAGCCAGATCGGTCGACCTCATGGATCAGCGTGATTACTACCTACTAGCCTCGAGGGCGCTTTGCACTGTGTTGGCAGCCACATCGTTCATCGTCGAGCCGTTGCTTCTTCGTAACACCTTCGCTTGCGGAGCCCTTTGTGTAAGATAGCCATTTCGTCGATTCGATTCATTGCAATGCAGACTAAAGATTGAGATGGATGCAAACTAACAACGTATATGAACAACATGCGTTCAAGGCTATGAAGGTGTCGACACTTTGCACGGTGATCTTGTACCCGCTGTTCAAGGTCCTCCACATCAGTAGCATCTGGGCGATGGATGGGCCACATGGGCACTACTGCTACGCAATGGCCGTCATGGAGTCGATACGTCATCATTTTCTTAACTAGATGATACCCCGCGCGTTGCGGCGGGACTTTCTACCTTCTATATGTGGCTTCAAAGTAAAGCGCAATTTGGATGAATGAAAATGAAGTATCACATCTATTAAATATCCAGTGAAATATTAATATTTACTTTATAAATATTGAACAAATACATTTTTCTACAAACATACAAAGATTTAGCTCAAACATGCAGGCATTCCTGCCCTCAGTAGTCAAGCTGGCTTGTAAGAGCATCAAAACAATTAATACACTCAATTGACTGGTAGTGATTTCAAAACATTCCTTTATTCATTGTATGAAAATGCCCAAATTTGTTGAGCCAAGTCTTTTTTTTTCCGAAAGGTGTTTCACCAATAGTTAATCACCTGAAAAAAAAATATGTGGACAGAATAAAATATGGGCATTTGAGAGATGTAATGTGCACCTGAATTCGAAAGCTAGTTATCAAGCAACCCTTGAGCAGCCAGCTAAGATGCACTTCTATGTTCTGAACATCCAAACACAGCATGAATAACATATAGTTATTATCTCTAAAAAAATGCTAAGGAATCAGCATCGTACAGAAACAGAACCAAAAATAAATAAAATAAAGGCATGAGAACTATTTCTAAAAGGGTTATAGCAGTAGGTTGTACCTTGACACAACTTTGCCTCCTCAGAAGCTTTCATCTTTTCTACTCCAATCAAAGCAGCAATTAGAAATTAGAATCAGCAAGCGATATATATACATATATTGACAATTACATTAACTATTGGAGCTAGTTAATTTATAATTTCATGACAACATGCTGTTAATATTTCAGGATTAGTTACAGTGTACATCTATTGGTTACTTACACGGGTTATCCTTGGCAGCGTTTAAAGAAACTGAAACTTTGTAACCACTGGAAACACTTCCTAGAGAATGGACTCTTCGTATATTGTTCATAACCACTCCATGAAGATCGTGGATCGGTGAGCGGATGCCGCAAGATCTCCTGGTCAAACTGAGGCCTGATGGTGAGGCGGCATGTGCTTAGACGATTTGAAGGGAACTTTTAAAAATGAAATATATATGATATTTTCGCACAGAGCTAGGAAACACAATCTGCAGTTAAATTCTGCAAGGAAAATTTCCTACAGTTTTCAGTCAAAATTAAAATTATGAAACTCCAACCCTCCATGTACCATAACAATCTGTTTTTTGTTATTCTATATAGGAGATCAGACAGCAAAGATTTGACAACAATTCAGAAAATGATCCGATAAACATTTATTGTCCATACGATCTGGAAAGGATATGGTTCTACTATCAAGAAATAATAGAACAACAGAGCCAACATCTCAGTGCCTAAAATGAAGTAAAGTGCAAAGAAAAGAAAAGAGTTCAATTTCCGCCTAAATGTAACAGAGCATTGCTGCCTCAAATGATCCAATAAACATGCATCCTTGGGTGACAAATAATACAAACATTCGTCCATGGCATGGCCATAAATAATAAGAAAATCATGTGGGATTACCTCACGGCTCACGCCGCAGTAGCAAGATAGTAGAGGAAGATTAGGAATGGCCAGCCATGGAGCAATCAGGAACTGCCTGCTACGTGATACAAATGCCGTGAGGGAGGAGCAGCAAGCGTCGGAGATAGAGATGCATGAAGCGGAAACATATATATGCATAAAGCAAATTAACGGCAGGGCGGTTAATTTAGGAGATTAATAGGGGATTAACACAATGTGCTAGTTACCTTGTTGTGGGACTTGTCCATGGGACCATGACGCAGCAGCAGGCAACAGAGGTATGGTTCTTTATAGTGCAGATGCTGGAGATCACGCCACTACACCGGCCGTTGAACAAAAGTCTTGGCAGTAGGCGACATGCGGTCCACGACAGGAGTCTTCAAATTCGTCCCCTTCAGCTAAGGCAACAGTATCTGCAGGCGCTTGGAACATAATGGCACAACAGCTCGGGGGAAGGCAGGGAGATTGTAAGAGGAAGATGAGGGCGACGCCCTAGGCCACCGGCGGTCCGTCCGGATGCCTCAGATCGGGAAGCCAACACCTCTACTTCTGCCATGTTTTTTGTTCTCCCAAGATCTGAAGTTTGTACAACCAGATACTCCAAATTCGTTAGCTGAATTGACTCATTAAAAAAAAGGCTTGATGTTCCTGTTTATAGCATCAGAACCTGAATCTTGCTTTTCCTTCTTCGATTTGGTACCCTAGTGGTAGATGTGGGTTGAAATATAGAAGGAGAGGTGGTTGGGTGTTCCATGGCCTTGGCTACGAGAAGATGATACTGCTGCGGATTGATGATAGAATGAAGAAGCAAAGTGATAATGGGACGCTCTGTCTCCATCAGTCCTTGTATTTGAGGTGGAGGCTACGGAAAGGGCAGACCCATAGATTAAAGGGGAGAACATCTTCGTCAGTT
>NC_041384.1:744985006-744992827 GCF_002162155.2 Triticum dicoccoides
GGGGGAGTAGTAATTGAGGAGACGATCAGACCGCATTGCTTCGACTTGGAACAGGGCGGCCGTGCGGGACCATCTTAAATAAGAACTCAATATATCTACATACTTAAATAAATTACAAAATTAATTGATTTGCAGAACGCAAAATTAACATGGACAGGGGGCAGATGCCCCCCCCCCACACACACACGCACTTCAGCACGTTGTATTTATTCAATAGTCATTTATAGTTCAGTACATGTATTTTATAATAATTGTTTGCATCAAATAATCACATATAGATAATGCATTGAGATTTTATTTGTTAACTAGTAAATTATGATTTTTATGTTTATGCATTCATATTTTTTTTATGATATATGTTACTCTATTAAGGTTAATTGTGCCTAGATCACAGTAGGGCCTCCATAATGCTAGGGCCAGCCTTGGGTTGTCGGTAGTGCCGGACCAAGCCTAATGGGCCGCGGCGGGCCAACAATATAATTCTTTATATATATATATATATACATATATATATATATATATCATTGTTTTCTTGTTTTGCTATGATAAAAAAAAGCCTTTTGAAAATCCAAGAGTAGGTCGCGACCCACCCTTTTCATCCTCTAGATCAGTCCATGTTTTTAGCCATCGATTCACGGGTCTGGCCACTAGTTCATCATCGTTGGACTGATTGTTATGAAAAATAGTTATAATTATCTCAAGTAGTGTAACAGAAAAAACAAAGTGTCAGCAGATAACTTCTGTCCGTGAAACATCAAACTTGTGATGTAGAATTATTTTGAAGCTCACACCAAGATTAGACATTCCTTTGACTAGTCAAAACATCTCTGATTTTTGGAACAAATTTGTTTGTTTGACCGACTTTCTCCAATCCACTTCCTTGCCATTCGGTCTTTTCTATCACAACGGACCAATAAGGCACCGATTCTAGTAGACCATTCATCCTGCCTGGGTTTTCAGTTAGCTAGGATTTACACTTGATTTTCCATTTTTCTTAAAGGAGGTACAGGTTTTGCCTCCATCATCTCAATTAAGGAGTTTAGAAAAAATATTTATAGACAAATACTAAACACGTACTGACCATATATCTAGCGTCATTAAAAATCTCAAGTTCTTCTGCTAGATTCAATTTCAGAGCCCTCCTCCTTTATTTTTGGTGAAGAGTATTGTAGGCATGTGGAAGTGCTACGGAAAATGTGCTTTCCTTCTGTGAGTTATTTAAATACATTATAACTGCGCAGTTTTCCTGCCCTCCCAAGCCATTAGCCTTTGTAGTTGTCCGACCAATGCTCGGAGCGTTTGCTGGCCGTCCGATTGGCCCTAAATCACACACTCGCTCGCTTTAATCGCTACCAACGAGCGCTCACCTTCGTGGGCCGCTGCTCCGACGACATTTTTAGCCCTCTGGTATTAAATTGGGCCTAATGACTTGTAACATCCACCTTTCTTTCTCTGTGCAGCTCGATAGCTCCTGGGCCTATTGCGCTCAAAAGAAAAAAATAACGAGGGCGAGTCGCCAATCGATGCCGTCGCTAGATTACGGCGAGGCGACGAGGGCGATGTGGTCGCACAACCTAGACCGTGCGGGTCAAGCCTCCTCCCCTCCCAGACCGCACGCAGATCCAAACAAAGGCGAAGGGGCCATTCGACTGTTCGGTGATTGAAGGAAGCAATCAATCATCCGTTCCTGGAAGCATTCATCCCGGCTGAAGTGCGCCACTCGCCGGCGGCAATTAATGTGTGCGTTTCTGTTTTTCCAATCTGCATAGAGGCGTCCGTATATAGGCTTCGTCACCTGTCTCTCTCGGATCTCCCGGAACCCATCTTCCGCCGGCAGCAGACACTAATGCAAGCGTCTCCCTCCTACTTGCCTCCTCCCGACCCTGCCGACTATCTCTCTCCTCCGCCTGCTCGATCCGGATGGCATCCGACGCATCGGGATCTATGTTGTGGCGATGATTAGGGGAGTACAAGGGGTGACAACTTGATCACCATCCTCGCCCTGTGCCTGCAACAAAGCACCGCAGAAACCATCAGTCACAGTCAGGCAACAACAAGGTGCCACGGTTGTGTCCGCTACCTTCTCTTCATTGCCGTCTCTACTGCTACTCAGCACCTCGCTCACAACCGCTCGGTACACCCCAATTTCTTAGGTTAATTATTTCATCTCAGTTCGAGGTAGTGGCGTTGACGATGAGGAATACGTGGACATGATCTCTAACCTTGTCATTTACTAATATCTAGCAATTTCTACTGAAAACTTTGCCATGTAAAGTACCTTTTCCACCAGGATGCATTTTTTAGCACTCCCACAAATTAAAGTTCCATGTGTGCAGCTTCGGCCACTAAAGGTCTCCATAATTGATGTTCCCAGGCTCCTCTCCGCCCGCATGCCATGGTGCAGAACATGCAACGTTTCTGGAATCAGCTTATGAAATTTGTTGAACTTTTTTATTTGACTTGACTACCATGCATAGGACTATAGTTGAGTAAATAGTCTCCAATTATTTCATGTTCCAGCCAACCTAATCCTAATTTTGTGTAGTTTGTGATGCTGAATTTTAATTGGAGATTATAAGAATAGAACTGCTGGAAGATTATGTGTCTTTTATAATTTCTCAACACTATGTGGCTCCCTTGGGAAACAACAATGTACAGAGATTATGTGTCTTTTATAATAACATTGCTTCATACTGTGACACGAGTCAAAGAAAATTGTTTTTCATGTATATATGTTTCGGAAAGTGCTTCGTTATTTTTTTTAGCATGATAACGTATTTTTCTTGCTGAAGATTTCTTCTATTGCTTTCTAATGGAGTGGCTGTCCTGATTTTTAATAGACCCTGCAAAGGAAAAACAACAATGTTTTTTAATGGTTAGATGCTACAATATTGGTGGAAATAATGAATGTAAATACTTGTATTATGTAGTTAAGTTGATTGAAACAAAGCCAAAGACCCTGTAACTACTTTCATGGAACAAGCTGTTGAATCAATACTCATTTGTAACTGAAATTATAATGTTTAATCAACTTGCTATCTTGCAGACACAAAGTCTTATGCTTCAAATTCATTTGTGTCCTGCGCAGCAGTTTTTATTGGTGAAGTTAGTATGATCATCCACTATGTCATCTTGTTCAAACATACTGATCTTGATTCAGGGGGGCAAAACAAACGGAGAGAGGAGTTTTGCAAGGGAAACTGGTCCTTGGTGAGACACAAGTTCGGAGTCACGAAAAAATATGTACAAATATATTTTTCTCTATATTTATTGATTTATAGCTCATACATAATCATGTTTTTCACATCTCATGGTACATATTTCCATGGAAGCACCATGTGTTCATTTTTTTCCTGATTTTGTGTTGTACATATTATTGCAAAAGGAATCACCGTATCAGATATATTGGATATACAAACTAATATATCAATACACACATGCTAGTTTTTCCTTTAAAATTCAATGAGAACCCACCATGGGCTGGCTAAGCATGTTCCTTTCCCATTTGATTATCTCCATGAATACTTGCAATGTATCAGATATAAGTCGTGTTTCAATGTAAGGTACTTTGGTTGCCATGAAAATGAAGAGGTTATTAATTTTCAATGCTATAAATAAGTTCTCCATAGGAGGTGCTTACATAGTGTGACTTTACTGGCCATTTATTTTTTATGGGATGAGTGTCAATCTGATGTTATAGGCTTATAGGTCACATATAGGCATTCCTCTACTACTTAGCCATGTATGTATTTTAATGAAAGCAAATAGACACACATTATTACTTGTACAACTGGTTAATATCTCTAAATTGATGACATCCATGGTGCCTGTAGTACACAGTTACCAATGAGTTGATCCCAAACATAGCATCTCTATAATGCCAGATAAACGTATAGTTAGCCAAACGAACTTACAATTAATGGACCTAATATGAATTTTTGGAACTTGTTTCCTTTTCCGAATATGCAGGTTAATGACACTCATTTTTTGGATATTTTAGAGCTCGTCTTCATGTTCACTACATGCACCAGATCTCTACTCTAAACTACAATTGGTGTGTTTTTGGTTTGGAAATGGATCTCCACTGTAATTTGAATTGTTCATATTATATTAAATGGATGTTGTAAGGTTCCATATTTGTGCTGGAGATAGCTTTCATGGCACGAACAAATGTTTATACCTGGAATAAAAAAATGCACATATTAGAAATATCAAGGTGCTACCTGCCCTACATGAGGTAGATCCTTCCCACATTAAACCTTCATGTACTATCACTGGACGTATGATGCTCTTGCACAAATTGGTTTGAATATTTTCTAGGCCAGCTCATTGAGACAGAAGAATATGGTATTGGTTGGTTTATGTAAATTTAATTTTTGTATTTTGTATCACCATATATGCACATAAATTACTATAAATTTATTGTCAAAACAGACGGGCGCGGCAACCCGCGCCATCATTGATCTCCTCTATGTTTTGCCAGAATGTTGATTCATTTCCGTTCCGACAAATTTCAGGCGCTCGATATGTCCTATTTTAGCAAAGGTCATGCTACATTTTTTCATTAATTTTGGTATGACTTGTGCTAGAAAGTAGGAAATATTGAGTGCCCCTGATTTGCCGGAATAGGATTTAATCAACATTCGGGCAGAACATAGGCCACATATATGTAACGGGTTGACTTTCAGTCCGTCGATGCTGCTTGAGTGACTTTCTGTCTATTCTTGAAGGAAGGATGTTGACTGTTGTTTGGTACGTCTATTTTGGATCATGCTTTTATATCGATATTTATTGCATTATGGGCTGTTATTACACATTATGTCACAATACTTATGCCTATTCTCTCTTATTTTACAAGGTTTACATGAAGAGGGAGAATGCCGGTGACTGGAATTCTGGGCTGGAAAATGAGCAAATATTAGAGACCTATTCTACACAACTTTAAAAATCCTGAAACTTGATAGGAGCATATTTTGGAATATATAAAAAATATTGGGCGAAAGAAGCACCAGAGGGGGGCCACCCACCATCCACGAGGGTGGGGGGCGCGCCCCCTGCCTCGTGGGCCCCCTGACAGGCCTCTGATGCCCATCTTTGGCTATATGGAGTCTTTCGTCTGGGAAAAAAATCATAAGCAAACTCACGGGACGAAACTCCGCCGCCACGAGGCGGAACCTCGGCGGAACCAATCTAGGGCTCCGACGGAGCTGTTCTGCCGGGGAAACATCCCTCCGGAAGGGGGAAATCATCACCATCATCATCACCATTGATCCTCTCATCGGGAAGGGGTCAATCTTTATCAACATCTTCACCAGCACCATCTCCTCTCAGGCAGGATTTTCTTGGTGAAAGGTCCAAGTGAGCGGTCGGAATGAAAAGCAGCAGCAAGTTTCAGGTCATTCCATGCAAAGAAAAAAAGTTTCAAAGGTAATTCTACTCTAAAAAAAATCAAAGCTCATTCGCAAAAAGCAAAAGTTTCAAAGGTGGAGGGAGACAGCTGCGGCGACATCTCTCCATGACATTCTCACTGGCCAGGGAGCCAATCGGGTGTAGACAGATGGGCCAGCTCATGTTAGCTAATCTGTGTGGGGTCCTTTGAGATTCAAAGTTATTTTCTGGATGGATTGCAGAGAATTTTTTCAGCTTTGATTTTCCTTTTTCTTCCTGCAAGTACGCGATCTCACTTGTCGGACCGCGGAATTTCAGTGGGTCGGAATCATGTACGGGTTGGCCGGCGCGCGTGCACCTTTCGACAGGTCGACCGAAGCACAGCGCACCACGGATGCCCGCCGCTGACGGCCGAGTCATAAGTGGATTTTTTTTTTTGAGGGGGAGTCATAAGTGGATTGGAAAGTTGCTTCCTAGACGTGACTCCTGCATGCCAGCCTAACCGATGCGTACGTACTTGTGGAACAACCGTACCGTACCTGTGTGTGTTCGTTGCGGATTGGTAGGTAATCAATCGGTTGGGCGCTTGCAGTAACTGTACCTGTGTGTTTTGTTAAGCGTACACCACCGGATTTTGTCAATATACTTTTGTGCGCACGGTCATTCTTCGCGGTCACGGTGGACGATCGTGCGGCTCATGAGTTCCACCGTGTTTTACACACAAACTCATGGACTTTTAGAAGGAATCTCAGTCACTTGGAAAACCAACAAAAGATGGACGGCCACGCACCTAGCATAATCTTCTCTTCACACATCTTTCCGTTAATTAGATGCGGGTACAATTTTCCCCAGGCGTTGCTGCGGAAACATACAGATTGATTGCACATGAATTATGTATGAAGGAAAAAAAATCCAAATCAAATGTTACTATTTTGAATCTAGAAATTTTCATACTTGCATTGTGTGTGACAAAGAGTGTGAATGTACACTGAACCTTAGTAGTTGCAACAATTAAATCGGGGCATTTCACAACGTTAAGAAAGTAAAGAAATTGTAATTATCCGACATACTACATATGTCTAGTAACAAAAAATAAACATGTTGATATGGTTTGCATTGGCTGAAAAGTAATGTTAGTGAATGGTGAGTTGTAATTAAGAACTAGATGTAGTGGGATATAGTTTGCATGGGTTAAAACACAATGTTAGTAAATGCCTACGTAGCACATGTGGTGAGGTGGAAGGCTTGCATGTTGAGTAGAGGTAGTGGGGATCAACTATTTAGGTATATAGGGTTTTGTGTGGATGAAGTATTTAAAATCCAGGTGACAGAATGATATGAGGAGAATAAGAAGAGGAAACAGATCAAGTTTGGGGATGCCCAAGGCATCCAAAGAAAATACTTCAAAAAGTCTTAAGCATCAAAGCTCGGGGATGCACAAGGCACCCCCTTTCTTCAACAACAACTATCGATTTGTCTCGGTTGGACCTATGTGTTTATTTATCCAGATGATATGCAATATTTTGAGCGTGCACTTTATTTTTATTTTGCTTCCTAATCTAAAACGATCATCATGCCTGAATAAATATGCTTTCGGAGATATCGGGCATGGTCATACATTTATAGAATTGGTATTTTCCTTAGTTGTAGTTTTTAGAGCATGAGTCCTATCAGAAACACATTTTGGACTCTCTTTTCCTTGGGTTTTCCTTTATTTTGAATCAAACAGATGAATGGTGTCATTATAGAAAGAGTTAACTCATTTTTTACCCCCAAGATTTGACCCTTGTGATAGAAATTACACCCAAATCAGGAAACGGTCACATTTTTACCCCTAATTTAAGGATTCCTTCCACATTTTGCCCTCATGTGACACAATTTACCCCCAATTTTACTCTTCATCTCAATTTGGTGCTGATTTGCCAGGCCACCCAGATGGTTTTTTCTGGTTTTTAATCTGGGTTATTTAGGTTATCATTTTAGTCCATGTGATATTTGTTGGGGAACGTAGTAATTTCAAAAAAATTCCTACGCACACGCAAGATCATGGTGATGCATAGCAACGAGAGGGGAGAGTGTAATCTATGTACCCTCGTAGACCGACAGCGGAAGCGTTATGACAACGCGGTTGATGTAGTCGTACGTCTTCATGGCCCGACCGATCAAGCACCGAAATTACGGCACCTCCGAGTTCTAGCACATGTTCAGCTCGATGACGATCCCCGGTCTCCGATCTAGCAAAGTGTCGGGGAAGAGTTCCGTCAGCACGACGGCGTGGTGACGATCTTGATGTTCTACTGTCGCAGGGCTTCGCCTAAGCACCACTACAATATTATCGAGGACGATGGTGGAGGGGGGCACCGCACACGGCTAAGAGAACGATCTTGAAGATCAACTTGTGTGTCTAGGGGTGCCCCCTGCCCCCGTATATAA
>NC_041384.1:744993184-745045472 GCF_002162155.2 Triticum dicoccoides
TCCTCTTCCTCCACTAGGCCCATTAAGGCCCATTAGGTTACCGGGGGGTTCCGGTAACCTCCCGGTACTCCAGTAAAATGCCTATTTCACCCGGAACACTTTTGATGTTCAAACATAGGCTTCCAATATATCAATCTTTATGTCTCAACCATTTCGAGACTCCTCGTCATGTCTGTGATCACATCCAGGACTCCGAACTAACTTCGGTACATTAAAATATATAAACTCATAACGAAACTGTCATCATAATGTTAAGCGTGCGGACCCTACGGGTTCGAGAACAATGTAGACATGACCGAGACATGTCTCCGGTCAATAACCAGTAGCGGAACCTGGATGCTCATATTGGCTCCCACATATTCTACGAAGATCTTTTATCGGTCAGACCGCATAACAACATACTATGTTCCCTTTGTCATCGGTATGTTACTTGCCCGAGATTCGATCGTCGGTATCTCAATACCTACTTCAATCTCGTTACCGGCAAGTCTCTTTACTCGTTTCGTAATACATCATCTCACAACTAACTCATTAGTTTCAATACTTGCAAGGCTTATGTGATGTGCATTACCGAGAGGGCCCAGAGATACCTCTCCGACAATCGGAGTGACAAATCCTAATCTCGAAATACGCCAACCCAACATGTACCTTTGGAGACACCTGTAGAGCTCCTTTATAATCACCCAGTTACGTTGTGACGTTTGGTAGCACACAAAGTATTTCTCCGGCAAACGGGAGTTGCATAATCTCATAGTCATAGGAACATGTATAAGTCATGAAGAAAGCAATAGCAACATACTAAACGATCGGGTGCTAAGCTAATGGAATGGGTCATGTCAATCACATCATTCTTCTAATGATGTGATCCCGTTAATCAAATGACAACTCATGTCTATGGTTAGGAAACATAACCATCTTTGATTAACGAGCTAGTCAAGTAGAGGCATACTAGTGACACTTTGTTTGTCTATGTATTCACACAAGTATTATGTTTCCAGTTAATACAATTCTAGCATGAATAATAAACATTTATCATGATATAAGGAAATAAATAATAACTTTATTATTGCCTCTAGGGCATATTTCCTTCAGTCTCCCACTTGCACTAGAGTCAATAATCTAGTTCACATCGCCATGTGATTCAACACTAATAGTTCACATCACCATGTGATTAACACCCATAGTTCACATCGTCATGTGACCTATACCCAAAGGGTTTACTAGAGTTAGTAATCTAGTTCACATCATTTATGTGATTAACACCCAAAGAGTACTAAAGTGTGATCATGTTTTGGTTGTGAGATTATTTTAGTCAACGGGTCTGTCATATACAGATCCGTAAGTATTTTGTGAATTCTATGTCTAGCTGATTGCTCCCACTTTCAATATGTATCTAGATCGAGACTTAGAGTCATCCAGATCTGTGTCAAAACTTGCATCGACGTAACTTTTTACGACAAACCTTTTTTCACCTCCATAATTGAGAAATATTTCCTTATTCCACTAAGGATAATTTTGACCGTTGTCCAGTGATCTACTCTTAGATCACTATTGTACTCCCTTGCTTAACACAGTGTAGGGTATACAATAGATCTGGTACACAACATGGCATACTTTATAGAACCTATGGCTGAGGCATAGGGAATGACTTTCATTCTCTTTCTATCTTCTGCAATGGTCGGGCTTTGAGTCTTACTCAATTTCAGACCTTGTAACACAGCCAAGAACTCTTTCTTTGACTGTTGCATTTTGAACTACTTCAAAATATTGTCAAGGTATGTACTCATTGAAAAAACTTATCAAGCGGCTTGATCTATCTCTATAGATCTTGATGCTTAATATGTAAGCAGCTTCACCGAGGTCTTTCTTTGAAAAACTTCTTTCAAAACACTCCTTTATGCTTTGCAGAATAATTCTACATTATTTCCGATCAACAATATGTCATTCACATATACTTCTCAGAAATGCTGTAGTGCTCCCACTCACTTTCTTGTAAATACAGGCTTCACCGCAAGTCTGTATAAAACTATATGCTTTGATCATCTCATCAAAGCGCATATTCCAACTCCGAGATGCTTGCACCAGTCCATAGATGGATCGCTGGAGCTTGCACATTTTGTTAGCACCTTTAGGATTGACAAAACCTTCTGGTTGTATCATATACAACTCTTCTTTAATAAATCCATTAAGGAATGCAGTTTTGTTTATCCATTTGCCGGATTTCATAAAATGCGGCAATTGCTAACATGATTCGGACAGACTGAAGCATAGATACGAGTGAGAAACTCTCATCGTAGTCAACACCTTGAACTTGTCGAAAACCTTTTTGCGACAATTCTAGCTTTGTAGATAGTAACACTACTATCAGCGTCCGTCTTCCTCTTGAAGATCCATTTAATCTCAATGGCTCGCCGATCATTGGGCAAGTCAATCAAAGTCCATACTTTGTTCTCATACATGGATCTCATCTCAGATTTCATGGCCTCAAGCCATTTCACGGAATCTGGGCTCATCATCGTTTCCTCATAGTTCGTAGGCTCGTCATGGTCAAGTAACATGACCTCCAGAACTGGATTACCGTACCACTCTAGTGCGGATCTCACTCTGGTTTACCTACAAGGTTCGGTAGTAACTTGATCTGAAGTTACATGATCATCATCATTAGCTTCCTCACCAATCGGTCTAGTAGTCATAGGAACAGATTTCTGTGATGAACTACTTTCCAATAAGGGAGCAGGTACAGTTACCTTATCAAGTTCTACTTTCCTCCCACTCACTTCTTTCGAGAGAAACTCCTTCTCTAGAAAGGATCCATTCTCAGCAATGAATAACTTGCCTTCGGATCTGTGATAGAAGGTGTACCCAACAGTCTCCTTTGGGTATCCTATGAAGACATATTTCTTCGATTTGGGTTTGAGCTTATCAGGATGAAACTTTTTCATATAAGCATCACAACCCCAAACTTTAAGAAATGACAACTTTGGTTTCTTGCCAAACCACAGTTTAGATTGTGTCGTCTCAACGGACTTAGATGGTGACTTAGATGGTGCCCTTTTAAACGTGAATGCAGCTGTCTTTGATGCATAACCCCAAAATGATGTTGGTAAATCTGTAAGAAACATCATAGATTTCACTATATCCAATAAAGTACGGTTATAACGTTCGGACACACCATTATGCTGTGGTGTTCCAGGTGGCACGAATTTGTGAAACTATTCCACATAGTTTTAATTGAAGACCAAACTCGTAACTCAAATATTTGTCTCTATGATCAGATCGTAGAAACCATATTTTTCTTTTTAAGATGATTTTCCACTTCACTCTGAAATTCTTTGAACTTTTCAAATGTTTCAGACTTATGTTTCATCAAGTAGATATACCCATATCTGTTCAAATCATATGTGAAGGTCAGAAAATAACGATACCCGCCGCGAGCTTGAACACCCATCGGATCGCATACATCAGTATGTATTATTTCCAATAAGTCAGTTGCTCGCTCCATTGTTCCGGAGAATGGAGTCTTTAATCATCTTGCCCATAAGGCATGGTTCGCAAGCACCAAGTGATTCATAATCAAGTGATTCCAAAATCCCATTAGCATGGAGTTTCTTCATGTGCTTTACACCAATATGACCTAAATGGCAGTGCCACAAATAAGTTGCACTATCATTATTAACTTCGCATCTTTTGGTTTCAATATTATGAATATGTGTATCACTACGATCGAGATCCAATGAACTATTTTCATTGGGTGTGTAACCATATAAGGTTTTATTCATGTAAACAAAATAAACATGATCAAATCATATTCATGCTCAACGCAAACACCAAATACCACTTATTTAGGTTCAACACTAATCCCGAAAGTATAGGGAGTGTGCAATGATGATCATATCAATCTTGGAACCACTTCCAACACACATCGTCACTTCACCCTTAACTAGTCTCTATTTATTCTGCAACTCCCATTTCGAGTTACTAATCTTAGCAACTGAACTAGTATCAAATACTGAGGGGTTGCTATAAACACTAGTAAAGTACACATCAATAACATGTATATCAAATATACTTATGTTCACTTTGCCATCCTTCTTATCCGCCAATCACTTGGGGTAGTTCCGCTTCCAGTGACCGGTCCCTTTGCAGTAGAAGCACTTAGTCTCAGGCTTAGGACCAGACTTGGGCTTCTTCACTTGAGCAGCAACTTGCTTGCTGTTTTTCTTGAAGTTCCCCTTTTTCCCTTTGACCTTTTCTTGAAACTAGTGATCTTGTCAACCATCAACACTTGATGTTTTTCTCGATTTCTACCTTCATCGATTTCATCATCATGAAAAACTCGGGAGTCGTTTTCGTCATCCCTTGCATACTATAGTTCATCACGAAGTTCTACTAACTTGGTGATGGTGACTAGAGAATTCTGTCAATCACTATTTTATCTGAAAGATTAACTCCCACTTGATTCAAGCAATTTTAGTACCCAGACAATCTGAGCACATGCTCACTAGTTGAGCGATTCTCCTCCACCTTTTAGCTATAGAACTTGTTGGAGACTTCATATCTCTCAACTCGGGTATTTGCTTGAAATATTAACTTCAACTCCGGGAACATCTCATATGGTCCATGACGTTCAAAACGTCTTTGAAGTCCCGATTCTAAGCCGTTAAGCATGGTGCACTAAACTATCAAGTAGTCATCATATTGAGCTAGCCAAACGTTCATAACGTCTGCATCTGCTCCTGCAATAGGTCTGTCACCTAGCGGTGCATCAAGGACATAATTCTTCTATGCAGCAATGAGGATAAACCTCAGATCACGGATCCAATCCGCATCATTGCTACTAACATATTTCAACACAATTTTCTCTAGGAACATATCAAAATAAACACGGGGAAGCAACAACGCGAGCTATTAATCTACAACATGATTTGCAAAATACTACCAGGACTAAGTTCATGATAAATTTAAGTTCAATTAATCATATTACTTAAGAACTCCCACTTAGATAGACATCCCTCTAATCCTCTAAGTGATCACGTGATCCGAATCAACTAAACCATGTTCGATCATCACGTGAGATGGAGTAGTTTCATTGGTGAACATCACTATGTTGATCATATCTACTATATGATTCACGCTCGACCTTTCGGTCTCCGTGTTCCGAGGCCATATCTGTATATGCTTGGCTCGTCAAGTATAACCTGAGTATTCCGCGTGTCCAACTGTTTTGCACCCGTTGTATTTGAACGTAGAGTCTATCACACCCGTGTTGGAAATATGCCCTAGAGGCAATAATAAAAGTGTTATTATTATATTTTTCATGATAATAGTCTTTTATTCATGCTATAACTGTATTATCCGGAAATCGTAATACACGTGTGAATACATAGACCACAATATGTCCCTAGTAAGCCTCTAGTTGACTAGCTCGTTGTGATCAGCAGATAGTCATGGTTTCCTGGCTATGGACATTGAATGTCGTTGATAACGAGATCACATCATTAGGAGAATGATGTGATGGACAAGACCCAATTCTAAGCATAGCACAAAGGTTGGTTAGTTCGTTTGCTAGAGCTTTTCCAATGTCAAGTATCTCTTCCTTAGACCATGAGATCGTGTAACTCCCGGATACCGTAGGGGTGATTTGGGTGTACCAAACGTCACAACGTAACTGGGTGATTATAAAGGTGCACTACAGGTATCTCCGAAAGTGTCTGTTGGGTTGACACGGATCGAGACTGGGATTTGTCACTCACGATGACGGAGAGGTATCTCTGGGCCCACTCGGTAATGCATCATCATAATGAGCTCAAAGTGACCAAGTGGTTGATCACGGGATCATGCATTACGGCACGAGTAAAGTGACTTGCCGGTAACGAGACTGAACGAGGTATTGGGATACCGACGATCGAGTCTCGGGCATGTAACATACCGATTGACAAAGGGAATTGTATACGGGGTTTGATCGAATCCTCGACATCGTGGTTCATTCGATGACATCATCGAGGAGCATGTGGGAGCCAACATGGGTATCCAGATCCCGCTGTTGGTTATTGACCGGAGAGTCTCGGTCATGTCTGCATGTCTCCCGAACCCGTAGGGTCTACACACTTAAGGTTCGGTGACGCTAGGGTTATCAGGAAGACAAGTATGTGATTACCGAATGTTGTTCGGAGTCCCGGATGAGATCCCGGACGTCACGAGGAGTTCCGGAATGGTCTAGAGGTAAAGATTTATATATGGAAAGTGGTTAAACGGACACCGGAAAGTTTCGGTGGCATACCGGTATTGTACCGGGGCCACCGGAAGGGTTCCGGGGTCCACCGGGTGGGGCCACCCCTCCCGGGGGGGATACATGGGCTGTGTGGGAGAGGGAGCCAGCCCCTAGTGGGCTGGGCGCGCCTCCCCACCTAGGCCCATGTTGCTAGGGCAAGGGGAGGGGAAAACCCTAAAGGGGGCGCCCCCCTAGCTTGGGGGGCAAGCCACCCTTTTCCCTCTCCCTTTGGCCGCCGCCCCCCTCTAGGGTTTCCCCTAGAGGGCCGGCCCCCTTGCCCCTCTCCTCCTATATATAGAGGGGTGAGGGGAGGTCTGCTGTACACAACTCAAGGCGCAGCCCCTCCCCTCCCCAACACCTCTCCTCCACCGTACGTGCTTGGCGAAGCCCTGTCGGAGTACTTCTGCACCAACTACACCACGCCGTCGTGCTGCCGTTGGAGCTGCCTTCCTCAACCTCTCCTTCCTCCTTGCTGGATCAAGACGCGTCCCATACGTGTGTTGAACGCGGAGGTGATGTCCGTTCAGCACTTGGTCATCGGTGATCCGAATCACGACGAGTACGACTCCATCATCACCATCCCCTTGAACGCTTCCGCACTCGATATACAAGTGGTATGTAGATGCAAACTCTTCCCCTTGACTCGTTGCTTAGATGAACTCATAGATGGATCTTGGTGAAGCCGTAGGAAAAATTTTAATTTCCTGCAACGTTCCCCAACAGTGGCATCATGAGCTAGGTCTATGCGTAGTTCTCTTTGCACGAGTAGAACACAATTTTGTTGTGGGCGTGGATCTTGTCAACTTACTTGCCACTACTAGTCTTTTTCTTGCTTCAACGGCATTGTGGGATGAAGCGGCCCGGACCAACCTTACACGTACGCTTACGTGAGAACGGTTCCACCGATTGACATGCACTAGTTGCATAAGGTGGCTGGCGGGTGTCTGTCTCTCCCACTTTAGTTGGAGCGGATTCGATGAAAAGGGTCCTTATGAAGGGTAAATAGAAGTTGACAAGATCACGTTGTGGTTATTCGTAGGTAAGAAAACGTTCTTGCTAGAACCCAATTGCAGCCACGTAAAAGATGCAACAACAATTAGAGGACGTCTAACTTGTTTTTGCAGCAATTGTCATGTGATGTGATATGGCCAGAAGTTGTGATGAATGATGAATGATATATTGTGATGTATGAGATCACGTTCTTGTAATAGGAATCACGACTTGCATGTCGATGAGTATGACAACCGGCAGGAGCCATAGGAGTTGTCTTTATTTTGTATGACCTGCGTGTCATTGAAGAACGCCATGTAAACTACTTTACTTTATTTGCTAAACGCGTTAGTCATAGAAGTAGAAGTAGTCGCTGGCGTGACAACTTCATGAAGACACGATGATGGAGATCATGATGATGGAGATCATGGTGTCATGCCGGTGACAAGATGATCATGGAGCCCCGAAGATGAAGATCAAAGGAGCTATATGATATTGGCCATATCATGTCACTACTTTATATAATTGCATGTGATGTTTATTATGTTTATGCATCTTGTTTACTTAGATCGACGGTAGTAAATAAGATGATCCCTTATAACAGTTTCAAGAAAGTGTTCCCCCTAACTGTGCACCATTGCTAAAGTTCGTCGTTTCGAAGCACCACGTGATGATCGGGTGTGATAGATCCTTACGTTCACATACAACGGGTGTAAGACAGTTTTACACATGCAAAAACACTTAGGGTTAACTTGACGAGCTTAGCATGTACAGACATGGCCTCGAAACACGGAGACCGAAAGGTCGAACACGAGTCGTATGGAAGATACGATCAACATGAGAATGTTCACCGACGATGACTAGTCCGTCTCACGTGATGATCGGACACGGCCTAGTCGACTCGGATCGTGTAACACTTAGATGACTAGAGGGATGTCTAATCTGAGTGGGAGTTCATTCAATAATTTGATTAGATGAACTTAATTATCATGAACTTAGTCTAAAACCTTTTGCAAATATGTCTTGTAGATCAAATGGCCAACGCTCATGTCAACTTGAACTTCAACGCGTTCCTAGAGAAAACCAAGCTGAAAGATGATGGCAACAACTATACGGACTAGGTCCGGAACCTGAGGATCATCCTCATAGCTGCCAGGAAACAATATGTCCTAGAAGGACCGCTAGGTGACGCTCCCGTCCCAGAGAACCAAGACATTATGAATGCTTGGCAGTCTCGTGCTGATGATTACTCCCTCGTTCAGTGCGGCATGCTTTACAGCTTAGAACCGGGGCTCCAAAAGCGTTTTGAGCATTACGGAGCATATGAGATGTTCGAGGAGCTGAAACTAGTTTTCCAAGCTCACGCCCGGGTCGAGAGATATGACATCTCCGACAAGTTCTATAGTTGTAAGATGGAGGAAAATAGTTCTGTCAGTGAACACATACCCAAGATGTCTGGGTTGCACAACCGTATGACCCAGCTGAATATTAACCTCCCTGATGAGGCAGTCATTGACAGAATCCTTCAGTCGCTCCCACCAAGCTACAAGAGCTTTGTGATGAACTACAATATGCAGGGGATGGTAAAGACCATTCCTGAAGTATTTTCTATGCTGAAGTCAGCAGATGTTGAAATCAAGAAAGAACATCAAGTATTGATGGTCAATAAGACCACTAAGTTCAAGAAGGGCAAGGGTAAGAAGAACTTCAAGAAGGACGACAAAGAGGTTGCCGCGCCTGGTAAGCCAGTTGCCGGGAAGAAGTCAAAGAATGGACCCAAACCTGAGACTGAGTGCTTTTATTGCAAGGGGAAGGGTCACTGGAAGCGGAACTGCCCCAAATACTTAGCGGATAAGAAGGCCGGCAACATTAAAGGTATATTCGATATACATGTAATTGATGTGTACCTTACCAGTACTCGTAGTAACTCCTGGGTATTTGATACCGGTGCCGTTGCTCATATTTGTAACTCACAGCAGGGGTTGCGGAATAAGCGGAGACTGGCGAAGGACGAGGTGACGATGCGTGTCGGGAATGGTTCCAGAGTCGATGTGATCGCCGTCGGCACGCTACCTCTACATTTACCCACGGGATTAGTTTTGAACCTTAATAATTGTTATTTAGTGCCAAGTTTGAGCATGAACATTGTATCTGGATCTCGTTTAATACGAGATGGCTACTCATTTAAGTCTGAGAATAATGGTTGTTCGATTTATATGAGAGATATGTTTTATGGTCATGCTCCGATGGTCAATGGTTTATTCTTAATGAATCTCGAGCGTAATACTACACATATTCATAGAGTGAATACCAAAAGATGTAAAGTTGATAACGATAGTCCCACATACTTGTGGCACTGCCGCCTTGGTCACATTGGTGTCAAGCGCATGAAGAAGCTCCATGCTGATGGACTTTTAGAGTCTCTCGATTATGAATCATTTGACGCATGCGAACCATGCCTCATGGGCAAGATGACCAAGACTCCGTTCTCCGGAACAATGGAGCGAGCAACCAACTTGTTGGAAATCATACATACCGATGTGTGCGGTCCAATGAGTGTTGAGGCTCGCGGAGGATATCGTTATGTTCTCACTCTCACTGATGACTTGAGTAGATATGGGTATGTCTACTTAATGAAACACAAGTCTGAGACCTTTGAAAAGTTCAAGGAATTTCAGAATGAGGTAGAGAATCAACGTGACCGAAAGATAAAATTCCTACGATCAGATCGTGGAGGTGAATACTTAAGTCACGAATTTGGTACACACTTAAAGAAATGTGGAATCGTTTCACAACTCAAGCCACCTAGAACACCTCAGCGTAACGGTGTGTCCGAATGTCGTAATCGCACTCTATTAGATATGGTGCGGTCTATGATGTCTCTTACCGATTTACCACTATCATTTTGGGGATACGCTCTAGAGACAGCTACATTCACTTTAAATAGGGCACCGTCTAAATCCGTTGAGACGACACCGTATGAATTGTGGTTTGGGAAGAATCCTAAGCTGTCGTTTCTAAAAGTTTGGGGATGCGATGCTTATGTCAAGAAACTTCAACCTGAAAAGCTCGAACCCAAGTCGGAAAAATGCGTCTTCATAGGATACCCTAAGGAAACCATTGGGTATACCTTCTACTTAAGATCCGAGGGCAAGATCTTTGTCGCTAAGAACGGATCCTTTCTGGAAAAAGAGTTTCTCTCGAAAGAAGTAAGTGGGAGGAAAGTAGAACTCGATGAAGTACTACCTCTCGAACGGGATAGTGGTGCAGCTCAGGAAAATGTTCCTGTGATGCCCACACCAACTAAAGAGGAAACCAATGATGATGATCAAGGTACTTAGGATCAAGTTGCTACTGAACTTCGTAGGTCCACAAGGACACGTTCCGCACCAGAGTGGTACGGCAACCCTGTCCTAGAAATCATGTTGTTAGACAACGGTGAACCTTCGAACTATGAAGCAGCGATGGCGGGCCCAGATTCCAACAAATGGCTAGAAGCCATGAAATCCGAGATAGAATCCATGTATGAAAACAAAGTATGGACTTTGACTGACTTGCCCGATGATCGGCGAGCGATAGAAAACAAATGGATCTTTAAGAAGAAGACGGACGCGGATGGTAATGTCACCATCTATAAAGCTCGACTTGTCGCTAAGGGTTATCGGCAAGTTCAAGGGATTGACTACGATGATACTTTCTCTCCCGTAGCGAAGCTTAAGTCCGTTCGAATCATGTTAGCAATTGCCGCATACTATGATTATGAGATATGGCAGATGGACGTCAAAACGGCATTCCTTAACGGGCATCTTAAGGAAGAGCTGTATATGATACAACCGGAAGGTTTTGTCGATCCTAAGAATGCTAACAAAGTATGCAAGCTCCAGCGATCCATTTATGGACTGGTTCAAGCATCTCGGAGTTGGAATATTCGCTTTGATGAGATGATCAAAGCGTTTGGGTTTATGCAGACTTATGGAGAAGCCTGCGTTTACAAGAAAGTGAGTGGGAGCTCTGTAGCATTTCTCATATTATATGTAGATGACATACTCCTGATGGGAAATGATATAGAATTCTTGGACAGCATTAAGGCCTACTTGAATAAGTGTTTTTCAATGAAGGACCTTGGAGATGCTGCTTATATATTAGGCATCAAGATCTATAGAGATAGATCGAGACGCCTCATAGGTCTTTCACAAAGCACATACCTTGATAAGATTTTGAAAACGTTCAAAATGGATCAGTCCAAGAAAGGGTTCTTGCCTATGTTACAAGGTGTGAGATTGAGCTCGGCTCAGTCACCGACCACGGCAAAAGATAAAGAAGAGATGAGTCTCATCCCCTATGCTTCAGCCATAGGATCTATTATGTATGCCATGCTGTGTACCAGACCTGATGTAAACCTTGCCGTGAGTTTGGTAGCAAGATACCAAGGTAATCCCGGCAAGGAACACTGGACAGTGGTCAAGAATATCCTGAAGTACCTGAAAAGGACAAAGGACATGTTTCTCGTTTATGGAGGAGACGAAGAGCTCGTCGTAAAGGGTTACGTCGACGCTAGCTTCGACTCAGATCCGGATGACTCTAAGTCACAAACCGGATACGTGTATATGTTGAATGGTGGAGCAGTAAGCTGGTGCAGCTGCAAGCAGAGCGTCGTGGCGGGATCTACGTGTGAAGCGGAGTACATGGCAGCCTCGGAGGCAGCGCATGAAGCGATTTGGGTGAAGGAGTTCATCACCGACCTAGGAGTCATACCCAATGCATCGGGGACGATCAAACTCTTCTGTGACAACACTGGAGCTATTGCCCTTGCCAAGGAGCCCAGGTTTCACAAGAAGACCAGGCACATCAAGCGTCGTTTCAACTCCATCCGTGAAAATGTTCAAGATGGAGACATAGAAATTTGCAAAGTACATACGGATCTGAATGTCGCAGATCCGTTGACTAAACCTCTCTCGCGAGCGAAACATGATCAACACCAGAACTCTATGGGTGTTCGATTCATCACAATGTAACTAGATTATTGACTCTAGTGCAAGTGGGAGACTGTTGGAAATATGCCCTAGAGGCAATAATAAAAGTGTTATTATTATATTTTTCATGATAATAGTCTTTTATTCATGCTATAACTGTATTATCCGGAAATCGTAATACACGTGTGAATACATAGACCACAATATGTCCCTAGTAAGCCTCTAGTTGACTAGCTCGTTGTGATCAGCAGATAGTCATGGTTTCCTGGCTATGGACATTGAATGTCGTTGATAACGAGATCACATCATTAGGAGAATGATGTGATGGACAAGACCCAATTCTAAGCATAGCACAAAGGTCGGTTAGTTCGTTTGCTAGAGCTTTTCCAATGTCAAGTATCTCTTCCTTAGACCATGAGATCATGTAACTCCCGGATACCGTAGGGGTGCTTTGGGTGTACCAAACGTCACAACGTAACTGGGTGATTATAAAGGTGCACTACAGGTATCTCCGAAAGTGTCTATTGGGTTGACACGGATCGAGACTGGGATTTGTCACTCCATATGACGGAGAGGTATCTCTGGGCCCACTCGGTAATGCATCATCATAATGAGCTCAAAGTGACCAAGTGGTTGATCACGGGATCATGCATTACGGCACGAGTAAAGTGACTTTCCGGTAACGAGACTGAACGAGGTATTGGGATACCGACGATCGAGTCTCGGGCATGTAACGTACCGATTGACAAAGGGAATTGTATACGGGGTTTGATCGAATCCTCGACATCGTGGTTCATCTGATGACATCATCGAGGAGCATGTGGGAGCCAACATGGGTATCCAGATCCCGCTGTTGGTTATTGACCGGAGAGTCTCGGTCATGTCTGCATGTCTCCCGAACCCGTAGGGTCTACACACTTAAGGTTCGGTGACGCTAGGGTTATCAGGAAGACAAGTATGTGATTACCGAATGTTGTTCGGAGTCCCGGATGAGATCCCGGACGTCACGAGGAGTTCCGGAATGGTCCGGAGGTAAAGATTTATATATGGAAAGTTGTTAAACGGACACCGGAAAGTTTTGGTGGCATACCGGTATTGTACTCGGGCCACCAGAAGGGTTCCGGGGTCCACCGGGTGGGGCCACCCCTCCCAGGGGGGGGGCCACATGGGCTGTGTGGGAGAGGGAGCCAGCCCCTAGTGGGCTGGGCGCGCCTCCCCACCTAGGCCCATGCGGCTAGGGCAAGGGGAGGGGAAAACCCTAAAGGGGGCGCCCCCCTAGCTTGGGGGGCAAGCCACCCTTTTCCCTCTCCCTTTGGCCGCCGCCCCCCTCTAGGGTTTCCCCTAGAGGGCCGGCCCCCTTGCCCCTCTCCTCCTATATATAGAGGGGTGAGGGGAGGGCTGCTGTACACAACTCAAGGCGCAGCCCCTCCCCTCCCCAACACCTCTCCTCCACCGTACGTGCTTGGCGAAGCCCTGTCGGAGTACTTCTGCACCAACTACACCACGCCGTCGTGCTGCCGTTGGAGCTGCCTTCCTCAACGTCTCCTTCCTCCTTGCTGGATCAAGACGGAGGAGACGTCGTCCGTCCCGTACGTGTGTTGAACGCGGAGGTGCTGTCCGTTCAGCACTTGGTCATCGGTGATCCGAATCACGACGAGTACGACTCCATCATCACCATCCCCTTGAACGCTTCCGCACTCGATCTACAAGTGGTATGTAGATGCAAACTCTTCCCCTTGACTCGTTGCTTAGATGAACTCATAGATGGATCTTGGTGAAGCCGTAGGAAAGATTTTAATTTTCTGCAACGTTCCCCAACAACCCGATCATCACGTGGTGTCTCAGCACGAAGAACTTTCACAATGGTGCATACTCAGGGAGAACACTTCTTTATAATTAGTGAGAGATCATCTTAAAATGCTACCGTCAATCAAAGCAAGATAAGATGTATAAAAGATAAACATCACATGCAATCAATATAAGTGATATGATATGGCCATCATCATCTTGTACTTGTGATCTCCATCTCCGAAGTACCATCATGATCACCATCGTCACCGGCGCGACACCTTGATCTCCATCGTAGCATCGTTGTCGTCTTGCCAATCTTATGCTTCCACGACTATCGCTACCGCTTAGTGATAAAGTAAAGCATTATAGCGTGATTGCATTGCATACAATAAAGTGACAACCATATGGCTCCTGCCAGTTGCCGATAACTCGGTTACAAAACATGATCATCTCATACAATAAAATTTAGCATCATGTCTTAACCATATCACATCACAACATGCCCTGCAAAAACAAGTTAGACGTCCTCTACTTTGTTGTTGCAAGTTTTACGTGGCTGCTACGGGCTTAGCAAGAACCTTTCTTACCTACGCATCAAAACCACAACGATAGTTTGTCAAGTTGGTGCTGTTTTAACCTTCGCAAGGACCGGGCGTAGCCACACTCGGTTCAACTAAAGTTGGAGAAACTGACACCCGCCAGCCACCTGTGTGCAAAGCACGTCGGTAGAACCAGTCTCGCGTAAGCGTACGCGTAATATCGGTCCGGGCCGCTTCATCTAACAATACCGCCGAACTATAGTATGACATGCCGGTAAGCAGTATGACTTATATCGCCCACAACTCACTTGTGTTCTACTGGTGCATATAACATCAAAGCATAAAACCTAGGCTCTGATGCCACTGTTGGGGAACGTAGTAATTTCAAAAAAATTCCTACGCACACGCAAGATCATGGTGATGCATAGCAACGAGAGGGGAGAGTGTAATCTACGTACCCTCGTAGACCGACAGTGGAAGCGTTATGACAACGCGGTTGATGTAGACGTACGTCTTCATGGCCCGACCGATCAAGCACCGAAACTACGACACCTCCGAGTTCTAGCACACGTTCAACTCGATGACAATCCCCAGACTCTGATCTAGCAAAGTGTCGGGGAAGAGTTCCGTCAGCACGACGGCATGGTGATGATCTTGATGTTCTACTGTCGCAGGGCTTCGCCTAAGCACCACTACAATATTATCGAGGACTATGGTGGAGGGGGGCACCGCACACGGCTAAGAGAACGATCTTGAAGATCAACTTGTGTGTCTAGGGGTGCCCCCTGCCCCCGTATATAAAGGAGCCAAGGGGGAGTACGGCCAGCCCTAGGAGGAGGCGTGCAGGAGGATTCCTACTCCTACCGGGAGTAGGACTCCCCCCCTTTCCCTAGTTGGATTAGGACTTGGGGAATAAGGAAGAGAGGGAAGAAAGGAAAGGGGGGAGCACCGCCCCTCTCCTTGTTCAATTCAGACTTGGGGAGGGAGGGGCGCGCGGCAACCCCTAGGCTTCCTCTCCTCTTCCTCCACTAGGCCCATTGTCGGTGTCAGAACCGGCGGATCTCGGGTAGGGGGTCCCGAACTGTGCGTCTAGGCCGGATGGTAACAGGAGGCAAGGAACACGATGTTTTACCCAGGTTCGGGCCCTCTTGATGGAGGTAAAACCCTACGTCCTGCTTGATTAATATTGATGATATGGGTAGTACAAGAGTAGATCTACCACGAGATCAAGGAGGCTAAACCCTAGAAGCTAGCCTATGGTATGATTGTTGTATATGAAGTTGTCCTATGGACTAAAACCCTCCGGTTTATATAGACACCGGAGAGGGTTAGGGTTACACAAAGTCGGTTACAATGGTAGGAGATCTTGAATATCCACATCGCCAAGCTTGCCTTCCACGCCAAGGAAAGTCCCATCCGGACACGGGACGAAGTCTTCAATCTTGTATCTTCATAGTCCTGGAGTCTGGCTGAAGGTATAGTCCGGCTACCCGAACACCCCCTAATCCAGGACTCCCTCGGTATCCCCTGAACCAGGCTTCAATGATGATGAGTCCGGCGCGTACATTGTCTTCGGCATTGCAAGGCGGGTTCCTCCTCCAAATTCTTCATAAAAGTTTGTAAACACCAAGAGTAGTGTCCGGCTCTGCAAAATAAGTTTCCACGTATTGCCACAGAGAGAATAATATTAACACAAATCTAATCTGCTGACGTATTCCGCAGCGTGACATCACACTACGACCAAGCCTTTATTCGAATCGTTTTCACTTTTCCACCTCAGCGTGTTTTGCGAGGCGGTTTCCTTGGCACGTCTTGTCAAAGCAGAGATCGTGTCCCCTTTATTTACGGGATTCTCATCAATACGGACGTGGGTAACCCAATCGTGCCCGTTAGCATGTCTTCTCGATTAAAGGCGAGTCCCAAACGGTTACGGGGAGGGCTCCTGGTATTCAACCTCTTATAAAGAGACCAGGGCCTTACTCCTTTTCTCCAATCTCAAAACAAGTTCGCCCGTCGCCTCGAGTTCCAACACCCTAGGCTCCAGATTCTAGGCGCCTCGGACCTTCGACAATGTCCGGTTCTGACCTTCAAGCCCGATGGATGCCCTCCTCCGTCACGGAGGAGGACGTGCTAAAGTTGAGAGAGGCTAAGTTCTTAACCGCCGAAATTTCGCATAGGTTGCCTGCTCAAAGGCAGGCTATTCCCAGTCCCAGCCCGGTGAGAGCGTAGTGTTCATGTCTCACTTCCTTCAGGGGTTAGGCTTCCCGATGGATCCCTTCGTGAGGGGGCTGATGTTCTATTATGGGCTGGAATTTCACGACTTAGCTCCGGAGTCCATCCTCCACATTTCCTCATTCATCGTTGTGTGCGAAGCGTTCCTGCGTGTTACTCCTCACTTCGGATTATGGCTCAAGACTTTTGGAGTGGAGCCGAAGATGATCAAGGGATGGCACACAGAGTGCGGAGGTGCTGTCATAAGTAAGAATGCTGATGCTCCATGGCCCGAGGGCTCCTTTCAAGAGGAGCTCGGCTTGTGGCAACGAGAGTGGTTCTATATCACCGCTCCCAGGAGTGCCAAGTGGGTGGCGCTTCCTGCCTTTCGCTCGGGTCCCCCAACACGGCTAGCGTCATGGGTCAACAAAGGATTAGATTGGGGGTTATCCAAAGACGTGCCCTTGTTGCAGGGCCGCATTAGGGATCTCTTAGAAAGAGACCTCAACCTGGTCAAGGTGACGCAGGTCATGCTGATTCGCCGAACACTGCCCGACAAACGTCGCTCCCTTCGTCTGTGGGAGTTTAATCCGGAGGGACCACGAGCTCTCCAGCATTTTATGGGCGCAACACCCGTGGAGATGTATAAAATGTTCTTCGGATCACAAGCAATGTGTCCGGATTTGACCGAGGACGCAAGCTTAAGCTGCAATCGCCCGAATACTCAAGTAAGTAACCTTGTGCCCGGACTCGCTATCCGTAAAATCGTCATAAATTCGCCCCTAAAAGAGCTGTCCTTTTAAACAGGAGTGGATAGCGAAGGCAAAGCTGATCAGGTGTCCGGCTCCCCTTCCTGAGACCAGGCCGGATCCCGTGCTAGTCAGGATTTTGATGACCGTGCCTTTGGAGGGAAGTGAGGGGGAGGACAAGGAAACTATGGCCTCCTCGAAGGAGGCTGCTCCGAAGGGAGGAACCGACAATTCCTCTCCTAAGGGGAAGAAGAGGGCCGCCTCTGACGACCCGGAGACCATGGCCTCAAAGCGGGGGAAAAAGTCCTCGTGAGAGGGTCCGACGCCGGGGAGATCCTCGGCCGAACTACGCCCTCAAAGGGATTAGCCCTCCAGCGAGCCGTAAGTAGAGAAAGATTTTCCTTTAGAGGGATGAGAGAAATCCTTGCTTTTTATCTGAGAAGATTAACCGAAATTTTACTTTGTAGCTCGGACCTCAGCCCTTCTCAGCAGAGCTCGTCTTCGGGGGATCTTCTTCCGGAGATGATGGAGAGTGGAACGCCTCCCCCTCCGTACTGAAGGAAATATGCCCTAGAGGCAATAATAAATTTATTATTTATTTCCTTATAATCATGATAAATGTTTATTATTCATGCTAGAATTGTATTAACCGGAAACATAATACATGTGTGAATACATAGACAAACAAAGTGTCACTAGTATGCCTCTACTTGACTAGCTCGTTAATCAAAGATGGTTATGTTTCCTAACCATGAACAATGAGTGGTTATTTGATTAATGAGGTCACATCATTAGTTGAATGATCTGATTGACATGACCCATTCCATTAGCTAAGCACCCGATCGTTTAGTATGTTGCTATTGCTTTCTTCATGACTTATACATGTTCCTATAACTATGAGATTATGCAACTCCCGTTTGCCGGAGGAACACTTTGGGTGCTACCAAACGTCACAACGTAACTGGGTGATTATAAAGGAGCATTACAGGTGTCTCCAAAGGTAGATGTTGGGTTGGCGTATTTCGAGATTAGGTTTTGTCACTCCGATTGTCGGAGAGGTATCTCTGGGCCCTCTCGGTAATGCACATCACTTAAGCCTTGCAAGCATTTCAACTAAATGAGTTAGTTGCGGGATGATGTATTACAGAACGAGTAAAGAGACTTGCCGATAACGAGATTGAACTAGGTACTGGAATACCGACGATCGAATCTCGGGCAAGTAACATACCGATGACAAAGGGAACAACGTATGTTGTTATGCGGTCTGACCGATAAAGATCTTCGTAGAATATGTAGGAGCCAATATGGGCATCCAGGTCCCGCTATTGGTTATTGACCGGAGACGTGTCTCGGTCATGTCTACATTGTTCTCGAACCCATAGGGTCCGCACGCTTAAGGTTATGATGACACTTATATTATGAGTTTATGCATTTTGATGTACCGAAGGTTGTTCGGAGTCCCGGATGTGATCACGGACATGACGAGGAGTCTCGAAATGGTCGAGACATAAAGATTGATATATTGGAAGCCTATGTTTGGATATCGGAAGTGTTCCGGGTGAAATCGGGATTTTACCGGAGTACCAGGAAGGTTACCGGAACCCCCCGGGAGCTAAATGGGCCATGATGGGCCTTAGTGGAAAAGAGAAGAGGCAGCCCTACATGGGCTGTGCGCCTCCCCCTACCCCTAGTCCTATTAGGACTAGGAGAGGTGGCCGGCCCCCTCTCTCTCTTTTCCCCCCTCCGCGAATCCTATTCCAACTAGGATTGGGGGGGGGGGATCCTACTCCCAGAGGGAGTAGGACTCTCCTGGCGCGCCACACCTTGGCCGGCGAGCCTCCCCCCTCTAGTCCTTTATATACTGAGGCAGAGGCACCCTAGAACACACAAGTTGATCCACGTGATCTATTCCTTAGCCGTGTGCGGTGCCCCCTGCCACCATAGTCCTCGATAATACTGTAGCGGAGTTTAGGCGAAGCCCTGCTGCTGTAGTGCATCGAGATCGTCACCACCCCGTCGTGCTGACGGAACTCTTCCCCGACACTTTGCTGGATCGGAGTCCGGGGATCGTCATCGAGCTGAACGTGTGCTCGAACTCGGAGGTGCCGTAGTTTCGGTGCTTGATCAGTTGGATCGTGAAGACGTACGACTACTTCCTCTATGTTGTGTCAGCGCTTCCGCAGTCGGTCTGCGTTGGATACATAGACAACACTCTCCCCTCTCGTTGCTATGCATCACATGATCTTGCGTGTGCGTAGGAAATTTTTTGAAATTACTGCGAAACCCATCAGTGGCATCCGAGCCTAGGTTATTTATGTTGATGTTATTAGCACGAGTAGAACACAAGTGAGTTGTGGGCGATATAAGTCATACTGCCTACCAGCATGTCATACATTGGTTTGGCGGCATTGTTGGACGAGACGACCCGGACCAACATTACGCGTACGCTTACGCGAGACCGGTTCCCCCGACGTGCTTTGCACATAGGTGGCTTGCGGGCGACTGTCTCTCCAACTTTAGTTGAACCAAGTATGGCTACGCCCGGTCCTTGCGAAGGATAAAACGGAGTCTATTTGACAAACTATCGTTGTGGTTTTGATGCGTAGGTGAGATTGGTTCTTGCTTAAGCCCGTAGCAGCCACGTAAAACTTGCAACAACAAAGTAGAGGACGTCTAACTTGTTTTTGCAGGGCATGTTGTGATGTGATATGGTCAAGGCATGATGCTGAATTTTATTGTATGAGATGATCATGTTTTGTAACCGAGTTATCGGCAACTGGCAGGAGCCTTATGGTTGTCGTTTTATTGTATGCAATGAAATCGCGATGTAATGCTTTACTTTATTACTAAGCGGTAGTGATAGTCGTGGAACCACAAGCTTGGCGAGACGACAACGATGCTACGATGGAGATCAAGGTGTCACGCCAGTGACGATGGTGATCACGACGTTGCTTCGGAGATGGAGATCACAAGCACAAGATGATGATGGCCATATCATATCACTTAAATTGATTGCATGTGATGTTTATCCTTTTATGCATCTTATCTTGCTTTGATTGACGGTAGCATTATAAGATGATCTCTCACTAAATTATCAAGTAGTGTTCTCCCTGAGTATGCACCGTTGCGAAAGTTCTTCGTGCTGAGACACCACGTGATGATCGGGTGTGATAGGTTCTACGTTCAAATACAACGGGTGCAAAACAGTTGCACACGCAGAATACTCAGGTTATACTTGACGAGCCAAGCATATACAGATATGGCCTCGGAACACGGAGACCAAAAGGTCGAGCGTGAATCATATAGTAGATATGATCAACATAACGATGTTCACCATTGAAAACTACTCCATCTCACGTGATGATCGGTTATGGTTTAGTTGATTTGGATCACGTAATCACTTAGAGGATTAGAGGGATGTCTATCTAAGTGGGAGTTCTTTAATTAACTTGATTAACTGAACTTAAATTTATCATGAAACTTAGTACCTGATTAGTATCTTGCTTGTTTATGTTTGATTGTAGATAGATGGCTCATGCTGTTGTTCCATTGAATTTTAATGCGTTCCTTGAGAAAGCAAAGTTGAAAGATGATGGTAGCAATTACACGGACTAGGTCCGTAACTTGAGGATTATCCTCATTGCTGCACAGAAGAATTACGTCCTGGAAGCACCGCTGGGTGCCAGGCCTGCTGCAGGAGCAACGCCAGATGTTATGAACGTCTGGCAGAGCAAAGTTGATGACTACTCGATAGTTCAGTGTGCCATGCTTTACGGCTTAGAATCGGGACTTTAACGACGTTTTGAACATCATGGAGCATATGAGATGTTTCAGGAGTTGAAGTTAATATTTCAAGCAAATGCCCGGATTGAGAGATATGAAGTCTCCAATAAGTTCTATAGCTGCAAGATGGAGGAGAACAGTTCTGTCAGTGAGCATATACTCAAAATGTCTGGGGTATAATAATCACTTGATTCAATTGGGAGTTAATCTTCCAGATGATAGCGTCATTGACAGAATTCTTCAATCACTGCCACCAAGCTACAAGAGCTTCGTGATGAACTATAATATGCAAGGGATGAACAAGACTATTCCCGAGCTCTTCGCAATGCTGAAAGCTGCGGAGGTAGAAATCAAGAAGGAGCATCAAGTGTTGATGGTTAACAAGACCACTAGTTTCAAGAAAAAGGGCAAAGGGAAGAAGAAGGGGAACTTCAAAAAGAGCGGCAAGAAAGTTGCTACTCAAGAGAAGAAACCCAAACCTGGACCTAAGCCTGAAACTGAGTGCTTCTATTGCAAGCAGACTGGTCACTGGAAGCGGAACTGCCCCAAGTATTTGGCGGATAAGAAGGATGGCAAGGTGAACAAAGGTATATGTGATATACATGTTATTGATGTGTACCTTACTAATGCTCGCAGTAGCACCTGGGTATTTGATACTGGTTCTGTTGCTAATATTTGCAACTCGAAACAGGGACTACGGATCAAGCGAAGATTGGTTAAGGACGAGGTGACGATGCGCGTGGGAAACGGTTCCAAAGTCGATGTGATCGCAGTCGGCACGCTACCTCTACATCTACCTTCGGGATTAGTATTAGACCTAAATAATTGTTATTTGGTGCCAGCGTTAAGCATGAACATTATATCTGGATCTTGTTTGATGCGAGACGGTTATTCATTTAAATCAGAGAATAATGGTTGTTCTATTTATATGAGTAATATCTTTTATGGTCATGCACCCTTGAAGAGTGGTCTATTCTTGTTGGATATCGATAGTAGTAACACACATATTCATAATGTTGAAGCCAAAAGATGCAGAGTTGATAATGATAGTGCAACTTATTTGTGGCACTGCCGTTTAGGTCATATTGGTGTAAAGCGCATGAAGAAACTCCATTCTGATGGACTTTTGGAACCACTTGATTATGAATCACTTGGTACTTGCGAACCGTGCCTCATAGGCAAGATGACCAAAACGCCGTTCTCCGGTACTATGGAGAGAGCAATAGATTTGTTGGAAATCATACATACAGATGTATGTGGTCCGATGAATATTGAGGCTCGTGGCGGATATCGTTATTTTCTCACCTTCACAGATGATTTAAGCAGATATGGGTATATCTACTTAATGAAACATAAGTCTGAAACATTTGAAAAGTTCAAAGAATTTCAGAGTGAAGTTGAAAATCATCGTAACAAGAAAATAAAGTTTCTACGATCTGATCGTGGAGGAGAATATTTGAGTTACGAGTTTGGTGTACATTTGAAAAATTGTGGAATAGTTTCGCAACTCACGCCACCCGGAACACCTCAGCGTAATGGTGTGTCCGAACGTCGTAATCATACTTTACTGGATATGGTGCGATCTATGATGTCTCTTACTGATTTCCCGCTATCGTTTTGGGGATACGCTCTAGAGACGGCCGCATTCACGTTAAATAGGGCACCATCAAAATCCGTTGAGACGACGCCTTATGAACTGTGGTTTGGCAAGAAACCAAAGTTGTCGTTTCTAAAAGTTTGGGGCCGCGATGCTTATGTGAAAAAGTTTCAACCTGATGAGCTCGAACCCAAATCGGAGAAATGTGTCTTCATAGGATATCCAAAGAAAACTATTGGATACACCTTCTATCATAGATCCGAAGGCAAGACTTTTGTTGCTAAATTCGGAAACTTTCTGGAGAAGGAGTTTCTCTCGAAAGAAGTGAGTGGGAGGAAAGTAGAACTTGACGAGGTAACTGTACCTGCTCCCTTATTGGAAAGTAGTACAGCACAGAAAACTGTTTCTGCGACACCTACACCAGTCAATGAGGAAGCTAATGATGATGATCATAAAACTTCTGAACAAGATACTTCTGAACCTCGTTGATCAACCAGAGTAAGATCCGCACCAGAGTGGTACGGTAATCCTGTTCTGGAAGTCATGTTATTAGATCATGATGAACCTACGAACTATGAAGAAGCGATGGTGAGCCCAGATTCCGCAAAGTGGCTTGAAGCCATGAAATCTGAGATGGGATCCATGTATGAGAACAAAGTGTGGACTTTGGTTGACTTGCCCGATGATCGGCAAGCAATTGAAAATAAATGGATCTTCAAGAAGAAGACTAACGCTGACGGTAATATTACTGTCTACAAAGCTCGACTTGTCGCAAAAGGTTTTCGGCAAGTTCAAGGGATTGACTACGATGAGACCTTCTCACCCGTAGCGATGCTTAAGTCTGTCCGAATCATGTTAGCAATTGCCGCATTTTATGATTATGAAATTTGGCAGATGGATGTCAAAACTGCATTCCTGAATGGATTTCTGAAAGAAGAGTTGTATATGATGCAACCAGAAGGTTTTGTCGATCCAAAGGGAGCTAACAAAGTGTGCAAGCTCCAGCGATCCATTTATGGACTGGTGCAAGCCTCTCGGAGTTGGAATAAACGTTTTGATAGTGTGATCAAAGCATTTGGTTTTATACAGACTTTTGGAGAAGCCTGTATTTACAAGAAAGTGAGTGGGAGCTCTGTAGCATTTCAGATATTATATGTGGATGACATATTGTTAATTGGAAATGATATAGAATTTCTGGATAGCATAAAGGGATACTTGAATAAGAGTTTTCAATGGAAGACCTCGGTGAAGCTGCTTACATATTAGGCATTAAGATCTATAGAGATAGATCAAGACGCTTAATTGGACTTTCACAAACAACATACCTTGACAAAATTTTGAAGAAGTTCAAAATGGATCAAGCAAAGAAAGGATTCTTGCCTGTGTTACAAGGTGTGAAATTGAGTAAGACTCAATGCCCGACCACTGCAGAAGATAGAGAGAATATGAAAGTGTTCCCTATGCATCAGCAATAGGATCTATCATGTATGCAATGCTGTGTACCAGACCTGATGTGTGCCTTGCTATAAGTCTAGCAGGGAGGTACCAAAGTAATCCAGGAGTGGATCACTGGACAGCGGTCAAGAACATCCTGAAATACCTGAAAAGGACTAAGGATATGCTTCTCGTATATGGAGGTGACAAAGAGCTCGTCATAAAAGGTTACGTTGATGCAAGCTTTGACATTGATCCGGACGATTCTAAATCGCAAACCGGATACGTGTTTACATTAAATGGTGGAGCTGTCAGTTGGTGCAGTTCTAAACAAAGCGTCGTAGCAGGATCTACATGTGAAGCAGAGTACATAGCTGTTTCGGAAGCAGCAAACGAAGGAGTCTGGATGAAGCAGTTCATATCCGATCTAGGTGTCATACCTAGTGCATCGGGTCCAATGAAAATCTTTTGTGACAATACTGGTGCAATTGCCTTGGCAAAGGAATCCAGATTTCACAAGAGGACCAAGCACATCAAGAGACACTTCAATTCCATCCGGGATCTAGTCCAGGTGGGAGACATAGAGATTTGCAAGATACATACGGATCTGAATGTTGCAGACCCATTGACTAAGCCTCTTCCACGAGCAAAACATGATCAGCACCAAGGCTCCATGGGTGTTAGAATCATTACAGTGTGATCTAGATTATTGACTCTAGTGCAAGTGGGAGACTAAAGGAAATATGCCCTAGAGGCAATAATAAAGTTATTATTTATTTCCTTATAATCATGATAAATGTTTATTATTCATGCTAGAATTGTAGTAACCGGAAACATAATACATGTGTGAATACATAGACAAACAAAGTGTCACTAGTATGCCTCTACTTGACTAGCTCATTAATCAAAGATGGTTATGTTTCCTAACCATGAACAATGAGTTGTTATTTGATTAACGAGGTCACATCATTAGTTGAATGATCTGATTGACATGACCCATTCCATTAGCTTAGCACCCGATCGTTTAGTATGTTGCTATTGCTTTCTTCATGACTTATACATGTTCCTATAACTATGAGATTATGCAACTCCCGTTTGCCGGAGGAACACTTTGGGTGCTACCAAACATCACAACATAATTGGGTGATTATAAAGGAGCATTACAGGTGTCTCCAAAGGTAGATGTTGGGTTGGCGTATTTCGAGATTAGGTTTTGTCACTCCGATTGTCGGAGAGGTATCTCTGGGCCCTCTCGGTAATGCACATCACTTAAGCCTTGAAAGCATCTCAACTAAATGAGTTAGTTGCGGGATGATGTATTACAGAATGAGTAAAGAGACTTGCCGGTAACGAGATTGAACTAGGTACTGGAATACTGACGATCGAATCTCGGGCAAGTAACATACTGATGACAAAGGGAACAATGTATGTTGGTATGCGGTCTGACCGATAAAGATCTTCGTAGAATATGTAGGAGACAATATGGGCATCCAGGTCCCGCTATTGGTTATTGACCGGAGACGTGTCTCGGTCATGTCTACATTGTTCTCGAACCCGTAGGGTCCGCACGCTTAAGGTTATGATGACAGTTATATTATGAGTTTATGCATTTTGATGTACCGAAGGTTGTTCGGAGTCCCGGATGTGATCACGGACATGACGAGGAGTCTCGAAATGGTCGAGACATAAAGATTGATATATTGGAAGCCTATGTTTGGATATCGGAAGTGTTCCGGGTGAAATCGGGATTTTACCGGAGTACCAGGAAGGTTACCGGAACCCCCCGGGAGCTAAATGGGCCATGATGGGCCTTAGTGGAAAAGAGAAGAGGCAGCCCTACATGGGATGTGCACCTTCCCCTTCCCCTAGTCCTATTAGGACTAGGAGAGGTGGCCGGCCCCCTCTCTCTCGTTTCCCCCCTCCGCGAATCCTATTCCAACTAGGATTGGGGGGGGGGGGGAATCCTACTCCCAGAGGGAGTAGGACTCTCCTGGCGCGCCACACCTTGGCCGGCCAGCCTCCCCCCTCTAGTCCTTTATATACTGAGGCAGAGGCACCCTAGAACACACAAGTTGATCCACGTGATCTATTCCTTAGCCGTGTGCGGTGCCTCCTGCCACCATAGTCCTCGATAATACTGTAGCGGAGTTTAGGCGAAGCCCTGCTGCTGTAGTGCATCAAGATCGTCACCACGCCGTCGTGCTGACGGAACTCTTCCCCGACAATTTGCTGGATCGGAGTCCGGGGATCGTCATCGAGCTGAACGTGTGCTCGAACTCGGAGGTGCCGCAGTTTCGGTGCTTGATCGGTTGGATCGTGAAGACGTACGACTACTTCCTCTACGTTGTGTCAGCGCTTCTGCAGTCGGTCTGTGTTGGGTACGTAGACAACACTCTCCCCTCTCGTTGCTATGCATCACATGATCTTGCGTGTGCGTAGGAAATTTTTTGAAATTACTGCGAAACCCATCACGTACCGCCTGGCGAGGCGGGCGACCCTGAGGTGTCGTCGCGGAGGGTTTCTCCGAATCCGTCAGGGGTGGAAGGTAGCCATATGTCCCCCCAAGGTTCTCTGCGTCCGGCCTTCGATGGAGGTCATAGGACGAGTCCCGCACCGTCCGATGCGCGGTCAGAGGAGCTGATGATTCTACTGGGGAGAGCTTCTATCTCAGAGGAGCACCGTGCATTGATGGGTACGGTGATTGGAAGGATTTCGTCCGCGGAAAGCGGATTGCATGAGGCCGTCAGAAGTTTGCTGACAGGTTTTGAGGTACGTTTGATAATGTACTTCTTTGTCAGTTACGCATAAACAAGAAGCGCCCTGTGTAGATAGTAGCCCCTGAGACTCTATGCGTTGTCAAAATTGACGGCGCGCAGAGGATCATAATCCCAGGTCTACAATGTCACCTTTGTATACAGGTAGCAAAGTGTCCGGAATCAAGCCGAACTGATGATTTTGCCGAACTAAAGCGGCAACTTGACGTGGTAGATGCCGACATCGCGCTCGTCAATGAGCGGCTTGATGAGGCTCAAGGTATGCAATTCCTCGGGCAGGATCTGGTAAGAGGAGCTTTATGCCAGTATCTTACAATGTGTGTGCTTGACGCAGATGGTGCGGCCGCCATGGAGAGTCTTCGGGCGGAACTTGCCCGAGCTAAGGAACAAGCCAGGAAAAGTGATGCGGCTGCCGAGAAGGCCCTTGAAGAGCTGAGAGCCGAACAGGCTGCTCACTGCCGAAGCAAGAAGGAGATGGCCGAGATGGCCGTGAAGTTAAAAAGTGCTGCTGACCGTTGCAAGTTTCTTGAGAAAGAAGACCGGGCGAGACAGACGGACTTAGAGAAGGCCGTTGCTGATGCCAAGGACGCTCGCTCTGCGATGAGAGCTGCGAAGGAGGAGCTGCGTCAGGCCGGACAGATTGCGGCTGGAAAGCCCTTTATGCTGCGGCTGAAGTTTTGCGATCCGAAGTTTGCTCCGTTGGACCAGATGTGGAGTGCGGAGGACACCTATCTGGATTTGGCAGCGAGTGCTGCTGATGCGACCGAATACTTTCGAGATCAAGAAGATCGCGAAGTGGAAAGGCTTTTCTGGTCGCAGTTCTAGAATCCAGAGCATCCACTGGCAGTGGACGATCGTCTGGCTCAATGGGCCGAACTGAATAGATTGTCCGGACTCGCCATGAAGTACATCATGGGTCATCTGTGGCTGGGGAGATCGGAGCCGAAAAGTTATTTCAGCTTGGTGCAACAATTCCTTGACGCAGTGCCACGTATCAATGCGATGAAGAGGTCAGCATGCATAGAGGGCGCACGGATGGCTCTTGCCCGTGTCAAGACATACTGGGCAGAGATGGAGACCACCGTTGTTGCATCCCGAGATTCGGACAAAAGCCGAGTACCCTCCGAGCACTATTTTCAGGAAGTCCTTGAAGGCGCTCGTGTAATAGAGGCGCAGTGCTCGAAGGATGCTATGTTCTGATAGCATATGTAATTATAAAGCAATATTTTGATGAATTGTAGTAGCCTTTTATACTTGTGCCTTCAAGTATTTGGAACACCTCCTGTGCGGCCGTTTTAAGATATATATACAAAATCTGAAAGATTGCAGTCGTTGGCTTCAGCCCCCACGCACATAGTGCGGGGGTGCTCGCAGAAGGCGCATTTTCACACTTAATCCAACGTCTTGGTCCTACAAAGGAGGTGATAGCGCAGCGAGCTAGGCAACCGGACTATAATGCTTTAACACTTTCACTTTGCCATAGGAGCTTGACAATGGGACTATTTAGGTAGCCCCTGGTGGCGACTGCGCTCGCTCAAATTCGGGGCGCGTATGTGCCTGGCCGGGAAACGGCCCTTCGTTAATGCGGAGGAATCCTATAGATTCCGGAGAGTCATCGAGTGGTTGACCAGTCTCACGCCATATCATGACAGTTGGTTTTCGGCTTTCTCTACTGAGGGCTCGCCTGGCCGAACCAGGGCACAATCGCAGTAGTTCTCCTGGTGCCGCCTTAGCCGATAGAGCGGAACGTAAGGCGGCCAAACACAGGAGCCGGGCAACCCAACATTTGACCAAAATCATGACTCAGAGCTGATGCATATAAGGCCAAACTCGCGACGCCGAACACTCCCTAAGGTATTCGGCCTTTATGAGAGCGGGCGAGGTAACGCTCTGAGGTATAAGCCCCTAGTGTCCAGGTACGCGCAAGAATTCTGACGTGGCCACGTGCCAAGACGCCAGCCTCCTCCTTGGTCATAGAACCAGGGGATGTGTATCAACAAGAGACAGTAAAAAAGGTTTACGCAGGGTCTTAATCTGAAAAGAATCCTTGGAACAGGTCCCTACTGCACGTCTGCGCCTGTGTCTCTGTTGTGTCGTATTCTGGACGGGCGCAGCACGACGTTCATCTGTAAAAAGAGAGCAACTAAGTTGAAAAAGGGGCGTGCCGAACAAAAGTTATATGAAATAAACAAAGTGTAAAGTAAAATATGAAAAATTGAGCTTTATTGTCTCTTATTTTATACGTGTGAAGCCCCTAGTGCAGGGGTATATGGCCACTAAGCCTTTATCAACGATACTTTTGTGCCGAACTCGTCTATCCATGTCCGTGGTCTTAATGACCTGTTCCGATGTTCTGGCTGGTGAAACCATTGTATTGTGGGGCTGTTAAAGCGGCCGCACAATCCTTCGCTTGGGGGAGGTGCTCTCACTGATTCCCCTTTAAGGAGATGATGCCGCGTGGACCGGGCATCTTAAGCGTAAGAGATGCATAATGCGGTATTGCGTTAAAGCAGGCGAAAGCTTCACGTCCCAGTAGTGCTTGGTAGCGACTTGAGAATGGGACGATGAGGAAAGTCAGCTTTTCGCTACGGAAGTTATCGGCAGAGCCGAAAATAATCTCGAGCCGGAGAAAACCCATGCAATGGGTGTCCGCACCTGGTGTTACTCCTTGAAAGGAGGTTTTGCTGTGGCGAATTCTTTTTGGGTCGATCCCCATGTGGTGGATTGAGTCCTGATATATCAGGTTGAGTCCGCCGCCGCCGTCCATAAGGACATTTGAAAACTGGCGTCCGCCAATTATTGGATCGAGTACCAGGGCAGTCCAGCCTGGGTTCCTGATACTTCTAGAATAATCCAGATGATCGAAGATGATTGGTTTTGACAACCAGTGGCGGGATTCCTTTGGGATAGGCCGTGGGGCGCATACCTTTATGGGCGTCGCACGTTTTGTTATGTGGAGTAAGTTTACTGTTTTTACTTCTTGTGGGAAATTCTTATGTTTCCTGGTACTCTGTTTTTGGGGTTCGTCCTCGTCTTCGCTTGGTGTGTCGAGCCACTTGTATTTGAAAACCCAACAATCTCTGTGGGTATGGTTAGCAGGCTTTCCGGGAGTGCTGTGTATTTGACATATCCTATCCAAGATTTTGTTTAGGTTGGATAGGTCGTCCCTGTTATCTTGGAGGGGCAGCTTTTTCTAATTCTGTCGTGAGCTTTTGAATCCGGCGTTGACTGTCGTGCTCTTCGGACTTTATTCCTTAGTCCGGCGACGGTCCTTATTGCGTCGCGGTTTTCCGTTTCCATCCCTAGTTTCGGATGTACTTGGGTCACTGGTGCTGCATCTTGCCAACCAGTTGTCCTCTCCTGCGCAAAAGCAGGTCATGAGGCTTGTTAGTGCGGCCATTGTTCTTGGCTTTTCTTGGCCGAGGTGTCCGGCGAGCCATTCGTCTCGGACATTATGCCTGAAAGCCGCTAAGGCTTCAGCGTCCGGACAGTCGACTATCTGATTCTTTTTAGTAAGAAATCTATTCCAGAATTGCCGAGCTGACTCTCCGGGCTGTTGAGTTATGTGACTAAGATCGTATGCATCCGGAGGGCGGACATAGGTCCCTTGAAAATTTGCTCGAAAAGCGTCCTCGAGCTCTTCCCAACTTCTGATTGTGTTTTCAGGAAGGCTTTTGAGCCAATGTCGGGCTGTCCCTTTAAGCTTGAGGGGTAAGTATTTTATGGCGTGGAGGTCATCTCCTCTAGCCATATGTATGTGGAGGATATAATCCTCGATCCAGACTCCAGGGTCTGTTGTTCCATCATATGCCTCTATGTTTACGGGTTTGAATCCCGCTGGAAATTCATAATCCAGGACCTCATCGGTGAAACATAGGGGGTGTGCGGCACCCCTGTATTTGGGTGTGCCGGATTCTGATAATGGCTTTATTGCATTCTTACGAGAGCTTGCTTTCTTGGCCCGTAAAATGGACCTGGCTGGGCCATGATGCGAATCCTTAAGTGGGTCGCATGCCGGCTTAAGTGCGGCCATGGGGTCGTCTATCCGACCGCGTGGCTTTCTCACTTTTGGAATGCGAGGGCTCTAAGGCCTCCTCGTCGAATTCAGGCAGTAGCTTTCTCTTCGGATAGCTTTTAGTGCGGCGACTGTCGCCGTATTTGTCTGCGGTATTAATTACTTTACTCCATCTGATCCTGAGTGCATCTTCCGCAGTTTTTAGCTTCCGCTTCTGCTTTTTCAGGCTGCGTGCGGTTGCAACGAGCCGTTTGTGGAGGTTCTTCTGCTTCGTGGGCTTGTCCGGCGTAGGGTCGTCCGGAATGCCATTTTCACCGGGGGAGGGATGTTCGGTTTCTCTATCCAGGTTGTCCTGTTGGGACGGTTGCTCTAAGGCATGCTCGTCGTCTACCGGCTCATCCTGCTCTATGGCTGGGTCTTTATCGAGGCGAGGCTTGGGTCGGCGTTTACGCCGACGCTTTGATTGTTTTTCGAGAGATCGATCCCTCTTTCCATCCCCGTTTTCCTCGTTGTCGCTTCCTTTAGGGGTATCCACCATGTACACATCGTGAGATGAGGTGACTGTCCGATGCCCTATAGGCGTTGGTTCTTGGTTGTCTCCTGCATCGTCGTCCATACCGTCGATGTCTTCGGAGTCGAAGTCGAGCATGTCGGTTAAGTCGTCGACAGTGGCTACGAAGTGGGTTGTGGGTGGGTTTTGAATTTCTTCATCATCCGAATCCCATCCTTTCTGACCGTAGTCCGGCCAGGGCTCTCCTGATAAAGAGAGAGACTTTAGCGAATTCAGGATGTCACCGAAGGGCGAGTGCTGAAAGATGTCTACAGCGGTGAACTCCATTATCGGCGCCCAATCGGATTCGATCGGCAGGGGCGCGGGGGGCTCGGAGTTCGGAAATAAATCCGGCTCCTCGGAGTCACGGGCCATGCGGAGTGCGGGGCTGGAGTTTGGCTCGATCGCCTCTGAGATCGCAGCCCCTGAGGCAGCGTCCAACCGCTGATCCTCGATCGGCGCAGTAGGCTCCGAATCAATGGTTGGAACCAATGCGTGTGCGGCCTCCAAGGCACTGTTCGGCGGCAGAGCTATATCATGCCCATCGAGACAGTGCGGCGTGCTTGGCTGTGGCTCGAATCCGTCGAAGATCCAGTCCCCGCGGATGTCAGTCGTGTAGTTTAGGCTTCCAAACCTGACCTGATGGCCAGGGGCGTAGCTTTCAATCTGCTCAAGGTGGCCAAGCGAATTGGCCCACAGTGCGAAGCCGCCGAAGACGAAGATCTGTCCGGGGAGAAAAGTCTCACCCTGGACTGCATCGTTGTTGATGATCGAAGGAGCCATCGGGCCTAAAAGCGAGGACATAGAGGAACTCTCAATGAAAGCACCAATGTCGGTGTCAAAACCGGCGGATCTCGGGTAGGGGGTCCCGAACTGTGCATCTAGGCCGGATGGTAACAGGAGGCAAGGAACACGATGTTTTACCCAGGTTCGGGCCCTCTTGATGGAGGTAAAACCCTACGTCCTGCTTGATTAATATTGATGATATGGGTAGTACAAGAGTAGATCTACCACGAGATCAAGGAGGCTAAACCCTAGAAGCTAGCCTATGGTATGATTGTTGTATATGAAGTTGACCTATGGACTAAAACCCTCCGGTTTATATAGACACCGGAGAGGGTTAGGCTTACACAAAGTCGGTTACAATGGTAGGAGATCTTGAATATCCGCATCACCAAGCTTGCCTTCCACGCCAAGGAAAGTCCCATCGGGACACGGGACGAAGTCTTCAATCTTGTATCTTCATAGTCCTGGAGTCCGGCTGAAGGTATAGTCCGGCTACCCGAACACCCCCTAATCAAGGACTCCCTCGCCCATTAAGGCCCATTAGGTTACCGGGGGGTTCCGGTAACCTCCCGGTACTCCAGTAAAATGCCTATTTCACCCGGAACACTTCCAATGTCCAAACATAGGTGTCGTTGTCAAAACCGGCAGATCTCGGGTAGGGGGTCCCGAACTGTGCGTCTAGGCCGGATGGTAATAGGAGACTGGGGACACTTTGTTTTACCCAGGTTCGGGCCCTCTCGATGGAGGTAAAACCCTACTCCTGCTTGATTAATATTGATGATATGGGTAGTAGAAGAGTAGATCTACCACGAGATCAAGGAGGCTAAACCCTAGAAGCTAGCCTATGGTATGATTGTTGTGTATGGAGTTGATCCTCTACGGAATACAGCCCTCCGGTTTATATAGACACCGGAGAGGGTTAGGGTTACACAAAGTCGGTTACAATGGTAGGAGATCTTGAATATCTGCATCGCCAAGCTTGCCTTCCACGCCAAGGAAAGTCCCATCCGGACACGGGACGAAGTCTTCAATCTTGTATTCATAGTCCTGGAGTCCGGCTGAAGGTATAGTCCGGCTACCCGAACACCCCCTAATCAAGGACTCCCTCGCCCATTAAGGCCCATTAGGTTGCCGGGGGGTTCCGGTAACCTCCCGGTACTCCAGTAAAATGCCTATTTCACCCGGAACACTTCCGATGTCCAAACATAGGTGTCGTTGTCAAAACCGGCAGATCTCGGGTAGGGGGTCCCGAACTGTGCGTCTAGGACGGATGGTAACTGGAGACTGGGGACACTTTGTTTTACCCAGGTTCGGGCCCTCTCGATGGAGGTAAAACCCTACTCCTGCTTGATTAATATTGATGATATGGGTAGTAGAAGAGTAGATCTACCACGAGATCAAGGAGGCTAAACCCTAGAAGCTAGCGTATGGTATGATTGTTGTGTATGGAGTTGATCCTCTATGGAATACAACCCTCCGGTTTATATAGACACCGGAGAAGGTTAGAGTTACACAAAGTCGGTTACAATGGTAGGAGATCTTGAATATCTGCATCGCCAAGCTTGCCTTCCACGCCAAGGAAAGTCCCATCCGGACACGGGACGAAGTCTTCAATCTTGTATCTTCATAGTCCTGGAGTCCGGCTGAAGGTATATTCCGGCTACCCGAACACCCCCTAATCCAGGACTCCCTCACCCATTAAGGCCCATTAGGTTACCGGGGGTTTCCGGTAACCTCCCGGTACTCCAGTAAAATGCCTATTTCACCTGGAACACTTCCGACGTCCAAACATAGGTGTCGTTGTCAAAACCGGCAGATCTCGGGTAGGGGGTCCCGAACTGTGCGTCTAGGCCAGATGGTAACAGGAGACTGGGGACACTTTGTTTTACCCAGGTTCGGGCCCTCTCGATGGAGGTAAAACCCTACTCCTGCTTGATTAATATTGATGATATGGGTAGTAGAAGAGTAGATCTACCACGAGATCAAGGAGGCTAAACCCTAGAAGCTAGCCTATGGTATGATTGTTGTGTATGGAGTTGATCCTCTACGGAATACAGCCCTCCGGTTTATATAGACACCGGATAGGGTTAGGGTTACACAAAGTCGGTTACAATGGTAGGAGATCTTGAATATCCGCATCGCCAAGCTTACCTTCCACGCCAAGGAAAGTCCCATCCGGACACGGGACGAAGTCTTCAATCTTGTATCTTCATAGTCCTAGAGTCCGGCTGAAGGTATAGTCCGGCTACCCGAACACCCCCTAATCCAGGACTCCCTCAGTAGCCCCCGAACCAGGCTTCAATGACGACGAGTCCGGCGCGCAGATTGTTCGGCATTGCAAGGCGGGTTCTTCTCCAAATCTTGTGTACCTGTAGGAATAATGTCCGATTTTTGTAATGTAGCGCTCCTCGGCTTCCACGTCCAATAATGGCCGTCTTCCACGTGTCAAACGAATGCGAAAAGCCAGGGCGTTTTTTACACCTACACCCTTGGCCGTATAAACGAGCCGCCTATTTAACGGGATGGGGATTTAGGTCCAAACCACATCTCTTCATTTCCGCGAGTTATCATCAGAGCGCTTCCAGCAAAGGTCCATTCCAACATGGCCAGCCGTCCCAGCTCCTCCTCTCGCCCTTCCAGCCCTAAACCTGGAGACTGGGAGGGTGCTCCATCCCGCACAGTGAGCTAGTGTTGCTTCAGGCCAAGGGATTTCTCCCTCAGGCCTATATGGTCCCGGTCCGAGTCGGACTCGCCACCTATAACGGTGGAGAGCAAGCAGAGAGCACCCGCAATCCCTCTAAAGGAGAGCAGGTGTGCCTCGTCCCCTATCTAATAAGGGGACTGGGATTCCCAATTCATCCATTTCTCCGCGGGCTTCTGGAGTTCTACGGCCTCCAGCTGCACAGTCTCACGCCCGCCTCCGTATTGCATATTGCAGGTTTTGTCGCCCTTTACGAGCTATTTTTAGGCGTTGAGGCTCATTTCGCGCTGTGGAAGAGGTTATTCTGCCCGGTGCCCCGTTCTCAAAAGGGGTCCATATACCAAGTGGGCGGAGCCGAAGTATGGCGCATCGCCGGGACCGGATACCTATCCGGAACCCCAAAGGAAGCATCCGAGGACTGGACTTCGGAATGGTTTTATATAGATGACGTCCCGCTACCGGACCCTATCCGGGTCGGTCTCCCTGAGTTCAACAGTGCTCCATTGAAGAAGTGCTTGAGCTGGCGTGCGCGGAGCTCTCAGAGAGAAAGCGACAGGGACATCCTTTACCTGATGGGCCGAATAAGATTGTTGGCTCATTCCGGACTAACCATGATTGGAGTCATGGCCGCATGCATTATGCGGGGGGTGCAGCCGCTTCAATATAGAGGCCACCCAATGTGGGAATTCAACGGGGAGGATGACACCACCCGTTACGGTCGTAAAGGGCCGGACTCAGCCGCTGCTCTCGGAAAGATCTTATCCTCTCTGTACAAGGGCGAAAAGGAGGAATTCCTCTGCATCAACCCACAGGCCGGATTTAGTATGTACGATCCTCCGAGTTGGGTAAGTGAACAATTGCGCTTGCCCGTTTGTTTGATACTCCCGTGGTTAGATAGGTAGTCTAACGACTTCACTGCAGGAATTGCGACAGGAGGTAAAGAATATAAGCATCCGCCCTCCACAGCCCGAGGACCCAGAACGGTCCCTCGATCCGGACTTCGAAGAGGATACGGACATATCGGTGGAGCTTATCGACGGGGTGTTTTATCAGCTAAGCAAGGACAATACCTTGGTAGCCATCATGGCTGATTACCCAGGGTTAATCCCGGCCTCCCAGGTGACGGAAACCGGAGTCTCATTCCCTTGAGAGGGATTCCACTCTCGCGTATTTCGGTGTTTCTGACCTCAACCGTGTTTTGCAGGGGAGATTTCCGAGGCAGGAAGCCGAACCTACGGTGACCAGCCAACGAGGGGCCGCAGAGCCCCGTAGGGCAAAAAGGAATGAAGTCTGGACTGAAATGCCAGCGCAAAGGTATAATGCACCCTCTGTTTCCCTGGAGTTATTCTATCAGGGCATATTAACGCTCATGCTATCTTCAGGACAAAGAGACCTCGCCGAACTACATCCGGAGAGGTTGCCAATCGCGCCTCCACCAGCCAGGCTCCAACGTCTGGCCAGGAGGCGGAGGCGAGTACAAGGCGCGCACCGGACGTTCCTCCGACAGAGGATGCGGACAGGCTGTCCGCCACAAATTCAGAAATGAAGAGTGCCATGAACCACAGGCGTCGCCGGACAATTCTACGCAACGCTTGTTTCTCCCGAGAGGCTTTAGATGCCTTTAATTCGAGAGATGCGTACCTCCGTGCCGCTCAAAATGGTTTAGCCAGAGCCACGGAGCAGTATGTGAAAGACATACGGGTAAGAAAATTTTGGTTAATTATATATATATATATATATATATATATGCCAGTAGCCCCCGAGACTTGAAACAGTTAGAGCAACTGATTTAAGGATCATTTAATATGCAGGTTCTTACAGAGAAGAATACTATACTGTCCCAGGAGCTGGAAAAGTGCAAGGCCCAACTAGAGGCCACACTAGCCGCAACAGGGGAGCCCAAAGGGACCCCCTCAGGTAGAATACACTTCGAAAGATTAGTATTGTGCGGTGTGGGTGTAAATCTGACAAATCAAATTGCATATGGCGCCGGACTCGATCCGGACAAGAAACAACTCTTACGCCAGCTAAAGGCCGGTGAGAGTATGTTGACGAGGGTGAGGCGAGAGAGGAATGATCTTCAGGATGCCAACACCAAGCTAGACGTCGAACTTAAAGATGTTCGTGGCCAGCTTTTGGACTCCATGAAGGAGAATCAGCGGCTTCGACGCAGCATTTTTAGTAAGTGCTTGAACGAACTTTGAAAAAAGTTCGGCGAGGAAGTCAACTAACAGAGTAATGTCTGTAGGTATGCTCACAGGTCGTCCTGCAGAGGAGATGCCTGGTTCTATGGGTGACCTTCTTCCCGAACTCATGCAACTGCACGAGCGAGTTTGGCAGGCGATGCGAGGCGTTGCCCGAGCCTTATGGCCTGCCCACTCCGTGTCCGAGGGCCTTGGAGAGCTTGCGGAGAAGCTGAAGGGAGCTCGGCGGCGCTTCCGTTTGTGGAAGATATCGGCCTGCCGACAAGGCGCTCGGGAAGCCTGGGCCATGGTGAAGACCCGTTTTACGAAGTCTAACCCAAACCACATGGCCGAGGTCAGACCAGTGGGGCCTGACGGGAAGGAGATCCCTGTGAGCTTAGTATACGGCCAAGTTGAGTTGGCCGCGAAGTATTCCCAGCAGGACTATAAATTAGACAGCCTGTTAGATGGTATAGAAGAGGAATACAATCAGTCAGAATGACTATGTAATTTTGAATTGACATGTGTAATGCCTTCTAGCCGGATTGTAGATCGTTTGTCATTGCCGACCTTTCCGCTTCAACCTCGGGACCTGACGGTCCGGAGTGTGTCCGAATACCATAGCGGTTATATAAGAACCGTGGTATGCGTGGAGACCAGGCGTAGGGGTCATTAGTGCTTTATCAGACAAGTGCCCAACTAGTTATGTTATATTACATGGTTAGTAAGAAACATCTTTCAGAGAGAATAGTTCCATTAGGGGTTCCTTTCGCTAGGAGGCATGCCCTAAAGTGCATGTCCAGACTGCATAAAGAGATGCAGAAAAAGCATCTGGGGGCGCATAAAATGGGTAAAAAGATCATCTTTTGTCTCACCGACCGAATATTCCCTTAAGAACGCTAGCTTTCGGCTTCACCCAGTCTGAGGTACACATCCGGCTGACCCGGCAGTAACAATCGCAGAGGTGCTCCCTTTACCTCCTAGCCGAACAATCGGGAACGTAGGGGTAAGAACAGGAGCCAGGCAACCCAGCTTGGCCAAAACTTAAGTCATATCGATGCATATAATGGTGAAGAAAAAGGTACATGCGGAAGTTTGACGCATGTGTTGGGCATGAAGCCCGTATAAATAAGCTTCTATTAAAGAAGCCCCCAGGTTTAATGAGCGCGAGTGGCGCGGCACTAGATAAGCCTTTAAGGGTTGTAAAAGAAAATAGGGGAAGGAGAAAAATGTAAGACAGAAAAATACAAAAAATGGACAGAGGAAGGAGACGAACACAGAGTCCGGCGCTAGGCATAGAATCTTCGAAGACGGGTGGCGTTCCACGGGTTTGGCTCGAGTCGGTTATCCAACGCATCTCGCAGGCGGTACGCCCCACCAGTCAGGACTTGGTCGATTATAAATGGACCTTCCCACTTGGGCTTGAGTTTGTACTTTTTCTTATCCGGCAGGCGTAGAACGAGTTCGCCAACATTGTAGTTTTTGGTCCGTACTTCTCTGCTTTGATACCTTCGGGCCTGCTATTGATAAAATGCGGAACGGGCTTTTGCCACATCACGCTCCTCCTCCAAGGCGTCCAAGTTGTCCTGCCGATCAAGCTCGGCTTCTCTTTCTTCATACATGCGCACTCTAGGTGAGTCATGAATTATATCACAGGGTAGAACTGCCTCTGCGCCGTACACCATAAAAAATGGTGTGTAACCGGTGGTGCGATTTGGCATGGTCCGAAGTCCCCAGAGTACGGAGTCGAGCTCCTCTACCCAGTGCGTATTAGATTCCTTAAGGGACTGCACTAATCTGGGTTTGATGCCGCTCATAATAAGACCGTTTGCACGTTCGACCTGGCCATTGGTTTGTGGGTGATAGACGGAAGCATAATCGAGCTTGATGCCCATGTTTTTGCACCAGAGTTTTACCTTGTCTGCGGTAAGTTTGTGCCGTTATCAGTTATGATGCTGTGGGGGACGCCATAACGGTGTACAACCCCGGATATGAAGTCTATCACAGGTCCGGATTCGGCCGTTTTAACAGGCTTGGCTTCTATCCATTTGGTGAATTTATCCACCATGACCAGTAAGTATTTCTTTCTATCGGTCCCGCCTTTAAGGGGTCCGACCATGTCAAGCCCCCAGACCGCAAAAGGCCAGGTGATTGGTATAGTTTGGAGTGCGGTGGGTGGCATATGGCTTTGGTTGGCAAAAAGTTGGCAACCAGCGCATCGTTGGACTAAGTCTTGAGCGTCTGCCCGGGCCGTCGGCCAATAAAAGCCTGTACGAAAAGCCTTGCTAACAAGGGACCGAGCAGCAGCATGGTGACCACCGAGTCCGGCGTGAATTTCAGCCAGAAGGTTCCGCCCTTCCTCTTCGGAGATGCACCTTTGAAGGACTTCGGTAGTGCTTTTCTTATAAAGCTCTCCCTCATGGACTCTATAGGCTTTAGATCGCCGCACGATGCAGCGGGCCTCGTTTTGATCCTCCGGGAGTTCCTGCCTAGTAAGGTAGGCTAGGAATGGTTCTGTCCACGGGGCGATGATCGCCATTATTACGTGGGCTGAAGGTGTAATTTCATTGGCAAAGCCTCCAATTGTGTCAGATTGTTCGGCGTTAAATGGTGCGGCTGGGTCCGGGCTGTTATTTGCGGGTTCCCCCTCCCATGCTACAGATGGCTTGAACAATCTTTCTAAAAAGATGTTGGGGGGACTGCATCGCATTTTGCTCCGATGCGTGCCAGGACGTCCGCTGCTTGATTGTTTTCTCGGGCTATATGGTGAAACTACAGCCCTTCGAACCGAGCTGACATTTTTAGGACGGTGTTGCGGTAAGCTGCCATTTTTGGGTCCTTGGCGTTGAAGTCGCCATTTATTTGGGATATCGCGAGGTTCGAATCCCGGCGTACCTCTAGGCGTTGAATGCCCATGGATACTGCCATCCGGAGGCCATGTAGAAGGGCCTCGTATTCGGCTGCATTGTTGGAGTCCGTGTACATAATTTGGAGTACATACTGGACTGTGTCTCCTATTGGGGACGTCAAAACGACGCCAGCCCCCAGTCCGGCCAACATTTTGGAGCCGTCGAAATGCATGATCCAGTTTGAGTATGTGCCGTACTCTTTAGGGAGTTCGGCCTCCGTCCATTCTGCGACGAAGTCGGCCAAAACTTGCGATTTGATAGCTCGTCGTGGCTTATAGGTTATATCGAACGGGAGGAGCTCGATGGCCCATTTTGCGATCTGGCCCGTTGCATCGCGGTTGTTGATAATATCGTTAAGTGGTACTTCCGAGGCTACTGTTATGGAACGCTCTTGAAAGTAGTGTCGTAGCTTTCGGGATGCCATGAATACCGCGTATGCAATTTTTTGATAATGCAGGTACCGTTATTTGCATGGAGTGAGGACAGTGGACACGTAGTAGACCGTCCTTTGAAGGGGGAATTTGTGTCCGTCCGTTTCCCGCTCGACAACGAGCACTGCGCTGACAACTTGATGTGTTGCTGCAATGTACAATAGCATTGGTTCGCCGGTGTTAGGCGCGGCCAGGACTGGGTTTGTTGCCAATATGGCTTTTATTTCATCGAGTCCAGCCGTGGCGGCATCCGTCCACTCGAAGTGTTCGGTGCGCCGGAGTAGGCGATAAAGGGGCAGTGCCTTTTCTCCCAAGCGGGAGATGAAGCGGCTTAGAGCCGCCACGCATCCGGTTAATTTTTGTATTTGTTTGAGGTCCTTTGGGATGTCCAATTGTCACAAAGCTCGGATCTTGGCTGGATTTGCTTCAATTCCTCTACCGGATACAATGAAGCCCAAGAGCTTTCCGGCTGGAACGCCTAAGACGCATTTTTCCGGGTTGAGCTTGATGTCGTATTTTTGGAGGTTATCGAATGTGAGCCTCAAGTCGTCTACTAGAGATTCGACATGTCTTGATTTGATGACCACATCATCCACGTATGCCTCCACTGTTTTGCCGATCTGATTTGCCAGACATGCCTGGATCATGCGCTGATATGTTGCGCCGGTGTTTTTTAGCCCGATGGGCATTGTGTTGAAGCAGAATGGGCCGTATGGTGTGATGAATGTTGTTGCAGCTTGGTCTGATTCTGCCATCTTGATTTGATGGTAACCGGAGTATGCGTCGAGGAAACACAATGAGTCGTGTCCTGCGGTGGCATCGATAATTTGATCGATACAGGGGAGGGGGAAGGGATCCTTCGGGCAAGCCTTGTTAAGGTCTTTAAAGTCGACACACAGGCGCCAGGATTTGTCCTTCTTCGGTACCATCACCAGGTTTGCTAGCCAGTCCGAATGTTTTATGTCTCTAATGAATCCGGCCTCCAATAGCTTGGCTAGCTCTTCTCCCATAGCCTGTCTCTTGGGTTCGGAAAAATGCCGAAGGGCTTGTTTGACAGGTTTGAATCCTTTTAGGATATTTACGCTGTGTTCGGCCAGCCTGCGTGGGATCCCTGGCATGTCTGAAGGGTGCCAGGCGAAAATGTCCCAATTCTCTTGTAGGAACTCGCGCAGTGCGGCGTCTACATCGGGGTTCAGTCGTGCCCCGATGGAAGCTGTTTTATTGGGGTCCGTTGGATGGACCTGGAATTTGACTATTTCGTCAGCTGGTCTGAAGGATGTGGATTTGGATCTTTTGTTGAGTATCACATCATCCCTGTTAACCGTGGAGCGCAGCGCAGTCAGTTCCTCGGCCGCTAAGGCTTCGGATAGTGCCTCAAGGGCTAATGCGGCCGTCTTATTTTCGGCGCGGAGTGCTATGTCCGGATCACTAGCTAGAGTGATAATTCCATTCGGCCCGGGCATCTTGAGCTTCATGTACCCGTAATGGGGTATTGCTTGGAAGATTGTGAATGCTTCCTGCCCTAGTAAGGCGTGATGTCCGCTTTTAAACGGGGCCACCTGAAACGTGACTTCTTTGGACCTGTAATTATCCGGCGTGCCGAACACCACATCTAGTGTGATTTTTCCTGTGCAGCGTGCTTCCCGACTAGGGATTATTCCTCTAAAGGTTGTGCTGCTTCGCTCGACGCGGTTCCAGTCTATTTCCATTTTTTGAAGGGTCTCCTCATAAATGAGGTTCAGTCCGCTGCCTCCATCCATGAGCACCTTGGTGAGGCGAAAGCCGTCCACTGTGGGACTGAGGACCAATGCGGCTGGTGCTCGGGCTGTTCGGAATCTAGGTTCATCACTTGCGTTGAAAGTAATGGTAGTGTCGCTCCATGGATTTATTGTTGCAACTTGATAGACTTCGGCGAGGTTGCGGAGTGTTCTTTTTCGCATATTGTTTGATGCGAAAGTCTCGAAGACTGTGAGAACGGTACTGGTGTCCTCGGGCTGGCTTTCTACGGCCTCCTGATTTAAGAGGTCCTCGCCAATTTTGGCTACCTGCCGGAGTATCCAACATGATCTAAGGTTGTGAGTTGGTGTGGCGTCCTCTGTACTGTGAATTCTACAGGGTCCATCAAGCCACCTTTCCAGTACGGTTCCATGCCCTGTAAAGGGTTTTTGCTTTTTGCTATTTATCTCGGGTGTCTTATGATGATACACCCTCTTAGTTTGGACGGGATTATTATTCAAGGCCGGATTATCCCAAAATTTTGTTCCGGTTTTCCAGGCAATTTCCATCGCACAGTACTTTTGTACTATGGACGCCAAGTCAACGAAGCGTGTAATATCACGACGACTTATGGCATTAAAGATTCCCTCGTCCGTGCAATTACTGTAGAAGAGTGATATTGCGTCTCCCTCGCGGTAATCCCTTATCCTGTTCATAACCAGGAGGAATCTGGCCCAGTAATGGTGTACTGTTTCGTCGGACCTCTGCCTGACTTGGGAGAGATCGCTTATGTTCGGGTGGGCGGGTGTCGTTGAATCTGAAACCTCACCCAATCCCAGATTCAGAGGCCAAAGAGTTTCCGAACTCTGAAGTTCGGATTCCTGGACGTTATCCAATGAATCCGGCCCGTTGCCTGATCCTGAGCTCAGGTCTTGAGTTACATCCTCCCCTCCGCGGGTATCCGGCTTGGAGGGATCGGGAATTCGGACGTAACTAGTCCTTAAAATAGATGAAGGGTCGCCGCACTGCGCCTCTACCACGACAACGTGGTGGGTGACTTGGGGAGAGTTAATTTCTCTTAGATCGGGTTTAAGCCCAACCTGGTCGTAATCCGTAGCGACCCCCAGGGCGGCGATGCGATCCAAGAGCTCGTTTACGGAAGAGAGCTCCATTGGATCTAACTGCTCGACGAGCTCCGAGCTGACGTGTAGGTTGCTTTTGATGACCCGAGAGGTCACCGTCGGCGCAACAGCCGAACAGGCAGTCATGAGGAAACCACCTAGCCGGAGGGTTTGGCCGACAGCCAAGGCTCCCTTAGCAACGGCGTCATCTTTGAAGATGGGAGAAGGCATCCTTCCTGATTGTGAAGGCACAGAGGAACTCTCAATGAAAGCACCAATGTCGGTGTCAAAACCGGCAGATCTCGGGTAGGGGGTCCCGAACTGTGCGTCTAGGCCGGATGGTAACAGGAGACTGGGGACACTTTGTTTTACCCAGGTTCGGGCCCTCTCAATGGAGGTAAAACCCTACTCCTGCTTGATTAATATTGATGATATGGGTAGTACAAGAGTAGATCTACCACGAGATCAAGGAGGCTAAACCCTAGAAGCTAGCCTATGGTATGATTGTTGTGTATGGAGTTGATCCTCTATGGACTACAGCCCTCCGGTTTATATAGACACCGGATAGGGTTAGGGTTACACAAAGTCGGTTACAATGGTAGGAGATCTTGAATATCCGCATCGCCAAGCATGCCTTCCACGCCAAGGAAAGTCCCCTCTGGACACGGGACGAAGTCTTCAATCTTGTATCTTCATAGTCCTGGAGTCCGGCTACCCGAAAACCCCCTAATCCAGGACTCCCTCAATAGGCTTCCAATATATCAATCTTTATGTCTCGACCATTTCGAGACTCCTCGTCATGTCTGTGATCACATCCGGGACTCCGAACTAACTTCGGTACATCAAAATATATAAACTCATAATGAAATTGTCATCGTAATGTTAAGCGTGCGGACCCTACGGGTTCGAGAACAATGTAGACATGACCGAGACATGTCTCCGGTCAATAACCAATAGCGGAACTTGGATGCTCATATTGGCTCCCACATATTCTACGAAGATCTTTTATCAGTCAGACCGAATAACAACATACTTTGTTCCCTTTGTCATCGGTATGTTATTTGCCCGAGATTCGATCGTCGGTATCTCAATACCTAGTTCAATCTCATTACCGGCAAGTCTCTTTACTCGTTTCGTAATACATCATCTCACAACTAACTCATTAGTTGCAATGCTTATGTGATGTGCATTACCGAGAGGGCCCAAAGATACCTGTCCGACAATCGGAGTGAGAAATCCTAATCTCGAAATACGCCAACCCAACATGTACCTTTGGAGACACCTGTAGAGCTCCTTTATAATCACCCAGTTACGTTGTGACGTTTGGTAGCACACAAAGTGTTCCTTCGGCAAACGGGAGTTGCATAATCTCATAGTCATAGGAACATGTATAAGTCATGAAGAAAGCAATAGCAACATACTAAACGATCGGGTGCTAAGCTAATGGAATGGGTCATGTCAATGACATCATTCTTCTAATGATGTGATCCCGTTAATCAAATGACAACTCATGTCTATGGTTAAGATACATAACCGTCTTTGATTAACGAGCTAGTCAAGTAGAGGCATACTAGTGACACTTTGTTTGTCTATGTATTCACACAAGTATTATGTTTCCGGTTAATACAATTCTAGCATGAATAATAAACATTTATCATGATATAAGGAAATAAATAATAACTTTATTATTGCCTCTAGGGCATATTTCCTTCAATATTTACAAAAGAACCCTTCTCTCACATGTGAGAAAGCAATCGGGTCCTTCCTTACTTCTCTCTCTCTCTCTCTCTCTCTCTCTCTCTCTCTCATGACGCCCTCCTCATGCACTGTCCCTGTCTCGAGTGCCCACCCAGTGCAGCTAGGCCACTCCAACATAGTCCATCTGTGTAGTCCATCCGGATGCAAAGGAGGTACCCACGGGTGGTCTCGCCGGCCAACATGCTCGATGCCCACGAACTGTTTATTCAAACTCCCACTCTGACGCTGGCCGAAGACTTGCAGGAGATGATCAACGAGGGTGGCCAAGCTTTTGATGGCGATGAGACCCAAAACGACATAGACGACCAAGATGAGAACACCCAAGGCCAAGACACGCAAAGCGAAGACAGCCACGAGCCATACAATGATGGCCAAGACTCCAAAGACAGCGAGGGTGTCGACATCGACGGAGAGCCATTGGAGTTTGTGGATGAGCTCAAGGCGTAAGGCGGGCACAAAAGAGGAGGAAGATCTCGCAGACGGGAGCATACACCGAAGGGGAGGAGAAATTGATTTGCAAAGGTTGGATGACAATTGGACAAGATCCCAAAACCGCAGCCAAGCAAGAGGAAGCACATTTTAGAAGAGGGTCATCATTTACTTTCATGAGCGTGGGAAATTTGAACTCTACAAGTTTGAGAGTGGCCGGACCAACATTTTAATTCAAAAGAGGTAGGGCTTTATCCAAGCCGAGTGCAACAAGTTTTGTAGTGCTCATGAGAATGTTGAAGGTCGGATCATGAGTGGCCTTGGGATCAAAAGACATGGTAACATTTTCTTCCCTTGTTGGTAAAGAGCAAATATCATCCTCCTATGCATATGAATCTATATTGTTCATTTTAAATGTAGGCATGTCAAGCCTTGGACACCTTTAAGGCCCAATATGCCAACAAGGCATTCACGTTCAGCCATTGTTGGAGGATGATCAAGAATTGCCCCAAACTCAAGGACAAATGTGCCGCCCGAAAGAGAGGCGGGGGGCTCAACGGTGGACAGCCCAACTGAAGCTGAGAAGAGGCTGAGGGTAAAGACCAATTTCAAGGTTGATGAAAAAACGTGATGCTTCATCAATTGTCTTGCAAGAAACTTTGAAGGGGTTCATGACCAAAAAGAAGAGAGGGGAGATAAGAAGCATCAATAGAAAGAGCAGGTGATTGAAAACCTACTTTGACATACAAAAAAAGAAGCTCAAGATTGAAGAGGCCAATGCCAAAAGAAGAGCGACAGAGGTGTGGAGACCGAAGAGGCCAATTCCAAAACAAGAGCAAGGAAGGTCGAGGTCGCAGATATCTCCAAAGAAGTGGATATCATGGTGGCCAACACGAGCAAGATGGCTCTGGAGAAGAAGGCTTGGTTTGAGAGGAAGCAAAAGGTCATCCAACACCGAGACTATGCTTGATCATCTTTTTTTTGTCCGTTTGTCATGAACTCGAGACGAGATTCATGAACTGTGGCCGTGGCGATCCTTATGGTGCAATGTTGCATGTCGGCGCGACATATGGTACTACGCAAAAAAGATATCTATTTGCTTCCTATTTTGCTATCTATTTTACTATGTTTGGTTATGATATATGCAAGTTCAAACATAGCCGAGAGGGCGAAATGGATGGGCAGTTTTGCCGAGCAGGACCAAATGGGTCGACCGGTGGGTGCAATGGTCAGAATGAAATGGACAAGGCCGGACATCGGCCATAGTGGCGACCTAAACGGACAAAACATTTGTCTGTTTGAATCCGTGCGTTGGAGTTAGCATCAGAGTGGTTAGTTTACCTGGTTAACCAAAAGAGGGCATAGCCATCGTTCCGACGGTCGAGGAGATACGGGCGCACGACCGTGGATGCAGTGGCGGAGGCAGGGGGTGCCAGCAGGGGCCCCGGCCCATGTCAACATGCAAAATTTTCCACTACATAAGTAATTAGCTGCTGCTAATTCTGTGTATTATCATGATTTTGTTGGCTTTGGCCCTCCCCAACAAGATTTAACATCAGTTGGCCCCCGGGATTAAATTTTCCTGGCTCCGCCACTGCATGGATGTAAAGAAAGGCGAGATCGACAAACGACGGGAGCGGGTGAGACGTCAACAGCTGGACGAAATGCCCATGGATGTACGTGCGCGGTACATGCATGTGTGGGCCTAGCTAGCTTCCTTCCGTTACTTAGGCTGGTCATAGTGGGAGTAACTTAGCAAGTAACATAGCGCATATCAAGACAAATTTGCTTATGTGGCATATAGTTAATGAGGAGAGAGGTGTTTGGAGTAACATAATACGTTACTGTAACATAACGCGACCCAAAGCAAAATGAGTCTATAATGTAATAAATGGTACCATCTATGATACTACTTGTATGTTACTTTGCACTATGAAGGTAGTAACAAAAACTAATGTCATATGCATGACACTAGTCTAAGTTACTCTCCACTATGACTAATTTTAGGTACGGCACGACTATCTTGGCGAAAGGTCGAAGCGAGCGGTCGGAAACAAGAGCAGCAAGTTTCAAAGGAGCCGGTGACAGCTGCTCGCGACATCTCTCCATGACATTCTAACTAGCCAAGGAGCCAAGGAGCCAAGGAGCCAATCGGGTGCAGCCAGGTGAGCCAGCTCTATGTTTGCTCATCTGTGTGGCGCCCTTTGAGATTCAAAGCGATCTCTGGATAGATGTCAGAGATTTTTTTTTCAGCTACTTCCTTCGTGTATATAAGTATAAGATGTTTTAACTTTTTTTGAGTCAGATGTATGTAAACATGTTTTAATGTATTTGTTAACTCATTTTAGATTGCATGTTGTTTACATTAAAGTATCCAAAGCATCTTTATTAATGAACGGAGGAAAGTAGTTTATGCTACTCCCTCCATTCCAAAAGATAGTGCGTCCGCACTTTTCGAGATTCAACTTTGACCATAAATTTAACCAACGAGACCAACCGCGGCGAGAGAAAAATTATATAATTGAAAATTTCTTTTGAATACGAATTCACTGATATAATTTTTGCTCCCGTCGCAATCGGTCTTGATAGTTAAATTTAGGTCAAAGTTGAAGCACGGGATAGAGGAAGCACTACATTATGGAATGAAGGGAGTACCAAAGTTTTCTGCAAAAAATAGTTTAAACTACCAAGCCTTTTCTTCCTGCAAATATCTGTTCTCACTTGTCGGACCGCGGAATTTCGCGAGGTCGGAATCACGGCACCTTTCGATCAGTGGACCGAAGCACAGCACAGCACGGCTGCCCACCCGGGACGGCCAAGTCATAAATGGAAAGTTGCTTTCTTGACGTGACCCTGCATGCCTAACCGCTGCGTACGTGTGGAACAGCCGTATGTGTTGCTGCAGACCGGTCATTGGCAGTAGCAGTTGGTTGGGCGCCTACGTACGCTCTTGCAGTACGTGTGCCAGCTAAACGTACGCTACTATCAGAAATTTGTCAGTACTTTTACCTCGTGTGCAAGCGGTCATTCGTTCACGTCGCGATGGACCACCCTGTGGCTCAGGAGATCCACCGTGTTTTGCATACACAAGCATGTGGACTTTTACAACTGCTCAACAAGTCGGTCCCTTCAAAAACAAACAAAAGAATCGGCTGGAAAAAATGGCATGGCATGCGGTCAGCGCAACGGAGCACCATGCATCCACGTACCTAGCCTGATCTCGTCTAGTTCTCTTCACATTTCTTATGTTAAAGGGATGCGGTGTAGAATTATCTTTGTGATTGAGATGGGGTAGCGATCGAGAGCCTTTGCCGGTCGGAACCGACAGCAAGTTCCAAGGAGAAAAAGTACTAAGCTAGGACACAAATATCCCATGGCTAGCGGGATCAACAATCCACAATACTATAAGCTAGGACACGGATAGGTCGATGCGGCGCACGACATCGTCAAGTCACACATTTGACACCATGGCTTCTGGCGTCAACTCTTATGAACATCGCTATATGGAGGCGGTTGCACAATCTCCTCCTCGACAGACCGATTGACATCTAGCTTTGGTTGTTTCTCTCGAGATATTTTGTTACAGGTAGTTCGTCCTATGTGTTCATCTGATTCACATGGTGTTAGCAATAGGATCTGTCATGAATGAGTTGCACCATCTATTTATGTAGATCTGTTCATGTGTCACATGCTATCTTTGTAAACAACAAGAGTTTAATAAAGATGGGATGTGTGCTTTTTTTCCACTTGATGTACATTCCAAACTTGACTGGTGTAAATTTTAAAAATATTTGAAAAATTATGCTCAAAATCTGTTAAATAAATTAAATGAAACTTAACTTTATTTCATATTGTTTTCATGGTGCAAAACACACATATCAGTAAGTACAGTCTAGAATCTTAAATCTAGATATTTGTTAGATAACACGCTTTAAAACTCTTGACCAAGATATTATATAATGCTCAAATGGAACTTTACACAAACATAAACAGTATAATGAATTAATTTGAGGTCCATATATCGGCATGCAATTTTAGTTTTATTGGGCATTGTGTACTTTTCAAACGAAATGTATATAAGAGTCAAAACATCAAATATGAAATAATGAAAATAACTGATGTTGCAAAACACTATATAAATTAACTAAAAGTATGTTCCACCAATAACCACTAGCATTATATTTCATATTTATAAACAATAATATGTTGCCAATTTTTCTAAGTTTAACGAAAGCTATATGTTCATGAAAGTTGTATATCGACATAACAAGTACTACCTCCGTCTCGGTGTATAAGTCATTCGCGTAGTTCTAGCTCATCGATTTGAGGAATTAAATATGTGTTATATATCATGAAAAGTATATTACTATATTTCTATATGGATGTAGTTTATAAATATATATTTTTTGTCATATATAATACATATTTAGATAGTTAAATTGTTGGCCTAGAACTACATGAATGACTTATACACAGGGACGGAGGTAGTATAATGAAATAAAGAAGTTCAATATAAATAAGCGACAATGGTTAATTTTAGCATAATCTCTACTATCTGAAAAGAATTCTCCTTTCCTGCCAGAAGGACCGCGTCCATCTACCAGCCCTGTAGGCCAATTAGTGATGAATTTAATCATCATAATGTGTCTTCCTTTTTCTATTCTGCCTAGAATCACACCACCATTTAACTATCGTTTTATTCCTTGCCATTCAGCCTATACCATAATTTATCTATCACTCTCATGATTCGAGCCTATGCACATGATTCTTTGTCAATCTCTCTAAAATTATGGTGATGGAGAAATTATGACGTGGGACATAGAGAATCATGAAACAATCTCTAATTTTCTTTCTCAATCTCTATCACTCTCATGATTCTCTCATTCCAATCTCTCTCAAGATTATTCGCATCGCTGGCAGCCTGCCCCCTATTGTCCCCCTCGGCTGCTTGGCCAAGGCAATGCTTGGAGCATCCTCTCCTTCACCACCAAAACCCGATCCCTCTTGCCTAGTACCAGTATACATAGGATTAAGTGACCGGCTAGACGTCAAGCGACTAAATTCAGAATTTGGGCAAGTCACTTTTTATTTACCATTCATATTAGACCAAATGGACAGAAAACATTCATCTAAACAAAAAATGACTTACCTAAATTGTCGGTCAGTTGATTTTGTGCTACAGGATGCGGGCAATGCGATGGCCTCGCCAACTGCATGCATGAGCCGGTTTTGACTAGCATGCATGATGGTTAATTCGGCAGGTATTTTTCTGCCCCGACCAATGATGCTTGATGCATGTGGAGCATGCATGATGTAGTAATCGTGCATGTACATGTGCCTATATTTAATTGCTACTTATGATGTGTGATTTACAGATGAGACGCTACATAGGTATAGTTCCGGTCAGGTAATCAACAAAGAGTATTTTTCTTCTTGTTCTTTTGCCTCAAACACCCCGTAGATTTCTGATAGAAATTTGAACAAGAAAAAGAAAATAAGAAAACACTTCTCTATAAAAGAAAATGAATCATGAAACTAGAGTAACAAAAAATTAAAACGAACAAAAAATTTAAAAGGAAAATAATATTACTCAACAATATTGTAAAAATGACTGTGCTAACGACCGGACGGCAGGATTTTAGCTATAGGCACGGACGATCGCCGCAAAGACGCATGTATGCAGGATGAGCGATGACGTCTTTGCATGCGCGCGTAGCTTGCAGCTGCATAGTTAAATATGCATGCATATAAAAACAAAACTGCTGATGTCATCAAAGATTTCTTTGAAATTCAAACTTTAAAATGTTTTGTAGCACAAACCGTAGCTCTGATTGAAAAACTGTTTTCACAAAAAAGATTCGTCGCGACGAGATCTTTGAATCTAGATCCCATGTTGGTATGTTTCGGCGACTTTTTTTCAGGGTCAAAAGTTATCAGGCCCAGGCTAAGTAAGTTATCACGTCTATGATACGTAAGTTACCGTCTTATTTATATAGAAATTACCGGGGCATAAAAGTGGTCCTTTAATTCTCCCCACATGCAAATAAATTAGAATACCCAAAAGTTGATGTCATCCTTGATTCCCCTTTATTTCGAAACTTCAAAATGTTTTGTAGTTCAAATCATTGGTCCGATCGAAAAGATTCTCAAAGAAAGCATCAAAACTAGATACTATGTTGATTTGTTCAGATAACTTTTATTTCCGATCAAAAGTTACTACTTCTGGGCTAAGTAAGGTATCACGCTTGAGCTACATATGTTACCATGGTGTTTATAGATATTACCAGGGTATAAATTATCATGGTCTGCGATATGTGAGATACCATGCTATTCACACAAAAAGTTACTGAGGGGATATTTCATCAACCCCCTCCCCCCCCACATGCCAAAGTTATCAGGACCGAGGTACATAAGTTACCAGGTCCACATATGTGAGTTAGCATGCTATTCACACAAAACTTACCGAGGGGATATTTCATCACCCCCCCTCCCATGTCAAAGTTATCAGGACCGAGGTACATAAGTTATCAGGTCAGCGATATGTGAGTTACCATGCTATCCACACAAAAGTTACAGA